>NC_053493.1:293683145-293993621 GCF_905171775.1 Rana temporaria
CTTGCATAGCTGGCCAATGTATGCTTTTTGCTGATATAGAATTGTTGGATAGGCTTATAATTTGAAAGCAAAACGGTAAAACTATCGCTTGGTATTGTGTCACTCGTCACTTGTAAGTGATAGTATAGATATAAAAAACATTGTATAAACCACATACTACAGTATATAAAATTGCTTCAACAAAACTTCTACATTTCAAATAGTTCTCTAATAAATGGAATGGAAAACAAGAAATGATCATCTCTTTACACCTGTTTTCACACTGAAAGCGTGCCAGGATGTCTTTGGCTTTTGTCCGACTGTTCAGCTGAATTGCCATGGAAACCTTTGAGTGCAGTGGAGCGTAAACTCTTATCACTCCTTCAGGTACATCACAGTGCTGAAATATAAAAGCAAACTAGAGCTATAATAACCATGACACAGACAGCCTTTGTTTTCATGGGCTTATCGATGATGATAGACAAAACACAAATTGACCTCAACTGGAGAGCTTTCTAAAAGCCTAAAAATAGTCACCTTCACTTAAAAGTATACCAGGATTCACAACATCTCCTAAAAGTGTTGATGTATATTTAGTTTTGGCTACAAGGATCCTACATTTGAAACTACTGTTCCTTTAACCATGGCAGGAAATAGACCCTGGTAAGCAGCATATTTATAAATAAATCAGTGTCTGCTTTACAAATGTGCATTGTGTTGGGAGGTAAAAAAACAATCCTCTCCTCCAATCATGGAGTCCTCTTTGCAGTGTGCAGCAAAGAGAACTCTGCAAGACACTGCAGGCTTCACATTACAGTCTGAATTGTATGAACAGGATGTAAAAAACATGCCAGGGTGTGGAACAAAAATGCAGTATCGGCTCTTCAGATGCACAGTATGGGCACTATTAATATGGGCACTATTAATACTATTCCATGTATTAAAAATTAACACCAGCCAAAAATTGTACTTTTGTACTTACCATAAAATCATTTGTGAGACCAGTGTGAGACACAGCTTGATTATAATTAAGCATTATAGGCTTATACTAACAGCTACAGGAGAAAAGGACAAAAGACATATAGAAATTGAAGGCCAACCCCGAAAAATTACAATACTAGCTTTAGATCCCACACTTGGAGTGACTGCTATAAAGGCAGAGCAACAGGTGCAATCCCTTAAAGTGCATATTAGTGAATTAGCAAGAGACTGTCGAGAAAGTACAGAAAGGGCAGATTCCTGACACTGATCCTTCCACTTCTACCTGCTCGCTGTGAACCTCCTGTTCATGCCTTCTTTACCTGCCCCCCCAATGTCTTGTTTCTTTTTTGTTTAAAAATAACAAACATGTTATACTTACCTGCTCTGTGCAGTGGTCTTGCCCCGTTTTTGAGTCTGTTCTCCTCTGTGTAGCTCCATGTATCTGATCACTCTTGCTCTGCAGGATACCAGCACATGGTATCCTAAGACGTGCATAACAGAAGAAAATCATCCTTCATAAGGAGAGGGATGAGTGCTCAAGGAATAAGTATAAAATACTTTTCCTGTGCCAATTTTTGCCTTACATGCATTGCAAAAATGTCAGGAGCAGAGGATTCATTTGTTGTTGCAGGGTGATTGCCCTTCTGTTTGGAGATTGTCCTTTTGTTTGGAGACAAACATGTTACTTAGATGCTAAAGGAGTAATTAAGCTCCTTTTAAGAAGGGGCTACCTAACCCCTAGAAATACTCATGGACCCAGAGCCGTGATTCTCATGCTTTCTCTAATGCAGCATACACAACATGGAACTCACTGCCTTCCATTGTCTGAAAAGCTTCCTCTGGATGTACTTATAAACAGACTCAAGAAACATATATTCACTAGGGCTTATAGCAGCACCTTCTCAGCAAACACCCCGGCACCAATTTCATATGCACTTTAGTCCCTAGAGAAAAAAGGGCCATAGAAAAATTATTATTATTATTATTATTATTATTATTATTAATAATAATAATAATAATAATAATAATAATAATAAAAAAAGGAAAACATTGACTTGTTGGCTACCTGGAGAGATGTCCAGTATTTTCCATATCTAACATAAATTGAACAATACCTGTTGAAAATTGTCTAATTCAAGTGAAAAATCCAGCAGAGAGGAAGGAGACATCCATTCCCCTGAGGGCATTAAGTGTAACTGGGTGGGTTAGAGGGGGGTTATAGCTTCTAGATAGCTGGCCTTCAGTTTCTATGGCCTAGTGTCCATTTCTCCTATAGTCAGCAGTACAGCCCTATGCTGCTTAATTATCTTCAAGCTGTATCCCTCAATTGATGATATAGAAATTGATAGAGACATTCTTTTTTTTTTTGTGATGGGAAAATTTTAGCTCCTTTATCAGAATTTAATTACTGTACTATCTGTGTAAGATTACCCACACTGCCTTAGAGACAGCATGAGAAATTAATGAAAAACTCCTTAAGACGGGGACATCCAACAGATGAGAATAGTTGTCCCCATTTAGATACTTCCAATCGCCTTCTCTTCTGATATCAGTAATTACCCCTTTACTTTCAGGACTTGCCTCTGAGACAGGAAATAAGGGTGAATTCCTCAAGAGGGACATAGACAACATTATAATGATTTAATCCTTTTCCATTCTATTTAAACCTATAGAAAATGTTTGGCTGAATTGCCACTTCAAATGGATTCATTGGAAATACATAAACACATACTGTATCAAAACATAATGTTGCAGTATAAATCATATAATATAACATATCTCCCTGCCCACCTAGGACCATGAAAAGTTTTTTAAGGGTCTCAGGACTTATTGATGGGCTTGCATATGCACATATTTCAGGGACAGAAGCTCTATAACTCATAAAACATAGTCAAGAAGGATCAGAAAAAATACCTCTCTCCTTTCAGGTCTTTCACGCTCCATGGTCTTCCTCCTTAGAAGCTTCCTTACACTCTTATCAAAAATAAGCTGCTTTTTGTTATTGTTCAGAGCCGCTTCATTCATTTTACGCACTTGTGAAATCAGAAAGGATGGTACCTGCATTGAAACAGCTTATTCTGTTATAATGGGTATTTTCCAACATTATTCTACAGATTTTTGATTTTTACCAACATTGCCTTTAGCCTTGTTTTATCTGAAAATGGTAGTTGACAGTCTTGGCCTATGACCACTAGCGGCACCTCACTTTTATAATGTGATTGCAAAGCTAAACCTGTTTTGCATTACCAATGTTTTGAACTTCATGAGCCCAAGTTTCAGCAGGCTTTGTTCTGCTCTTCATGTTTAATTGTTGCCAGAATACTCAAAGATGTGTGATGAATGTTAACTACCATTATTCGAAGTCTATACATTTTTTTGAAAGGGGTCTTTTTGTACTGACTGAAACTGTATATTCAGTGATAGACACCTTACTGATATAGAGGACATAACACATACATTCAAGAATATGATAGAAAACCACAGCTTCAAGATTGCTACTATGTTTTTAAGATATTTTTCTTTAGAGGTATTACCATTTGCTGACCTAGAACTTTTTGTTTAAAAGTTGAATCAGTATTTTTGCTAGAAAATTACTTATAACCCCAAACATTGTGTGTGTGTGTGTATATATATATATATATTATATATATATATATATATATATATATATATATATATATATATATGTATATAGAGTACAGACCAAAAGTTTGGACACACCTTCTCATTTAAAGAGTTTTCTTTATTTTCATGACTATGAAAATTGTACATTCACACTGAAGGCATCAAAACTATGAATTAACACATGTGGAATTATACATAACAAAAAAGTGTGAAACAACTGAAAATATATTTCATATTCTAGGTTCTTCAAAGTAGCCACCTTTTGCAGCATCTCTAGAACTGTTAAGAGGAGACTGTGTGAATCAGGCCTTCATGGTAGAATATCTGCTAGGAAACCACTGCTAATGAAAGGCAACAAGCAGAAGAGACTTGTTTGGGCTAAAGAACACAAGGAATGGACATTAGACCAGTGGAAATCTGTGCTTTGGTCTGATGAGTCCAAACTTGAGATCTTTGGTTCCAACCCCTGTGTCTTTGTGCGACGCAGAAAAGGTGAACGGATAGACTCTACATGCCTGGTTCCCACCGTGAAGCATGGAGAAGGAGGTGTGATGGTGTGGGGGTGCTTTGCTGGTGACACTGTTGTGGATTTATTCAAAATTGAAGGCATACTGAACCAGCATGGCTACAACAGCATCTTGCAGTGGCATGCTATTCCATCCGGTTTGCGTTTAGTTGGACCATCATTTATTTTTCAACAGGACAATGACCCCAAACACACCTCCAGGCTAAGTAAGGGCTATTTGACCAAGAAGAAGAGTGATGGTGTGCTACCTCTTGAAGCTCATCAAGAGAATGCCAAGAGTGTGCAAAGCAGTAATCAAAGCAAAAGGTGGCTACTTTAAAGAACCTAGAATATGAAATATATTTTCAGTTGTTTCACACTTTTTTGTTATGTGTTAATTCATAGTTTTGAAGCCTTCAGTGTGAATCTACAAATCTACAATTTTCATAGTCATTAAAATAAAGAAAACTCTTTGAATGAGAAGGTGTGTCCAAACTTTTGGTCTGTACTGTATATTAGCAGAGACCCTAGAGCATGGGTCTTCAAACTACGGCCCTCCAGTTGTTCAGGAACTACAATTCCCATCATGCTTAGTCATGTCTGTGAATTTCAGTGTGTTACAATGCCTCATGGGATGTGTAGTTCTACAACAGCTGGAGGGCTGTAGTTTGAGGATCCCTGCCCTAGAGAATAAAATGGCGATCATTGCAGAATTTTATGTCACACAGTATTTGCGCAGCAGTGACACAAATGCAATATTTTTGGAAAAAATACACTTCAATTCATTAAAAAGCAACAAAACACATTATTTATCCCAATCTTTTTATATAATGTAAAAGATGATGTTATGCCGAGTAAATAGATACCTAACATGTCATGCTTTAATATTGCGCAGGCTCGTGGCAACAAACTACGGTACTTAAAAATCTTCATAGGCGACTAACGTTTATGGCAATACTTCACATGTGGTTTGAACACCGTTTACATATGCTTGCACGATTTACGTATGCGCTCACTTCTGTGCAAATGCACTGAGGGATGGGGTGCTTTACATTTTTTTTCTTATTTTTTTTTTACTTTTTATTTTTTATTTCTACACTGTCCCTTTATTTATTTATTTATTTATTGATCACTTGTATTCCTATTACAAGGAATGTAAGAATCCCTTGTAATAGAAATAAGGGTGACATGTCCTCTTTATTGGGAGAACTAGGGTAAAAAAGACCTCAAATTTCTCATTTACCTTTAAAAGCAAAAGATAAAAATAAAAGTTTTTGAACTTTTGCTTTGAAAATATATATATATTTACTATGGCCCAGGAACCAGAGTGATGTCAGATGTCACTCCAGTCCTCCAAGGGCATAGAGACGAGTGATGGCAATCTTGGCCTCACTCCTCTCCATACCCAGCTACTGCCAGAACTGGATCATTCCCAGGCTTCATCAATGGGTCAGATAAGCCCGGGAACGACCGGGTGCCCCCTCCTCCTGCTTATAACATTTTTCTTGTGGCAAATCCCTCCAAGGGACCACTTTTATCCAAAAGAAAATCGGCCATAGTAACAAAAAAAAAAACAATTACCGGAGTTATGTCAACTAGTTGCTGCCATAACCCCAGTATGTAATGTTAAACAAATTATGTATTGTTACTATGTGCCGGTCGCAAGTGGTTTGCATTAGAAAACACTATGGAAAAGTAGAGATCTCGCGCCAACTGAATGTATAAACTTAATTGGCCGTGTAAGGCAACCAAATAAATAAATAAAATGGTGAATAATATTACATAAATAACTATGTATTAAGCTGCTCCCCAAAAATCAGTAAACTGAAATTAGTGAATGGTGAGTGGAGGGGGCGCTCAGATTAACTAGTGGTGATGATAAATCGTAATAGATTAAACAATTAATTGAATAAACTATAAAAGTGAATAAATAACAAAACCAACAATAAATATATACAATCTCCAGAAGTACCACTCAATCAGGTGGATTTATACAAAGTGAAGATGCAAAAAGTCTGTAAATAAATAGTGGGTGACTGAATGAATAAATAATAAATAAAGTGCTTGTGCTTCTAATGTCTTCAAACTTCACTGTAAAAGAAAGTTTCCACCTTCACCAGCTTCATAAACACCCGAATTGTGCTCAAAGGTTGGCACCTTACCAGATGGTGTTGACTTGTTTAGTTAAAAAGAGGTCAATGATAGCTTTGTGTCACAATGGACTATACATGCAGCTTGGTTCCTCTGGTTCAGCAGACACACTGTGGAACATGTTCTTCCTCCTTCCAGTCATGTGATAGAGAAGAGAGAATGGGCAGAAGCACTTTATTTATTCTTTATTCATTCAGTCACCCACTATTTATTTACAGACTTTTTGCATCTTCACTTTGTATAAATCCACCTGATTGGGTGGTACTTCTGGAGATTGTATATATTTATTGTTGGTTTTGTTATTTATTTGCTTTTATAGTTTATTAAATTAATTGTTTAATCTATTACGATTTATCATCACCACTAGTTAATCTGAGCGCCCCCTCCACTCACCATTAGAAAACACTAGCCATATAGGAAAACTAATATTTGTAAAGTATGTTATTATTCTGCATTTTTCCTTCACATATTACGAAACATAATGTTGGAGCAAATCTAATGTAAGCTACCACCTATTCTTAAAGCCTAAGTTTACCTAAAAAGAAATCCATAATAAGCACAAGGGGCATTACTTACCATCACTGTGATGTGTTCCTTATGCTTGTGTCTTTCAGTTCAGTAGTAATCTTTCTCCTCCAATGGCACCCCCACCCCTGCCGCTGTAATCTTCCACTTTGGTGGGGGTTAATAGCTGTCAGGCCCCGTACACACGACCGAGGAACTCGACGTGCCAAACACTTCGAGTTCCTCCTCGAGTTCAGTGTGGAAGCCGCCGAGGAACTCGGCGGGCCGACTTTTGCCATTGAACAACGAGGAAATAGAGAACATGTTCTCTATTTCCTCGCCGAGGTCCTCGTCGGCTTCCTCGGCCGAAAGTGTACACACGGCCGGGTTTCTCGGCAGAATTCAGCTCTGAACCGAGTTTCTGTCTGAATTCTGCCGAGAAACTCGGTCGTGTGTACGGGGCCTCAGAGTCTTTTATCAAGAGTGCCCGACTATGCTTGCCCTTTCCACCCCACTCCTCCATTCATAGAAGCTGTGCAACAGCTTCTATATATGAAACAGGAACTATGAATAGAGGGGGTGGACTGTCCAATTACATGCCAGTATCACAACACCAATGCTACATCTTGTCACATATTTCTTTCACCTGACAAAAAAAAAAGTAAAAATGTTTTCTCACCGTCCATAAAATATCCTGGTACCTAATTAAAAGACGAACAATGTGTGCAGTAGAGGCAGCTGACTTCATTTCTTCCTTGTTGGCGCCTTTCCCTTTGTAAACAAATAGGTTTGGAGCAAGAATCATAGATACATTCCATAGGCTCATTTTATTCTTTTCTTCATTTGATACAACCTTTTTCAAGAAATGCAGCAGAGCCTACCAAAACAAAGACAAAATACACTAAAAACATGCAAGACAGTATTTCAGGGATGGTAACTGAGGTGCTGATAGGGTCATAAATTGTATACTCTTAAGATTGTGAATAAAACAAAACATATTTTGCCACTATGCTCCAGAAGATGTCGCTATCAGTGTGTTTAAAGGAAATCTGGCCATACAGTGTTACAATTTTGTTTAGAATTTTCAGAAAATTCATTTGATGCTCTAAACAAGGGGTCTCCAAACTGCGCCCCTGTGGCCCTTTGATAGCCTTTATCTGGCCCTTGGGGCACTATTCTTCCCACTGACACTAACAAGGGGGCACTATTTCTTCCACTGACACTAACAAGGGGGCACTATTTCTTCCACTGACACCAACAAGAGGGCACTATTCTTCCCACTGACACCAACAAGAGGGCACTATTCTTCCCACTGACACCAACAAGAGGGCACTATTTCTTCCACTGACACCAACAAGAGGGCACTATTTCTTCCACTGATACCAATGATGGGATACTATTCCTCCTACTAATAGGGGCACTACTCCTCCTTCTACTGACCACAAACCTTTAAGGCCATATTTATTCTCGCTGATGCTGGGCCCAGGACATTTTCTGCCCCCACTGGCCACAATCCGGCCCTCCTAAAGTCTATAGGACAATAAACTGGCCCTTGGTTTGAAAAGTTTGGGGACCCCTGCTCTAAACATTAGTGAGGTCAAATCTACAACAGTGACAAGAAAAATCGAAGTAACAAGATGGAATTTTTTTTTTTAATGCACACATTTTAAACTGTGAATGTCGTTTTTATTTAGGAAAATCCAATTGTTTCAAAATCGAATGTTAAAAGTAAAAGAAGTTTTGAAGTACTTTCGAACGGCACTCATCAAGTCAATGAATGCACTTTGTAATGTTTGTATGAACTCTAGTTTGAAAATCTACTAGTGTATGTCCAGCTTAAGATAAAAGGGATTATTGCTCCTTACATTTGAGCTAAAAAAAAATATATGGGAATACAGAACTATGATGGTCTTGTAACAGACTGTGCATCACACAGACAGGAAAAGTGCCTGCTGCAAGTTCCTTCACAAAATTTCAGAAGCACGCACTGGGGAGTGACAAAGTCAGTCTAGATGCTTGATGATCTTGGCTTTGGTAATATCTCAGATATCAACCAATGCTATTTAAAGTGATTGTAAACCCTCACCTTGTAAAACAAACAATTCGGTTTTTAAATAGAAATGAAAGGCAAAACATTTTTGTATAGATATAAAAAAACACTATAAATACCTCCCCCCCCCTTTTTTTTATAAGTGATACCCCTATTTTCAGCTGCATAAGAGCTAGGAGAGGAAAAACAGCATGCTGAGCTTCGCAGTAAAAGGCTATACGAGGTGTAGGGGTGTCAGGACAAGTCTGATCATTGGAGGAGAGCCGGCTGAGTTCCCAGCATAGCTAGAGAACTGGCCACAGTGTGTTCTCCTGCCTAATGTGGTCAGTTTTTAATAGGAAAGCAGAGGGACTAGAAGGAATACAAGGGATTGCACACAAAAAAAGAAGTACAAAGGAAACCGGATGCTTCTTAATACAAGTACATGGTACAACAGGCACTTATCAAGAATATGAAATGCTGGGTAACAAACAGTTTTCTATACCAATATTTATTTGCTGGATATATACTGGTGCTTTGTACAATGCAAATCTGCCAGTACTCACTGCATACAGATCAAGTGAATGATGGTGGTGTAAAAGATAAAGAAGAGTCAATGTTACCTTGCCAGTATCTGAAGTTGTAAAGATAAAGCAGTAGGTTTTTGAGATATAACACACACACTTTTGTATTAAAACAAGCTTTCCAAACTAACCGCCATCAGCAACGGAGAAGGAATAAAATACAATGCGTAATAGGTTAGGATCAATTACTCACTCTTACATTCAAGAACTTCTGAAAATGCCAACAAACATACCCTGAAGAAATAATGGGAACTACTTTCTCTTCTATACATAATATTCGTCACATTACCATCATCACCCTAATTAAGCCAATAACTATGAAAGGGAATAATATTTCATATGAAAGCCTTTATTAGGCTAAAAGGCATCTGTATGCAGTGCCTGCTCTGTTTGCAGAACGTCCCTGATTTTGTTTGAAAGCTGCCAAGTAAAAATGTTGGTTTTTCTTTATGTCAGGAAAACAATACATATATTTAAAATAAGCTTGTCAAATAATTGCAAGGGAAGTCACATTTTACTCTTGAAAGAAAATGCATCCAAATATCTAGTGATTCTGTCTCTAATTTCATTTACCTTGGCAGTATCTCTGTTGGCATCTGGCAGGAGCATGATTAATAGATGAAGAGCTTGTAGCTGCAATTTGATCTTGGAGATTTCTAAAGAAATGAAAATAACTCAAATAAGAATTCTTATATGAAAGCTGGCAATATGATTAGTTGCAGAGAGAAGGCTTGCTTTGTTCTCACGAGAATTTGTTTTTATAAAATATTGCAAGTTGAAAGATTACCCAGCCATAACTCTGTCTTGTGCATCACTCAATATTATAAATTACCCATTATCCCTAAAATGGTATAGGCAGGATACACAAAATTATTATTTCATCGATCTATAAAGGTTTTTACTGTATCCCTGGTGTAACAGAATCGGAGATCACAGTATCGGAGAAAACATCAAAACTATTTTCGCAAAATGCAGCTGTCCTTATATTTAAGTCAACCTAAGAAGTGGTTCCGTTTGCTACATCTCTAGGTACCCAAAAGGAATTTGGTCTCTAAATAATGCATAGATGGTGTTCTTGTAAAAACTGGTTCATAAGCTCTTAAACATATCTTTGGATCTCAACAACGTGGCACATTTTGTAGGTGACCTTTTAGGCCCCGTACACACGACCAGTTTCCTCGGCAGAATTCAGCTTCCGACCGAGTTTCTGGCAGAATTCTGCCGAGAAACCCGGCCGTGTGTACACTTTCGGCCGAGGAAGCCGACGAGGAGCTCGGCGAGGAAATAGAGAACATGTTCTCTATTTCCTCGTTGTTCTATGGGAGCTCTCGGCCCGCCGAGCTCCTCGGCGGCTTCAGTGCTGAACTGGCCGAGGAACTCGATGTGTTTGGCACGTCGAGTTCCTCGGCCGTGTGTACGAGGCCTTAGAGAGACCTCTGCCTTAGGCCCCGTACACACGGTCGGACAAAACCGATGAGAATGGTCCGACGGACCGTTTTCATCGGTTCACCTCTGAAGTGGCCGTACGGCCTGATGTGTGTACACACCATCAGTTCAAAGTCCGATCGGGTGAGAACGCGGTGACGTAAAACACACGGCGTGCTGAATAAAACGAAGTTCAATGCTTCAAAGCATGCGTCGACTTGATTCTGAGCATGCGCGGGTTTTGAACCGATGCTTTTCTGTACTAACCATCGGTTTGGTCCGATGGGGCAGCGGTCCATCGGTTCGGTTTTGAAGCATGTTTAGAAATTTTGGACCGAAGGAAACCAGACCGATAGCCTATACATACGGTCGGTTTGGTCCGATGAAGATGAACTTCGGTTCATTCTCATCGGACCAAACCGACCGTGTGTACGGGGCCTTAGGTACCACCAAGAACTCATAGAAATCTTATACCTGACCATAGATTTAAAAACATCTGATCTAGGTTACACATTAATACTTAAAGAGACACTAAAGGTTCCTGTTTAAAAAAAAAAAAATAACTAACATGTTATACTTGCCTCCACTTGCACACAGTGATCCCGATCCTGGTCTTCTGGGGTCCCTCGGCGGCTGTCTCTGGTCCTCCCTGCAAGAACTAACCCCCTTCATGGGAGCTTCATTGGATGTGATTGACTGCAGCGCGAGCCAATGGCTGGGCTGCTATCAATCCATCCAATCTAGCTAATCAACGGCCAGACTAAGTGGAGGAAGAGGACATCGGGGGCAAGCGCAGCAGGTGAACGGGCTCAGGTAAGTAAAACGGGGGGGGCTGGGGGGCCGTCATTGCCAGGTTTGCATGTTCCTGTTCAGACCTGGCCAACTATAACAAAATGGGTTGATTTACTAAAATGGGAGTGCGCAAAATTTGGTGCAGCTTTGCATAGAAACCAATGAGCTTTTTTTTTTGTCAAAGCTTAATCGAACAAGCTGAAGTTAAAAGATAATTAGCTACCATGCCCAGCTATACCAGATTTTGCACTTGCCAGTTTTAGTAAATCAACCCTTATGATAAATAAAAGTAAAAACATACAGGTTCTGTTTTTTTCCCCCCAAAGTGTTTGTTAGATAAATGAAGCTAAACAATTTGTGGAGTCAATAGAATCATGTGCAGTGGAATTAAACAATAGCAACTTCTTCTGCCTAGGATCAAATGATTGAAGCAAACTTCACTTCGCTGAATTCAGTTGAGCTACGGACTGATGATTTTTAAAATTTACATTTTAGTTATGACACATGACAAGTTTAGAGTATAAAAAAGCGTTTTATGAATCTCCTCAATAAAGGGGCCCTTGGTTATAAATAATTGCCCACGGTAAAGTATATCTAAGGTCAATAAAATTGCATATAAACTTTCCCATATTAACATAATCCCAAAGGTATTTTTTTTATATTTTTAAATCTGCTTTCAATAAAACCACACCTGGTGATCCTACCATAACGGTCCTTGTTTCAGCTACTTTCTCTTATGGGGTGACAACTGTCATCCAATTTTTGCTCCTGTTTTTCTGCCCTGCCACGTGTGTTCCTGAAGCTGTTCATGCCAATCATATGCTAACTTCAACTTGCTTAATTAAGTTTTGATAAAAACAAAAAAAAAAACAGAAGGTTTCTATACAAGATTTTGCAGTCTCCCATTTTAGAAAATCCACCCCTTACAATCGGAAAGCTGCTGATGCTGGAGAATGTAGACAGTACGTGACTGAAAGAGGCTGGAAGGGATCAGCATTGACATGCAAAAAAAGATAGAAAAAAGTAAAAACTGCATTTTAAGGGGGAAAAAAAGGGAAATTTTTGTTATAGGCAGGTTTTAGATCTACTTTAGGGTAAGGTAATGCTAGAACAACCATGTTGTTTTCCAGAAATTACAGAAAAAAAAAACTTCAAAAAATCTTTCAATTTGAATTACCATTTATTTTACAAACACAAGAATCCAAGTTGCAATGATGTTGAGTTGACTGCATATAACTATTTTTTTATGGTTTACTATAACGTGCTACATGACTGAAAAGCAAGGGCTGTTGATAAAATAACTACACAGATTGTTAACACTGTAGATATACAATATGCTCTGCTCGCTCTTTTTGTTTAATTACATTCATTAATTTGAGATGGGGCTGTTTATTTTTAAAAGGAAATAATGTGTTTGAGCTAAAAGTCTTTTATCAAATGCAGTTGATCAAAACATTGTATATGTAACCTACATATTTTGTAAAACATATTTTAATGCTTTCTAGTAGCCCCCTGGCAGTGTTCTGCAAAGAATGGTATTTATTCTCGACTCCATACTGTCAGGAAAACACAGTGCATTACTGCCTGTAATGAATTTACAAAGGTCACAATAGCTGACAAATTGCAAGTCTTTTGTTTAAATCTAGCAGGAGACTTACTCAGACTTACTATAAAAGATGTGTTTGAAATGTGTTTTTCTTTTGCATGTTATTATTTTGTACCCCTAATACATTGCTTTAACCTCAATCATGCACTTACTTTCTACTAAGGCAATGAAAGCAGGGATATATTCCATTGTAAACAAAGGAGTCGGCAAATCTCTTATAAACATCTTAAGCAGACCAGCTGCATCATTGCTTCGAACCTTTTTCCAGTCAAAATTGTTATCATAAAACTTTGTCTCAAGCTCTTGACGCAGGCTCTGCACAGAAGAGAACACAATTTATGATCCAAAGTCAAAATGTAAATGAATACATGTTAATTAAAAATTTTCTTTTCACAAAAAGGGTTTCCTCAAACCCACTACCTACTAATTTCAGGTTGATATTTAAAATTGAGCTCCAGGCAAACAACTAAATCGCTAAATACACATTGGGAGAGATTTACTAAAACTAGAGAGTGCACTAGAGGGTGAAGCTCTACATAGAAACCAGCTTCCAGGTTTTATTGTCAAAGCTTAAACAAGCTGAAGTTAGAAGCAGATTGGCTACCATACAGAGCTTTACCAGATTTTGCACACTCCAGTTTTAGTAAATCAACCTTATTGTATGCCTATAGATAGCTGTATTTACCAACGGACCTGTTTGCATGTTAAGGTTACTCCTCCATGCCCGACTTGTATGCATTTGTCACTGGAGTGGCTCCAGCTGTTATTGAAACCATTTACTGCATCACTTAATGGGGGTTATTGTTTCCTTCTAGGTCATGATTGGTCCCTTTACTTTTATTCCAGCAATCTCCACACTAGAAACCATATTGGAATGTCCATATTTCTGGCTTTTTTTGATGGCTGCCTACACTCACGAGTTGTGTATATGGGGATACCTATACCCCACTGCAGCCTCCAAGTGGGTGGTCCTTGCCCCTTCCCCCCCCCCACACTACATACAATAATCCCTGGCCGAACAGGTAAGTCACATGGATCATATGTAATTTTATTAAATAATAGGTGCTATATGGACATATACCGTATTTCTCACACCATAATACGCACTTCACCCCCTGCCCCAAAAAAATAAGGAAAAATGTCCCTGCGTCTTATGGAGTGTATACTGAGCAGGCTCCACCCCCCTTCGCCGCTGCTGTGTCAGAATGCCGACACTCGGCTTCTCTGTGGAGGAGAGAGAACAGGATGTGAGGCAGATCCTTGCAGGGGCATACCAAGGGGGAGCAGGGGAGGCGGTCAGCCCCAGGTGCCAAAACATGGAGGTGTCAGTGGCGTTGCTATAGTGGTGCGCTCCACACCCAGGTCCGTTGACACCCGCTAGATGTGACACCATCCCGCAAGCGACAAGAGCCCTGGCTGGCTTTTTTTTCCAGCCGGAAGCACCCCCGGCGCCGTGGTCTGGTCCAGTATCACTTACTGCCTCTTTCCACTGGCTGCTGTTGTTGCAAACTATGTCTTCAGTCCTCCTTTCTAGCTGCTGGCCAGGTGTATCTGATGCTAAGAGCCAGCCAGAGGGGGTTGTGCATTGTAATGTCAGTGTCCTCCACTGCCTGAGGTGAGCTGGTGATAAGGGGGTGGGAGGTGTGGGCTGGCATGGTATCCACTGCCCATCACCTGAGCTGTTGTGATATGAGAGGCTGAAGGGGTGTTTGTGTTTGCCCTGCCACCCTGAGCTGATCTTGGCTCAGTGTAGCTGAGCTGATTTGGTAGGGGGGGCTGGTATTGCTGTGTGTCCACCACCCACCTATAGTAGTAATATAATATTTGGTTCAGAATATTTTTTTTCTTGTTTTCCTCCTCTAAAATCTGGGTGCTTCTTAGGGCAAGGTGTGTCTTATGGAGTGAAAAATACGGTATGGACTAACACAAATTGCTATACAACAAAACCCTTTTCCTTTGTAGTGACTAATTAGCCCTAACATATCCACCGCCTATTCAGTCCCCCATGTCTGCCACAGCGAAAGTTTGGTGACACTGCTAATTAGCTATGATCTCCTATGGGTCTCCACTGGTAAGCGATAGTACGTATTTCGCTTCCCCAATTAATTTCCTTTTTTTCCGTTTATATACATGCATTAATAATTGGTGCTTAACATGTAAACGTTATCATCTTATCTGTAGACCTTATTTTTGTGTTTCTCCTGAGGAAGCGGTGTATAGCCACGAAACATGTAGAGGATGCACTGAGGAAATTTGAAACTCCTACATTCCACCATGAAGTGTATTTGAGTATCAGTAAAATACCCAATATGTAAAAAAAATTATAGTTGCAATTTTTTGTATCTGAAAACTTTATTGTATTTTAACAATATGTTCCAATAAAACTCTTCATGTTTTACCTTATGTTCAATCTGTTCAGGTTACTGAGATTTTTCCCCCATTCCCCTTTCCCACTTTTGAGACCCCTCTGGGGAAATTTCTCCATGCATTTAATTATTAATCATTGTCACTCGGATGATGTTACCCTTTATCTCCAGTTTATGTTTACTTACTGAATTTTAGGCCTTCTAGATATATATCTATATACAGATAGATACATATTATAGTTTATATATAAACTGTTTTACTTGTCAAAGGATCATTTTTTTTTTAAGATATTGACACCTTAAAAACATAAGTCATAGGCAGACTACACTGTAGTTAAAGCAAAACTCCAGCCTCCAAAAAACATGAAGGTTGGATGATAAGATGAAAATGAAAAGAACATTAAAATTATGCCCTCTGTTTAGTAAACAAGAAGCCAATCAGTAAGCGGTAATGCCAAACTAAGAATTAGCGAAGTGATCATTCTTCCTAAAAATGTTCATTATTTTACAAAGAATGTATTAAGGCTTTTTCAAAAATGTCAATACAAAGCATAGTGCAGAAACACAAGAATATTTGACTGAAATTGGAAATAACATACTGCAATCATCAAAAGCAGCAACCAACAAGGCTTGAAAGTAGTAGATCATAGGTCAGTGTGCAGCAGGTAGGACAATATGCAGTAACTACACTCATTGTGAATGGACGGGGACAGGACCCCAACCGACAGGAAGAAGGGAAAGAATAAAGAAATGTGAGGGGGGTTCAGCAGTGTCCAGGCTTAGGCAAAAGAGTAGAGACATTGAGAGTCCCATTAAACACAGAGTGGAGTGTGGTTCAAATTCAGGTCCGCATTAAAAGCTATCCATGGGTCCCATACTCTCAAGAACAAGTGAGTGTCATTAAAGGGTCACTAAAGGAAAAACATTTTTTTGCTGAAATGACTGTTTACAGGGTATAGAGACATACAAGTTAACTGATTCCTTTTAAAAATGATTACAAATAGATAAAAATCAATCCTATAATGTGCCTGCAGGTTAGTTTCACTTTTTAAACTGGTTTCATGTTCCTGTGAACTAGAGAGACACACAGAACAAAAACAAACAAATCCAGTGTTTTGTTTTTAAAATGAATCTGATTGGTTCTGTTAAGTTTTAGACACACAGTAATGACAGCTTAGACCACCGTGAAAAGCTCCCAGTACTGTGGTTATAAGGAGCCAGACAACCAGGAAGTGTGGAGATCACAGCAGAATTACAGCAACTTTAAAGCAAAAACGAACAATAAGGACATGAAACCAGTACTGCAGTAAGGTAAAGGAAGCTATTTAGCTAAAAAACAAATTCCTTTAGTGATCCTTTAAGTATGGAAGCTGAAATGTATTTTAAAGGTGTATGTAGCTGTTTGCATAGGGTTCTGCTCTAAAAAATACATAGATATGCATTAGTATACCTATCTATTTAAACAAATATGTGACTTATAATAAGTGAAAATATTGCCGAAGATAAAGATTTACTAAAACTGGAGCAAACAGAATCTGGTGCAGCTGTGCATAGTAACCAATCAGTGTCTAACTTCAGCTTGTTCAATTAAGCTTTGACAATAAAACCTGGAAGCTGATTGGTTACTATGCAGAACTACACCAGATTTTGCACCCTCCAGGTTTAGTAAATTCTCCCCAAAATGTAGTTTGGTCGCAGTTATGGAGGACAGCACTGTGGTTTATATCTTATACCAAGAGCTTACATTACATACTCAGAACAGGGCCTCTTTAATTGTAACCATATGTTTCAAAGAGCCAAGTTTTTTGGAATCGTTGTTACTTCCAACTGAGCCAAACATATTTTTCTTTTAAATCTGGATGTGTTTAAAATGTATGCAGTTTCAGTCTAATTTATCCTTGTGACAGATTTCATCATCATTCATGAATGTCGCAATGTGAATGCAAGCCAGAAAGATTTTAAACAATCCCACACGTGCAGCACATCAATCCAACATCTGAATGTTTTAGAAAAAATAGTCATATCATATGTATTAAACCAATTCTGTGAATGAAAGAACCATGAATGTGAAGAGACTTTTGCCTTCTGAAGATAAAATTGTAAATTAGGTTACAAAAAGTAAAAGTGTGACATCAACTTTTGACTTCTAACCTCTATACACAGCAAAACTGTAAAATTAGAATCTTTAGCAAATAAGCTGCACAAATAATATTATGAAAATAAAGTCAATGTTTCTGTACATTCAAGTTAAAAGAGAAGTAATAGATTTTCTCCCTCCTTGCTCATTGGATAGCTTGACCTGTGGGGGGGCACCTAGCGGCCATCTCAAGCTCTCAGCGGCTCGTTGAGAGGCTGAGCTGGGTGTCAGTCCAGGCACATGGCAGATTCAGACACCGTGGTCGGGATGAGGCAGGCAGTGCCTGGACTGACATTGGTGATCTCAGCAGAGAGCGAAACAAAATTGCACTCCTGTTCACCTTTAACAACGTTATGTAGACATCTAAGTTATGTACACCTCAAAGTTATGTACACATCTGGGCTGATTTTAAAGAAAGGGAACAAAAGTGGAGCTGTTGCTACTAATAACATCCACATTCCTTGTTAAACTTTAAGAATTAAGCATGACTGGTTGGTCCACTTTTGCTACAGTTTCCATACATATACCTTATGTGAGAAATAGAAAGATTATACTCACTCCTTTAAATCTTATGGGGTTGATTTACTAAAACTGGGAGAGTGCAAAATCTGGTGCAGCATTGTAGCCAATCAGCTTCTAACGTCAGCTTGTTCAACTAAGCTATGATACAAAAAAAATGGAAACCAGATTTTGCACTCTCCCGTTAAATCAACCCCTCTGTTCAGTGGTGAATCATCCATGGGTGCAGGGTGTTCACTGCACATGGGTCTGAGGGGGGTATATATATATATATACATACACTGTATACACTAAAGTAATATGACCAAGCCTAGCCCAGTGCAATTTGTAATCCTCCAACCTGGTATGAGTGTATTAAATATTTTCTTGTAAAATTAATATTTTATATATAAGGTTATAATAATAAAACATAATTTTAACAACATGTAAATGTAAAAAAAAAAAAGTTTTAACCCAAACCATTAAAGATTCCCTTTTGTACTTTTATTTCCATATTTTAAGAGAAGAACTACCTTAACTCGAGAGACTGAACCTGGCACCCGCAATATTCCTTCTGTGTCTAATCCAGTTTCCTCCAGTCTCTGCAATAACTACCGAAAACAAATGTGTATATAAATATATACAGTAACACAACCAAAAAGATAACTTTATTGCAAAACAAAAAGAATGCCGCACATGTTAAAATATGCATTTTTTTTTGCTGGAAATAACCTTAAACTCCTAAAGAATTATATATTTTCAGAAAGTAGAGGCCCCGTAGAATAAAATGGTTACAGTTGTAATTTTATTATGTTGCATGTTATTTGAGCAATTGTTTATAAAAACACATATTATCAGAAAAAAATTGAATGTATTTTAGTGCAAACACAATAGGTAAAATATAAAAGATGAGGCTGCATTGAGTAGATATCAAACATGTTAAAGCGGAGGTTCACTCTATATATCAACATGACCTTATTTAGACGTGCTCCATATTTACTAATTCCTTCCGCTATCCGCAATTTTTTAAATTAGTTCTGTACCTTGATTCTGATGTTAATAGCAGCCACTTCCTGCTATCCCTCCCACGGGAGTGGGCATGTCTCCCTTCTCCACAGCGTCCCAGTGTTTCATGGGACAGCATCGCAGTGTCTCCTGGGAGCAGTGTGCCGCTTCCCTCGACACGATTCCTAACACAGCCTGAAGTGGCTACCATCACAAGGGGGCGTGTACTTTTCAGTACACCGGCTGTTGTGATAGCAACCGTGTAGTGTTGACGGCACTGCTCACTGTCAACACTGCCCATGCGTGGGATAGAGCGGTGAATGATGGGACTACAGCATTCACCGTATCCCGGAAGTATTTGTTTGTGGGCTTCACAGTGCCCACAAGCAAGATGGAACCACACAGGACACATTTTTATAAATTATTATTTTTGGCCGAATGTCCATGCGGATGGCTAGAAAAATCAGACACGTGAGTACAATCTTAACTTTATTAACAGCGGTAGATGCACATAAAAAAAAAGCTATTTCCCACGGAACCCCCACTTTAAAGGGGTTGTAAAGGTTCATTTTTTTATTTTCTAAATAGGTTCCTTTAAGCTCGTGCATTGTTGGTTCACTTATCTTTTCCTTTGATTTCCCTTCTAAATGTTTTTGTTCTTTGTTTTCTTTGTCTGAATTTCTCACATCCTGTTCCTCCTCAGTGAGCTGTTCTGGCTGACTACCCCAGCCAGAACAGCTCGTATGATGGGGGCAAGCTTACTGAGGAGAAACAGGAAGTGAGAAATTCAGACAAAGAAAAAAACATTTAGAAGGGAAATTGAAGGAAAAGGTAAGTGAACCAACAATGCACTAGCTTAAAGGAACCTATTTAGAAAATAAAAAACTAACCTCTACAACCCCTTTAAGCCTTACAATTGCATGCGCTTTATAAAATTATGAAAAACGATGGTACCCAAAATTTTCATTAGGCAATGTTTTAAAAGTCTTTACAGGTTATCAGTTTAGAGTTAACCATGATTGTGATATGACTTCCTGTTAGAGGGTGGCAACATTCATTTTACATAGTCCCACTGTATGTAGGAACATAGCTACCTTCTCTTACTTGCTCCCGAGATGAACTAGGCACTATAGACTATGGTGGCATATAAGGATGGCATAGAGCAGTTCACATTACTGCAACTAACGTCACAGCTTGTTCCAAACAAAAGGCTGTGAGAAGGAAAGAAGAGGTTTGGGAGGTAGAATAACACAGTAAGAAATTATTTAATGAGAAACAGATTACAGGGCCATTAAATTATGAATGTATCTTTCTGGAGAATAAGGATATTGTTTAGTGTTATTCGGCTCAATACTATACCCAAGCTCGGAGTATAAAAGCAATCAATTGGAGTAAAAAGTAGATTTTCCACTATAGCTTCGTTTAAAATTTGAAAGTATGCTGTAAGATATTTTTTATCTTTTAAGTATTAAACATGGGTTTTTGAATTACGATGTGCATGCAAAATACTAAAAAAATGTTTTTGGAATTGGCTCTAAAAATACTAAAATTAGGTATTTTTGTATACTTACTTTTTGAACAAACAGGGGGACTTTAGTACCAGGCATTTTCTTTTGATCATTTTCCAATAAAGTAGTTAAAGGAACCCCAAAAAGACCATTTTCTATGGGAACAAGCAGAGCTCAATCAGTATAATGCAACCTCTACCTTAGTACAACAAACATCTCATCTAAAGTAAATATCATACCTCTTCCTTTGACTCTCATAACTCGATTTCTTTTTAATTCAATCCCCAAAGCATCAAAAAAAGCTGTTAATTCAATAAGTGAGAGATACCGAATTTTCTTCATGTCTTCAAGAGACAAATCTTCTATTTCAGTTAGTCCAAACCTGCTTTTCCAAACAATGAATTTCTGAAGCACAATAAAAAAGTAATTATTATAACTTAAAAGTGATTCACACACACATGCACATGGACACACACACACAGATGTATTTTGTCTAATATACAAATCTACATTACATACTTATGTGCAGAGATTCAATTATTTCAGCAATCTATTGTATGAGATGTGTGAGATTATGTGAGATGTCTCCAGATAGTAGCTTTGTAATGAACACAATACAGTACTAAAAAACACTGGGGAAAATTTACTAAGATTGGAGAGTGCAATATCTGGTGCAGCTGTGCATGGTAGACAATCAACTTCTAACTTCAGCTTGTTTAATTAAAAGACATGGAAAGCTGATTGATTTGTATGCAAAGCTGCACCAGATTTTGTGGTCTCCAGTTTTAGTAAATCAACCCCACTCTTTCTAGTTAGCGTCAGGGAAGGCTAGAACCAAAGTCTTCTTTTTATTGCAATCTGTGCTCTCAGCTGAGTGATACTCAAAATTTACAACAAAAGTAATGAGGTAGCAGTAGGGTCTTAACACTATGCTCTCTCTTTTCTTTTTACTGCTCAGTGGAGAGCTAAAAACAAACTGAGCTGCTGAAATGAAACTTAAAATAGTTTCTAGTATAAACTTTGAGGATCAATTACTCCATGGTGCCCACAGCTACAGAGGACAGTGAGGCTTTTTTTTTTTTTAAATATCTTTATTCTGAGTTTGTAGATGACATAAACGCCAGAAACATAGAGATATGGTGTATGCTCATCAAATAATGACAGATACAGTGTTAATCTAGTTGGCCAAAATCTTAGCGCATGACAGGAACAACAAACAGAGGTATTGATTTAAAGCTTAATAGCAAAAGTGTGCCTGCTGGCTAAACAGGCTGAATACAAGACTTATCATTGCAGTAGTGGTGAGCACATTGGCTGGTATCGATGCAGTGGCAAGGACTGCAGAGGTGGGTATTTGTGGCAAGTGAAATGGGGGAATAAACAAGTTAGTGTGAAGGTGTGATGCAGGGGGAAGGGGTGGGGGGAGTCAGCTGCAGTGGTGAGAAGAGCAGGGGTGGTGTTGTTGTGAGGGCATAGGAAGGTGAGAAGGGAGGTTGGTGGTATGAGCTGCCAGGCTTTAGATTCCAGTGCCAGAGCTTCAGCAGAACCTGGGTGGTAAGAGGATAGAGTGTGCTCTTGGGATGAGAATGTAACACAAACTCTTCTGCCAAATGGACTGCTCAGGATGTGCTTCCTGCTGAGTATGGCTCTTGTGAATTGTGCTGGTCTAAATTAAAATGTTGATGCTACTACACATTTGTGGTAGTGTCTTTGAGATGAGCAAAAATTATGTTGATCCTGATGCTTGCGTAGTAGCAACAAAATGTTAAAAGACCTACACAACCTCTAAAGCAGACCAGGTATTTAGTAACCATGCCCCTGATTCCCTGTAATCTGCAACGGTCTCTAAAGACACTGGCTATCATTTACCAGCACGGGGAGTCTCTAGTCACAAATAACTTATTTGTGGCTTATACATGTCACATGATCACCTGAAGGCCATTGGAGGACAGCAGCACTGTCACTGAACCAGGTTCAGGTCCCTCTGTCCATTGCCACATACTGTTCTTGTGCATTGGGGTACCTTTCTAAATGAATGGCCGCACACCTCACAGAGTTGCCATGTGTTACCATACATTGAGGTAATGTGGACTAAAACACATTACCACAGCACATAGGTCTGAAAGGATAGTACAGGCTATACTTTCAAATAAGTTAATTCTAATGATTCTCCTCCTCCATACCAACTAAACCCACTTAAAGGGGTTGTAAAGGTAAAAAATGTTTCCCTAAATAGCTTCCTTTACCTTAGTGCAGTCCTCCTTCACTTATCTCATCCTTCGATTTTGCTTTTAAATGTCCTTATTTCTTCTGAAAAATCCTCACTTCCTGTTCCTCTGTCTGTAACTAAACACAGAAATGCAACACTTTCTCCCTGGTGTGGAGAAAGCCTCTTGAGGGGGAGAGGGCGAGCAGGAGTGTCAGGACGCCCACTAACACACAGCTCCTTTCTCTATCTGCAAAGTAGATAGCATCCTGACCCTCCTGCTCGACCCCTCCCCCCTCAAGAGGCTTTCTCCACACCAGGGAGAAAGCCTTGCATTACTGTGTGGAGTTACAGACAGAAGAACAGGAAGTGAGGATTTCTCAGAAGAAATCAGGACATTTAAAAGCAAAATCGAAGGATGAGGTAAGTGAAGGAGGACTGCACTAAGGTAAAGGAAGCTATTTAGGAAAAAAAATTGTACCTTTACAACCCCTTTAACAACTGTTTAAGAGGAGATTTCACTCACTTCCATTTGAGATGACAGGACCAGAATTAAATGTATACTTAAAGACAATCTTTTTATTTTGGTTTTATATAGAGCAGTGAGGGATTAGAACACCTGTTGGATTTTTGTAGCTGTCTGTGCCCCTATTAGGGAGATTTACCCTCTCAAATTGTTCTGTTTCACCAAGGGTGAAAAGTAAAAGAAAATCCCAACTTTTGGGTCCAGACCAAGAAGAGAGGGTACATTTTCCAATTAGGACCCTAGTTCTGGTAACCCTGGTGACAGCCAGCGATTCCCTCAATTTGGAGGGATTTACTCTCACTTCCTATTTTGGATATGGCACAGGAAGTAAAGGGAAATCTCTCCAATGAAACATAGATGGTTAAAAGAGTGGTTTAAACTCTCCCCTATTCAAAATGTAAAAAAAAAATTCTAATCACTTGTAACAAACACTTAAAACCCATCTACAGTAGGTGTTTGTGATATTGTGCTTTTAGCACGACAGCGTCGCGCTGATTCTCGGCGACAGGGTGCCGAGATCTCGCCGGCATCTCACACTCACTGGAATAGTGACAGCACATCCCAGCAAGCGCGTCATAGAAGCGACGGGAGATCCGACTTGGATTCCCGCCAATTCTACACGTGTGCGGCGTGTTATGAATCCTGAGGGGGAAGTCCCCGCCGGATTTTAAATAAAAATCCGGCATGGGTCCCCCCCTCAGGAGCATACCGGACCCTTAGGTCTGTTATGGGTTGTAAGGAGAGCCCCCCTACGCCGAAAAAAACGGCGTAGGGGGTCCCCCTACAATCCATACCAGACCCGTATCCAAAGCACGCTACCCGGCCAGCCAGGAAGGGAGTGGGGACGAGCGAGCGCCCCCCCCCCTCCTGAGCCGTACCAGGCTGCATGCCCTCAACATGGGGGGGTTGGGTGCTCTGGGGCAGGGGGGCGCACTGCGGCCCCCCCACCTCAGAGCACCCTGTCCCCATGTTGATGAGGACAGGGCCCCTTCCCGACAACCCTGGCCGTTGGTTGTCGGGGTATGCGGGCGGGAGGCTTATCGGAATCTGGGAGCCCCCTTTAATAAGGGGGCCCCCAGATACCGGCCTCCCCACCCTAAGTGAATGAGTATGGGGTACATCGTACCCCTACCCATTCACCTGCAAGAAAAGTGGTAAAAACACAAATAAACCACACAGTGTATTAAAATATTTTATTTTTCTGCTCCGGAGGCCGCCCCCTGTCTTCTTTATTAGCTCTTTTACCAGGGGGGGCTTCTTCTTTGACGTCTTCGGGTGGGTGGGGGCCGCCGTCTGGTTCTCTTCCACCGCCGGGGGGGGTGGCTTTTAAAAAAGCCCCCACCCCCCCGGCGGGTTAACTCCGGCGTCTTCGGCGGGGCTCTTCTTCTTCCGCTATCCCGACGGGTCTTCTCCGCTATCCTGGGGGTCTCGCCGCTCTCCGTTGTTGACTCGTCGCACCCCGGTTCTTCGTCTCGCAGTCCGGTCCCTTCTTCCGTGCTGTACGTCTTCTTCTGTGCTGTGAGTTCTTCTTCCGCGCTGTGACGTCATGTTCTTCACTTCTCTTCTTCTCCCCATGTTGACTCGCCGGTCCTCCTCGCTGAAATGACGGATGCGCGCCTTGCATCGGACCTATATAGGCCTCACAATCCCATCATGCTCTGGTACCTACCCATGTGATACCTACCCACGTGGGTAGGTATCACATGGGTAGGTACAGAGCATGATGGGACTGCGAGGCCTATATAGGTCCGATGCAAGGCGCGCATCCGTCATTTCAGCGAGGAGGACCGGCGAGTCAACATGGGGAGAAGAAGAGAAGTGAAGAACATGACGTCACAGCGCGGAAGAAGAACTCACAGCACAGAAGAAGACGTACAGCACGGAAGAAGGGACCGGACTGCGAGACGAAGAACCGGGGTGCGACGAGTCAACAACGGAGAGCGGCGAAGACAGAAGGAGAACCCCGGAGAGTTGAGAAGACCCGTCGGGATAGCGGAAGAAGAAGAGCCCCGCCGAAGACGCCGGAGGAAACCCGCCGGGGGGGTGGGGGCTTTTTTAAAAGCCATCCCCCCCCGGCGGTGGAAGAGAACCAGACGGCGGCCCCCACCCACCCGAAGACGTCAAAGAAGAAGCCCCCCCTGGTAAAAGAGCTAATAAAGAAGACAGGGGGCGGCCTCCGGAGCAGAAAAATAAAATATTTTAATACACTGTGTGGTTTATTTGTGTTTTTACCACTTTTCTTGCAGGTGAATGGGTAGGGGTACGATGTACCCCATACTCATTCACTTAGGGTGGGGGGCCGGTATCTGGGGGCCCCCTTATTAAAGGGGGCTCCCAGATTCCGATAAGCCTCCCGCCCGCATACCCCGACAACCAACGGCCAGGGTTGTCGGGAAGGGGCCCTGTCCTCATCAACATGGGGACAGGGTGCTCTGAGGTGGGGGGGCCGCAGTGCGCCCCCCTGCCCCAGAGCACCCAACCCCCCCATGTTGAGGGCATGCAGCCTGGTACGGCTCAGGAGGGGGGGGGGCGCTCGCTCGTCCCCACTCCCTTCCTGGCTGGCCGGGTAGCGTGCTTTGGATACGGGTCTGGTATGGATTGTAGGGGGACCCCCTACGCCGTTTTTTTCGGCGTAGGGGGGGGCTCTCCTTACAACCCATAACAGACCTAAGGGCCCGGTATGCTCCTGAGGGGGGGGACCCATGCCGGATTTTTATTTAAAATCCGGCGGGGACTTCCCCCTCAGGATTCATAACAAACGCCGCACACGTGTAGAATTGGCGGGAATCCAAGTCGGATCTCCCGTCGCTTCTATGACGGCTCTGTCTCCATCGCGGCAAGCCAGCTCGGCGCTGGCTCCCGCGATGGGGCTCGTAGGTGCTCAATCTCGCTGAGAAAGAGAGCGAGATTGACACAAAATCGGCTTCACCTACTGTAATTATCACAATACTCACAAAACTGGGAAACTGCTAATTGCAGTAGATTCTCTGACATCATACAAATTACTGGTTCTGTGCAGTCATGTCTGTCACAGTGAAGCTGAATAAGAATATTATATTTGTAGAAAGATTGGGGTTGATTTACTAAAACTGGAGAGTGAAAAATCTGGTGCAGCTCTACATAGAAACCAATCAGATTCCAGTTTTTTTGTCAACATTTAATTGAACAAGCTGAAGTTAAAAGCTGATTAGCTACCGCAGAGCTGCATGAGATTTTGCATTCTCTAGTTTTAGTAGATTACACCAATATGTGGCTGGGGACAGGGGCCTCTTCCATCAGAGGCTTTTCATTCAGGAAGTATTGTGATGACTGGATCCCTTTAACCAGTACACTATTTGTAAATCACACACTATTTAGTCATTCTAGTATTAGAACTTACAGGTAAAATACAATCATCCTTTTTTATTCTTTGTTTCTTCTGCTTTTCCTTTTCTTTATCATCAATAACAATGGTCTCAGAAAAGGATACTTCAAAAGACAGCTCTTCTGCTACCGACGGACTGACTTTCTCTAATGCACAGTTGTTAGCTGAAACAAGATAAAGTACACTGCTTTTTTTCATATAAGAACAAAAGTCCATCTCAATTATTTGTGAAACATAAAGTTGTGCTAGTGGTGGTTATCAAAAAAAGCAAGAAAAAAAAAGACAAAATCAGAAAGAAGGCCTACAAACATTTGTTTTTTTATTTAAGAATACTTTAATATGATACCTCATACCTCAACGTGTCTAAGGGCCCGTGTTGATGTTTTTTTGGTTGTATCAAGCAGGCTTGCATTTCCATACATGAATATGGTCTAAGTGAAAAACCTGCTTCAAACAAGTGTAATGCAGGCCAGAAGGATGTCGACTGCTGGTCAAATGCACCAGCCAGTAAAGCGTCACAAACTGATTTTAAGCTGATGCCAACAAGACAGCCAACCAAGGGAGGACTGGGGACCTTTGGCCTGCTCAGTAATGGAGAGAGTTTTCTGTGGACCATAGAAGGTGTACCATGTAAAGTGTGGGACGTGTTTCTAAAGGACAAGGTATATTGTGACACACCCTTTTACATCTCCCAGCATTAGTTTCCTTTGTAGCTCTCTGCATTCGGTCTATAGGCATATCAGAGTTGGAAAGTTGGCTCTGAAAGACTGCCCTCTGCTGGACATAGCAATCGCAGGTCTGAGGAAGTGCAGGTAGCTATACACTGTCCACCATGTGTCACTGACTGTACTCCCCACTCTGATGTCTGAATAGTGAAATATCTCCACTCAGTAAGACCATACCAAGAGTACTGGATCAGGGGGCAACCCCCCCCCCCCAAGTCCAGCCCTCCCTCTGAAGCGTATGGTTCTCCAGGGTAAAAAAAGTAGGTTGCCTGTATATGCTGTTAAGTTCATAGTGTACAGTATTCAGTTTCAGCTATTCAGAAACTGCAATCACACTGGAGGAATATAAAGAGATCTGCAAATACATCCATCCATACATCCATAAAAAATAAAAACAAGGCTACAGAAAAATAGAAGTTTTTACATCATGAATATAATTTCCTGATCGAGTGCATCCATAGGTAGGAATCAGTAATGCTAGACTACTCTTATAAAAATTGTAATTATTACATTTTTAACAAACCATCAAAGTTAGTATTTTAAGAAAGAATAATGAGTTTGTCTTCAGACATGTTTATGCTGAGCTAGGTTCATAATCATGATTGTGGTTAAATATTACATTATGTAATAAAGGAAGAATACTGCTTATGTGTAAAAACATAGAAATAAATAATGTCAATCACCACCATTACAGTGAATATTGTTCAGTGGCATCACAAAATTGAGATATAATCACAATAAACAACATGTACAAAAAAAATGATGCACTAAATAAAAATCTCATATTGGGTTAATAAATCCAACCGTAGAAAACACAAATCCGTGAAAAGTAGTTGAATAAAAAAAAAAAAAAACTCCACCTCATGCGTGCACCATCACCACAGGCAATCTTACCAGAGAGCCTGGACCCTTTATTATGAAGGGTCAAACCGACTTGATGTATCAATCTTTGCAGGGGTCATCAGCTGGAGATGTGTCCTCAGATCAAACAGGGCATAAGCTGGATATTCAAACCAAGATCCATCCACCCCACGATCAGATTGATCATAAAATGAAAGAGACGCTAGATAGTGTAAAATCCCAAAAGGTTTGTTTAATATAAAGTATTACACTTATATTAGTACAGCTAAAACCAGCGTTGTATACAATATAGATGGCAACCTTAAGATATCCAGGCACTGTGCAAACAAACGCAAATGCAGGAAACAGCTCCTACCCTGATCGGTTTCATCATTCCGGAAGAGGTCCTTTTGTGATGAAACCGGTCCGGTTGGGAGCTGTTTCCTGCTATCGTGTTTGTTTGCACAGTGCCTGGATATCTTAAGGTTGCTTATATTGCACACAACGCTGGTTTTACCTGTACTAATGTAAGTGCAATTCTTTATATTAAACAAACCTTTTGGGATTTTACACTATCTGGTGTCTTTTATTTTATAATTAATCTGATCGTGGGGTGGATGGAGCTTGGTTTGAATATCGTGCTTGTGCCCTGTTTGATCTGAGGACACATCTCCAGCTGATGACCCCTGCAAATATTGTCACATCAAGCCTGCTTGACCCTTCATAATAAAGGGTCCAAGCTCTCTGGTAAGAGTCTATATTGCCTGTGGTGACGGTGCACACACAAGGTGGAGCTTCTTTTGGGTTCAACTACTTATCACAGATTTGTGTTTCCTGCAGCTGGATTTAATAACCCAATATACGATTTTTGTTTAGTGCATAATTTTTTTTCTACATTACACAGTTTATGTTTTTAAAATATTTGGTCAAGCACTGTGAAGGTATTGATCATACAAACATAAAGTCAATATTCCCCTGTTATAACAGGGGACACTTTGGCATCCTAGGCTATCAGTAAACCTAAATGTCTATTTTACAACTTTACAAGCTAACACATATTTGCAAGTTTGTTTTGGCCATAGTTTTGCTAACCTTTTGTTCCCCTTTAATAAAAGGACCCTGTGACCGGGTATTTAAATGGGACACTGCCAACAAGGCTGAGATTTCTCCTTCAGTAAATCATCCCATAAGCCTTTCTTCGCTAACAAAGTGCAATAAATAATGATGCACATTAATCTATAGGAACTGGTCAAATAATGACTTTGATCTGCTCAGTGCAGTCAGCCTATAACCGTGACTGGCTGTCACATCTCACTGGCTGCCCACTTGCATTGCAATTTGTCTCATTACATAAAGGTCATAGTTTGGAAATAATAGTGTAATTAAATAAAATCCATAATTTAAGAATATTCGTGTGAGCTGATATTAAATACAACATTTAAAACAGGCTTGTCATCAATCTCTAGTAATTCATTACACATTTTTGATTAGTGTCCTTCAGGAGGAACTTACAGGATAAGAACTGTTTTGTGTATTGATTTATTGTGACTGCTGCCTTACAACTCTTTAATATGCAGACAAATGTCAAAACTATCGTTATTAAAAGACTGAGCACTGCAGAAATCCTTGTAAATGGAATATCACTCTTTCAAACGGTAAAATCCAGATCTTGATCATAATATTTAATATTATAATTATCTGAATAGTAAAGTGTACTATAATTTAATAATATGTGCATAATAAACTTTCTAACAAATGTTCCTGCATTTGCCTTAGTCTTGATCCAACTTTGTATTAAAGGAACTTTTTTGTAAGGTAGCTTTACATTTTACTATCCATTAGAAAAGTGTAATATTTACATGATACAGTTTACTAGGATTTAAAATCTGACTTACATGTAACTGGTTTCCAAATAGGTTTCTTTACAGGTATTTGGACCCCGTTTGATGGAAGAGGAGATACTGGTAAAGGTTCAAATGTTGGCTAAAAGAAAGAAAAAGAGGACAATTAAATATGGGTGATTTGAGGACACCAGCTAAGGAATAAATTAATAAATAAATAATATGTCAATGTACTGTGTAAACCAACAATAACATTACACACTAATTTGTACCAAGGCAATTTTATCCAACCACTATAAAATGCACCCGATTGTAAAACCTCTCAAGTCAATATGGTGAATCTCTGTGTGCTGGCAACATGTCAAATGGCAGACAGAGGTCTGCTCCACATCTATTGTCAGCCTAAGAGATGCATTCAGAATGTATTGAACTGAATGATCTTTTCTCTGGTTGGGAACTCATAGCTAGATTTTGACACAGTGTATCAAGGAATTCTTGATAGCCAGCTTGCTCAAAAACATGCGTAGGGGCATATCATTGCTTGCAGCTATGTGGGTAGAGTTGTGGCTAGATCAGGAATGCATATCTTCATGCAAAGGCTTCAGCGTGAAGAGATTGTAAAGTCAGAAGGCTTTTTTTATCTTAAGATAAAAAGCCTTCTGTGTGCAGCAGCCCCCCTCGGCCCCCTAATACTTACCTGAGCCCCCTCTCGATCCAACGATGTTGCATGAGACATTCAGCTGGCCAGCACTCCCCTTCTCGTTGGCTGAGACAGCAGAGCCATTGGCCCCTGCTGCTGTCATTTAAAATTAGTCAGCCAATGAGGAGAGAAAGGGGATGGGGTGAGGTGCGGCTCCATGTCTGAATTGACACAGGGAGCTGTGGCTCGGCTTGGGTGCCCCCATAAGAAGCTTCTTGATGTGGGGGCACTCAACAGGAGGGAGGGTGAGGAGCACCGAAGAGCGACCCAAGAAGGATCTGGGCTGCTCTGTGCAAATCCACTGCACAGAGTAGGTAAGTATAACATGTTTGTTATTTTTACCAAAAAAAAAAGAGATTTTACAATCATTAAAAAAAAAACGCTGCTCCTAGAGACTATTTGATTTTTTTTATGCCTCCAGAAGCACTTAATGTTATCCTATGTGTCCATGCACACTCTATAGTCTAGGGGTGTTTTTTAAGCTCAGCGTTTAGGAGCAGAAAAAAAACCCTTCTAGTTTGCATTTTTTAAAGCGAAAATGCTGAACGCCCCTAAACACTGCTAACACTGGTACCCAGCCTTTTTTTTCCTCAAGAAAAAAAGGAACTGCCCCAAAAAAAATGGTGAGTCACATTACAAAAATTCCTGAATGTACAGGAAGTGCCTAGAGACCCTGTTCATTCATTTGTGTGTGTGTGAGGTAAAGACACATGGTGCAGTGATATCAAAGAAGGAGGCGAGTTAGTTTCAGCTAGTTACATTTCGAAAAATAGATTGTTAAATAAGGGTGTTCTGTGTGTGTGTTCACTATAGGTTACTTGGAGAAAAGTCCTTTGAATCTCTTGAACAGTTAACCAGAAAGTGAACCCTATGAAGGTGCTCCCTCACTAATTAATTTTGTTTGAACTGCCATCAACATGGCAAAGAATCTAGTACTCGCTGCCCTCCTGACATAGGAAAAGCAACCAGTGCACTACTTTCTTTATCGTACATCACGGGACACAGAGAAGCATAGTAATTACTATGTGGGTTATAGAGAGTACCTTCAGGTGTGGACACTGGCACGCCCTTAAGGCAAGAAGTTCCCTCCCCTATATAACCCCTCCCATACCGGGAGTACCTCAGTTTTTTGCCAGTGTCTAAGGTGTTGGTCACGAGTGAACATGTGCTCCAAGGAGCTCCACTGGAGGGATCCATATTGGATGTAAAAAGCCTCCATAAAATCCGGATCCGTCCAAAGTGCTTCTGAGCCAAAGTGGACGGTACCCGGGCCCCGGTTAAGAAGAACGGGGTTTGGCCTGTAATGCTTCTCTTTGAGAGCTGGATCCTGGTTATTCAGTACTTTGGTCAATTTCCTAATACCAAAAGTCTACTGACAGGGTGCGATATGGGTCCAGGGGTGTGGTGTTCCTGTCCATGGACCCCGGTCCCTGAAGGTCTATAGACGCTGCTCTCCGTGATGGGTGAAGATTGGACTGTCTGTTTATGCAGAGTCCTGCAGCGTTGGATCAGGTAAGTGAAGGTGCTTCAGGACTTGGTCCTAGGAGTAACCTTCCTTTATTTGAGCCATTATGTTTGCCTAAAGCTATCTGTCTGTGCTTCTCCTATATGGTCCTGTGTGTTGTGGGGAGGAGGGGTATCTCTAGTCAGGTAGTTAGCCCCTCCTGTGCAGGTTAAAAGCAGAAAAAGTTGTCCAAAATGTTTGGCTTCACTTGGCTTACCTGGTCCTCACATGGAGCTGCGGTGTTCCATCCTCATGCATGAGCGCGTAGCGTCATGCGCGCGCGACATTGTTGTGTCTTAGGCGCACACGCGCGCGCAAATGAACTTTTTTGTACGCTGCTTCGGTGCGCACGAATGTGCTCGGCGTGATACGTGAGATGCGTGTGACGACATGTGCGCGCGTGCGGCTACGTGTGCGCGCGTAGCCTCGTGGTACACGCCTAACAGCGCAGGGGGTCTATCTCAGCTGTTCTCTATGAGACTTGAGATTACAGGACAGAGCAGGTCAGGTGATTACACCTAGTCCTTATATGCTCCAGTCCACCTAACTGGTTCTGGCTGACGGTGGACACAGAGATCTTGTGCACATACTTTCAGTATTTGGTACTGGTGGTGGACAGTGACATCTGCTTAAGGCGCATAGTGGGCTCTGCACCTTGCCAACCATCAAATAGCAGCGTCAGTGCTGGTCTATAGGTTCGCAAGTAGTTGCAACTATTGTGAGTACCTCAGCTTTATCATGGCTAAAGGCTCAGGGACTAGAAGCAAAAAAAGCAAAGGGATCGCCATCTGGCTCAGAGGATCTCGGGAATGCTCCTGCGGCTGCTCCTGATAAATTGGAGGAGGCCCAGGGTGAACCATCAGGGCTGTCAGATGCCTGTTCTGCCCTTGTCCCACCTGCTCCAGTTTTTGTGACACAGGAGGCTCTGGCCTCAGCTATGGGGGGTCTGGAGCAGAGATTAGCGACCTTGATTGCATCCTCTCTCTCAAGGGAAAAACGCACAAGGTCCCCCTCTCCCTCTGAGGAGTCCCTCGATTTAGGGCATGCATCCTCAGAAGAGGTTGATTTACCCTCTGGAGATCTGGCAGAAGGTCAGTTGGAAGTAGTGGACTCTGAGGATTCCACTTTGGGAGAACCCTTTTCGGCGTCACAATCCGAAAAATTGTTGGTCCAGTCCCTCACTGAGATGGTCCGTTCGGCCTTCAAGTTGCCACTTTCAGAGCCAGCTTCAAGTGCAGTCTCATCTTTAGGCTCCTTAAAAGCCCCTTAAGCTAATTATTCCTTCCCGGTTCACCCCCTGCTGGAAGGACTTATCTACAAGGATTGGAACATCCAGATAGATATTTTCTTCCTCCTAAGAAGTTTTCGGTTTTATACCCCATGGAGGAACAATTCACTAAAAAATGGGGCATCCCCAAGGTTGACGCAGCTGTGTCCTGCGTAAACAAATCTTTGACCTGTCCAGTAGACAACGTTCTGGTATTCAAAGATCCGACAGACAAGAGATTAGAGACATTATTAAAAACCTCTTTTGCTTCGGCTAGAGGAATAACCCAGCCTGCAATTGCGGCTATTGGGATTTGCCAGGCCTTGAAGGACCAGTTTAAGGGGGTCTTAAAGGAATTGCCGGCACAACAGGCCCAGAATTTGGCTGAGTTTCCCAGAGCATTATGTTTTGCCATAGATGCTATCAAGGACTCCATTCAGCAGTCCTCACGTCTCACTCTCTCGCTAGTTCATATGCGCAGATTACTCTGGCTGAAGAACTGGTCTGCTAAAGCCCCGTGTAAAAAATTACTGGCGGGGTTTCCCTTTCATGGAGAGCGTTTGTTTGGGGAAGATCTGGATGCTTATATTCAGAAAATTTCCAGTGGCAAAAATACACTGTTGCCAGTTAAGAAAGGGTTTAGGGGTCCCCCCTCCTTTAAGAGATCCTCCTCTCCTATCCCTAGTACTTCCGGTACCAGGCAGTTCCGACGGCCTCCTGGACGATTCAATGCAGGTGGGAAGCCACAGGGCCAGCCTCAGGCTTCCAAAAAGCCTTGGAACCGTAAGCCACAGGCCAAGCCAGCATCTAAGTCAGCATTATGAAGGTTCTCCCCCACTCAGCCGGGTGGGGGGAAGGCTTCAGCTGTTTGCGAAGGCTTGGCTAGACAGGATCCAAGACAGGTGGGTCCTCTCTATGGTCTCCGGGGGCTACAAGCTGGAGTTGAGCGAATTTCCTCCACCGCGCTTCTTAACCTCGAACGTCCCAAAGGACCTCGGCAAAAGAAGGTCCTTAGCATTGGCCTTAGATCATCTGTTATCCCAAGGGGTAATCAGAGAACTGCCAGTGGAAGAACAAGGTTTGGGGTTTTATTCCAATCTCTTCACCGTCCCCAAACCAAACGGGGATGTAAGACCCATCCTGGACCTCAAGGCCTTAAACAAGTTCCTAAAGGTCCAATCATTCCGGATGGAATCGATCAGGTCAGTGGTCGCCTCCCTGCAAGGAGGGGAACTACTAGCGTCCATCGATATAAAGGACGCATACTTGCACGTTCCTATCTTTCTCGACCATCAGAAGCTGCTTCGCTTCGCGGTAAATCAGCGCCACTTCCAATTCGTGGCCTTACCTTTTGGTCTGGCCACCGCTCCTCGTGTTTTCACGAAAGTATTGGCTCCACTGTTAGCCTATCTAAGGTCTCAAGGCATATCCATAGTAGCCTATCTAGATGACCTATTGGTGGTAGACCGGTCAGTGGCCGATCTAAACTCAGCGGTACACAGAACCGTAAAATTTCTGGAATCCATGGGTTGGGTTCTCAACCTGGAAAAGTCAGCCTTAATGCCTGTGCAAAGGCTCGAATATTTGGGTCTACTCATAGACACAAAGCTAAAAAGGGTCTTCCTGCCCCAAAGGAAGTTTGAGGCTTTAAGAGAACTAGTTCAACTAGTCAAAGCAAAGCGTCAGCCTCCCATTCGCCTCTGTATGAGGTTACTGGGAAAGATGGTAGTCTCGTTCGAGGCCGTTCCATTTGCGCAGTTCCACTCAAGGGAGCTTTAACATGCCATTCTGTCCGCTTGGAACAAAAAGGTTCAAGCCTTGGATCTCCCTATGTCTCTCTCCCGGTCAGTCCGGCAGAGCCTTTGTTGGTGGCTGGTTCCCCGGAACCTGCTAAAGGGGAAGTCCTTTGTTCCCGTGACATGGCAGGTTGTGACCACGGACGCCAGTCTGCTAGGCTGGGGTGCAGTCCTGGGAGGTTTGTCTCTCCAGGGGAAATGGTCAGCCTCCGTGAGGTCTCTACCCATAAATCTGCTGGAAATTCGAGCAGTCTATCTAGCCCTGTCACCTTGGTCAGACAGGTTGAAGGGTCTTCCGGTCAGGGTTCAATCAGACAATGTCACTGCCGTGGCATACATAAATCACCAAGGGGGCACAAGAAGTCGTGCAGCCCAAAGAGAGGTGAATCGAATCCTGACCTGGGCAGAGAAATATGTCCCATGCATATCTGCAGTGTTCATTCCAGGAATAGACAATTGGCGAGCAGACTACCTAAGCTGCCAACAGGTGCTTCCGGGGGAATGGACTCTTCACCCCGACATCTTACAGAGCATTTGTAGGAGGTGGGGAACACCAGATGTCGATCTCTTTGCATCGAGGTTCAATGCAAGGGTGGGCAACTTTCTGTCCCGGACAAGGGATCCACTTGCTTACGGCACGGATGCACTGGTATTCCCATGGGACCAGTTCTCCCTAATGTATGCGTTTCCTCCGCTGCAATTATTACCCCGCCTTCTTCGCAGGGTAAAGTCGGAAGGAAGACCAGTGATTCTGGTGGCTCCAGCGTGGCCCAGAAGGGCCTGGTTCGCGGACATTGTAAGGATGTCCGTGGGGCAACCGTGGTCCCTTCCGCTTCGGCCGGACCTATTGTCCCAGGGGCCAATATTCCATCCTTCCTTACCGTCTCTCAATTTGACGGTTTGGCTATTGAGTCCCATATCTTAAAGAAAAGGGGTCTCTCTAATGCGGTGGCATCTACTTTGATTAATGCCAGAAAACCGGCATCCAGACTTATCTATTACCGAGTTTGGAAATCTTATGTGGCCTGGTGCGAGACCAGGGGTTGGCATCCCCGGAGGTATCTCATTGGCAGAATTCTGGAGTTTCTGCAGTTAGGGGCAGACATGAAGTTGGCCCTAAGCACTGTTAAGGGCCAGATCTCGGCCTTATCGATTTTTTTCCAAAGGCCACTAGCTACACATTCCCTGATCAAAACCTTTTTGCAAGGTGTGATCCGGCTTAGTCCACCAGTCAAGATTCCCTTGTGTCCATGGGATCTGAATCTGGTCCTTTCTGTCTTACAGAAACAACCATTTGAGCCCTTTGCTCATATTCCTTCGGTCCTTCTTACCGTGAAGGTGATATTTTTGGTATCCATAACCTCCGCTAGGAGGGTTTCGGAGTTGGCGGCCTTGTCTTGTAAGGAAGGCCCCACCCGGCTTTCCTACCTAAAGTTGTTTCAAAATTTCATTTGAATCAGGATCTTGTTCTCCCGTCTTTTTTCTCAGAACCTAGTTCTGCAAGGGAGAAGTCTTTGCATACGCTAGACGTATTAAGAGCAGTTAAGATCTATCTTAAGGCTACTGCTCAGGTCCGGAAAACTGATACATTGTTTATCCTGCCAGAAGGTCCCAGATGTGGGCAGGCAGCGTCAAAGTCCACTATCTCCAAATGGATTCGGCAGGTCATTACTCAAGCCTATGGCTTGAGGGGAAAGGTTCCCCCGTTTAAGGTTAAAGCACATTCCACTAGAGCGGTGGGTACTTCCTGGGCAGTGCATCATCAAGCCTCCATGGCTCAAGTCTGCAAGGCCGCGACATGGTCGTCTGTCCATACTTTCACTAAATTTTATCAATTGGACATAAGAAAGAATGAGGAGAGCGCCTTTGGGCGCAGTGTGCTGCAGGCTGCAGTCTGATTCCTCATGTCTGATGGCGCCCGGCTTATTTCTTGGGATCTCCCTCCCCTCATAGCATTGCTTTAGGACGTCCCACGTAGTAATTACTATGCTTCTCTGTGTCCTGTGATGTACGATAAAGAAAATAGGATTTTTATAACAGCTTACCTGTAAAATCCTTTTCTTGAAGTACATCACGGGACACAGAGCACCCGCCCCTCTTTTTTGGGGTATTTGGGACACTTATTGCTTGCTACAAAACTGAGGTACTCCCGGTATGGGAGGGGTTATATAGGGGAGGGAACTTCTTGCCTTAAGGGCGTGCCAGTGTCCACACCTGAAGGTACTCTCTATAACCCACATAGTAATTACTATGCTTCTCTGTGTCCCGTGATGTACTTCAAGAAAAGGATTTTACAGGTAAGCTGTTATAAAAATCCTATTATTTTTTTAAACAATGGATTATTAAAAACACGGACCCTCCCTACTCTGTTTCTGTAAAAATACTAGATCAGCACTATGGACAGTACTACAGTTATCTATTTTTACTAACATAAAGGCACAATTTGCTTACAATAAAATATGTTTGCATAAAGGTTACTTGTTTTTACATATATGTGCATGTAAAAAAAAATCTTTAAAAAATAACAAATTATGCACAACCTTGTTAAGCTTAGGATTTATGTGTAAGCTTTATGCAAGAATGATACACATTGTCAATTGTAAATTTCCTAGAATGTGTGACCTTGCTATAGAATATTAATATCTGTCTTTTTATCAATATTAAAGTGTATGAGTTGCTAAAATCTTTTAGGTAATGAATAAAAACCCTACCAGTTAATTTTTTATTGAGATTTCCCTACACTTCCTCTCGTGGAGACCCAACAGGAAAAGAAAGGGAATCTCTGCAAAGTAAGACAAATTCCCCCTGTAGACAGTTTTCACCAGAACAGAGGTCCTCATCCTGATATTTCTGGCGACAGCTGTAAATTGTATAATTTTCTGTTACTTTCTATTTTGGTGAAAATGGTCATCAGGGCAAATACCCTGGGGACAATACCCAATGGGGGACAAAGACAACAAAAGAAACTGACAGTTTCTAGCCCTTCCCCGATCCAAAAGTAGAAGAAAATGGTTTTGGTTGTAAAATTACTTTAACTCTATTGGTTGATTCTAGGCACTGGAAGTTAGAGGTCATCTGAGGTCAGACATTTGTTGCTCTGCCAACTGCCTGACCTCATGTTGTCCTCAGTTTGCATAACAGTATCATGTAACTGAGCCCTGTGATTAAGAGGGTTCTGTGTCTAAGGCTTGTATAGTTACTAAGAAACTGAAGGACCTCTTTTCTTACCACTGACTCCAAACTTCATGAGTCATGAAAAGGCATACTGCCTAATAGGGAGTAATTAAAATATTTAATAGGTGAAAATGTTTTGATTCCTTTATAAGCCCAAACATGATAGGCTCTCTCAGTATACTGTAATGCTTTCCTGTCATTTTACCACATAGGTGAACACATTTTGGTGTTATTGGGGTAAGATCCACCTCAATGCTTAGCGAAGAAGATAAGAATATCTTCTGATGCAATGTTGGTGCAACGTCAATTAGCTCTCACCAAAGGCATCTTGAGTGTGGCCTTTCCTACATCAAACATTAAATAGAAAACTGCAGGCCATTTTTAAAATACCAACCAGTCCCTAACAGTCAAGTGTTTCTATGGGCTAAAGTAGCCTTTGAGCAGAAGCCAAAATTCTGACAGTATGTTGATCTATCTTGAATACTGGCACATAGGCCAGCTTAGGATAAAAATGTAGTGATCTTAAAACAGTAATCTCTGGGGAAAATGAGTGAAAGAATTCCTGCACTAAACCATGTTTTTTAGTGAGTAGCAGCAAAAGGTACATCTAATGCCCCATACACACAATCAGAATTTCCGGCGGGAAAAAGCCAGATGGACTTTTGCCATCGGATTTTCCGATCGTGTGTAGCCCCATCAAAGTTTTTTCATCGAAAATTCCGATGGAATTCCGTAGGAATTCCGATGTGATTTGGCCGGGCAAAAGCCTGATCGTGTGTATGCGCCATAAGGTTATATTTAAGTACTGTACTGCAGGATTGTGGACATGACGTTAGTACCTGTGCTGTTTAAAATGTGTTACATTCAGGTATTATAAACCTAAAGGATAGGTTTACATTTTTATGTTTGCAAAAGTGAAAGGTCATTGGTCAGTGTGCCCATGCTGACCAATAAGAATCTCTTCTTTCTTCTGAGCAGGCTCATAACAAAATCTCACTGGTCAGAGTGGTCGTGTGACCATGTTGACCAATGACCATGTGGCACTGTGAGCATTATGATGCTCAAAGGATTCAGGGCTGCTAATGCAGGATACAATGTGTAGATTTTCTTCTCTAAAAGTAAACTTACAGGACATGGGATACCAGAAGGGTACAGCTGTTTTGGGTTGGTGTACATGAATTGTAGCCATTCAAAATTTTAAATCACCATTTAGGTCTGTACTGTTCAATTATAAATGACAATTATATTTAAGTGTATGTGTAGTGAAAACTTTTTTTGCTTTAGATAGATTAGGGAAGGGTTAACACCCATGTCAGATTTTTAATACTGTCCCCACTGGAGCCATTCACTTTTGTCCTGGTGACTGTTTCCACTGGGACATAAAGGGAGGAATAATCCAAAATTCAAAAATAAATTAATTTTGTCCAGTGGGACTTGGATGACAAAAAAAAAAAGTGTTTCAGCCATCCCTTCCTCTATTCAGTAAAATATCCCAAAATGTTCCACAAATGTTATCAGGAAATGCTAAGTGGTATTATGATTTGCATGTGTAGGATGTTATTGACTTTCTTTCAGCTGTGAAAATAAATTCAAACATTGGCCCTCCTCACATTTCTAAAAAAGCTTGCTTTTCTTTCAAGCACACTGCTGGAGGAAGAAACATTTTACGCTTGTGCCTCATTCATTGAACTTCCTCTGCTTTATCAAGGTTTCCTGTTACATTCACAAATATTTTTTCTTATCGAATTCCTAACCTTTGCTAATGAGGCTGAGTGCCCTTTCTTACAAACTATCACTCCATACACTTGGCATAAAGGAGACTTTTCCTGCCTATAGTGTTTCCATATTCTAGATGTATATATTACAGTATGTTTTAATAGGAGGAAGCTTCAATATTTACCCTTAAAATTTCCACACTGTTTCCTGTTATAAAAAACAATTTTTAAAATGTGTCGCCTTGCTTCTGATATGAGAATAAAATTTGGGATTGTAGGAAACATCCACAGGAGATTCCAGCCATAAATTGCATTCTGGAATCACTGTTATTTGACACAGTGGATGGGATGAAGATGAAGAGGGAGCAATGAGTTTCTTTTACCTAAAGCTGGAAGAATTATTTTGTCAAATTAGTTTTTATGCCCTCATTCAGACAGATACAGTTATAGTGCCTTGAATAAGTATTCCTACCCCTTGAAATTGTCCACATTTTGTCATGGTTCAACAAAATTTTTTAATTTATTTTATTGCCATTTTATGTGAGAGACCAACACAAAGTAACACATAATTGTGAAGTGGAAGGAAAATGATAAATGCTGTTCGAATTGTTTTACAAATAAATATGTGAAAAGTGTGGCGTGCATTTGTATTCACCCCCCCCCCCCAAGCCAATACTTTGTAGAACCACCTTTCACTGCAATTACAGCTGCAAGTCTTTTTGGGGATATCTCTACCAGCTTTGCACATCTAGAGGGTGACATGTTTGCCCATTCTTCTTTGCAAAATAGCTCAAGCTCTGTCAAATTGAATGATGATCGTCTATGAATAGCAATTTTTAAGTCTTGCCACAGATTCTCAATTGGATTTAGGTCTGGACACTGACTGGGCCATTTTAACACATGAATATGCTTTGATCTAAACCATTCCATTGTAGCTCTGGCTGTATGTTTAGGGTAATTTTCCTGCTGGAAATTGAACCTCTGACCCAGTCTCAAGTTTTTTGAAGACTCTAACAGGTTTCTTCTAAGATTGCCCTGTATTTGGCTCCATCCATCTTCCCATCAACTCTGACTACTTTCCCTGTCCCTGCTGAAGAAAAGCATCCCCACAACATGATGCTGCCACCACCATGTTTCACAGTGAGGATGGTGTGTTCAGGGTGAAGTGCAGTGTTAGGCCTCGTACACACGATAGGTTAACCAGAGGACAATGGTCTGAAGGACCGTTGTCATAGGTTAACCTATGAAGCTGACTGATGGTCCGTCGTGCCTACACACCATCAGTTAAAAAAACGATCGTGTCAGAACGTGGTGACATAAAACACAACGACGTGCTGAAAAAAACGAAGTTCAATGCTTCCAAGCATGCGTCGACTTGATTCTGAGCATGCGTGGATTTTTAACCGATGGTTGTGCGTACTAACGATCGGTTTTGACCTATCGGTTACCAATCCATCGGTTAAATTTTAAAGCAAGTTGTCTTTTTTTAACCAAAGGTTAAATAACCTATGGGGCCCACACACGATCGGTTTTGACCGATGAAAAAGGTCCTTCAGACCGTTGTCCTCTGGTTAACCTATCGTGTGTATGAGGCCTTAGTTTTCAGTCACACATAGCGCTTTGCTTTTAGGCCAAAAAGTTCAATTTTGGTCTCATCTGACCAGAGCACCTTCTTCCACATGTTTGCTGTGTCCCCCACATGGCTTCTAGCAAACTGCAAACTGCACTTTTTTTTGTCTTTCTATCAACAAAGGCTTTTTTCTTTCCACTCTTCCATAAAGGCCAGATTGGTGAAGTGCATGACTAGTAGTTTTCCTGTGGACAGATTCTCCCACCTGAGCTGTGGATCTCTGCAGCTCCTCCAGAGTTGCCATGGGCCTCTTGGCTGCCTCTCTGATTAATGCTCTCCTTGCCTGGCCTGTCAGTTTAGGTGGACGGCCATCTCTTGGTAGGTTTACAGTTATGCCATACTCTTTCCATTTCTGGATAATGGGTTAAACAGTGCTCTGTGAGATGTTTGGGATATTTTTTTATAACCTAACCCTGCTTTAAACTTCTGCACAACTTTATCCCTAAGCTGTCTGGTGTGTTCCTTGGCCATCATGATGCTGTTTGTTCACTAAGGTTCTCTAACAAACCTCTGAGGGCTTTACAGAACAGCTGTATTTATTTAACTAAGATTTCACACAGGTGGACTCTATTTAATAATTAGGTGACTTCTGAAAGCAATTGGTTCCACTAGATTTTAGTTATGGGTATCAGAGTAAAGGGGGCTAAATGTAAATGCATGCCACGCTTTTCACATATTTATTTGTAAAAAAAATTGAAAACCATTTATTATTTTCTTTCCACTTCACAATTATGTGCCACTTTGTGTTGGTCTATCACATAAAATCCCAATAAAATACACTTGTTTTTGGTTGTAACATGACAAAATTTGGAAAATGTCAAGGGGTATGAATACTTTTTCAAGGCACTGTAGGTCCATATATCCCACCTAACCTCCTGCCCCCTACTACGATCACCATCTGACTCTATCCTACACTCTTTAACTCATATCTTCAAGCTCTTACTCTCTACTGGCATCTTCCCCAACCCTCTAAAACATGCGCTAGTCACTCCCATACCAAAAAAGGCCTCACTAGACCCCACAAATCTTAACAACCTAAGATTAGGGATGGGCTATCTGTTTAAGTTGAACATGAGTTCGACTCGAACATTGCCTGTTTGCCGAACAGCAAACAATTTGGGGTGTTCATGGCAAATTCGAAAAGCAGCAGAACACCCTTCAAAAGTCTATGGGAGAAATCAGTGCTTAGTGCTAAGTGCTAATTTTAAAGGATAATATGCAAGTTATTGTCATAAAAAGCATTTGGGGACCTGGGTCCTGCCCCAGGGGACATGTATAAAGGCAAAAAAAGGGTTTAAAAACTGCAGTTTTTTCGGGAGCATGGATTTTAATAATGCTTAAAGTAAAACAACTAAAGTTAATGGACTGGAAATATATCCAGTGAAATATTCCTTTAAATTTTGTACCTGAAGGGTGTCTATAGTATGCCTGTAATATAGCGCATGTTTCCCGGACTTAGAAAAGTCCCTGCACAAAATACATTTCTAAAGGAAAAAAAGTCATTTAAAACTACTGGCGTCTATAATGAATTATTGGGTCCCGGGAATACAGATAAAAGTCGTTGAAAAAAACAGCATGGGTTCCCCCTTAGTCCATTACCAGGCCCTTTGGGTCTGGTATGAATATTAAGGGGAACCCCAAACCAAAAAAAAAAAAAAAACATGTGGGACCCCCCCAAATTCCATATCAGGCCCTTCAGGTCTGGAATGGATATTAACCACTTCCATACAGAGCATTTTCACCCCCTTCCTGCCTAGACCAATTTTTAGTTTTTAGCGCTGTCGCACTTTGAATGACAATTGCGCGGTCGTGCGACGTGGATTCCCAAACAAAATTTACGCCCTTTTTTTCCCACAAATAGAGCTTTCTTTTGGTGGCATTTGATCACCTCTGCGGTTTTTATTTTTTGCACTATAAACAAAAGAAGAGCGACAATTTTGAAAAAAAACACAATATCTTTTACTTTTTGATTTAATAAATATCATAATTAAAAAAAAAATAAAAAAAAATTCCTCAGTTTAGACCGATACGTATTCTTCTACATATTTTTGGTAAAAAAAAAAATCGCAATAAGCGTGTTTGATCGGTTTGTGCAAAACTTCTAGCCTCTACAAAATAGGAAATAGAATTATGGTATTTTTATTTATTTACATTTTTTTACTAGTATTTTTATGGTGACTGTGACATTGCGGCGGACATATCGGACACTTTTGACACATTTTTGGGACCATTCACATTTATACAGCAATTAGTGCTATAAAACTGCACTGATTACTGTGTAAATGTGACTGGCAGGGAAGGGGTTAACACTAAGGGGCAAGGAAGGGGTTAATATGTTCCCTAAAGTGTGTTCTAACTGTAGGGGGAGGGGGACTCACAAGGGGAGGAGAACGATGTGTGTTCCTCTGTACTGGGAACACACATCGGTCTCCTCACCGCTGACAGGACATGGATCTGTGTGTCCCGAGCAATGCGCACAGGGTCCCGAGCAATGCGGCGGGGCGCGCGCACCCTCTACCCACCCGTGAATACAAGGACGTCATATGACATCCACTCTGAAGGAGGGAGGGTTCCCGCCGGCGTCATTTTACAATGACTTGGTAGGTAAAGTGTAAAGGGGAACCCTGCACCAAAATAAAAAAAATGGCGCGGGGCTCCCCCCAAAAATCCATACCAGACCCTTATCCGAGCACGCAACCTGGCAGGCCGCAGGAAAAGAGGGGGGACACCAGGCCACATGCCCTCAACATGGGGAGGATGTCCCCATGTTGATAGGGACAAGGGCCCCATCCCCAAAACCCTTGCCCGATGGTTGTGGGGGTCTGCGGGTGGGGGACTTATCGGAATCTGAAAGTCCCCTTTAACAAAGGGGACCCCCAGATGCTGCCCCCCTATGTGAATTGGTAATGGAGTACATTGTACCCCTACCATTTCACAAAAAAGTGACAAAATGTAAAAAACACAGGAGACAGTTTGGGATAAGTCCTTTATTAAAAAATAAAAATATAAAAAATAAAAAAAAAGGTTCCAACGATGTAATCCACTCTCAAGCGATACGGAGAAGAACAAAAAAAACAATGTTACGAACGTTACAGCCTCATAGGAGGCGCCCGGCCGAATTGGCTCGCTTGGTGTGACAGCTGTTTTATAGCTGAGGGCGGGGCCCCCCATCACATGCGAGGGTGACCCCATCCCCTCTCTGATGCAAGGAGAAAGCCTGGTGTTACCCACTGATGTGTACGATTGACCCCACCCCCTCCGACGCGTCACGGGAAAGCCGTATTTTATTGCTTTGCCCATTTTTATTTTATCCAGCTGTGCAACTTATAATATCCAAGTGAATGATATAACGCCAACATGTCAGAAAAAATAAAAACAAATTCAAAAACAGAATCACTGAGCTGGAAAAAGAATCACCCAGTATTTTGTTGAATCCCGTTTTGCTTTAATTACAGCCTTTAGTCTGTTGAGATATGTCTCTACTAACTTTGTACATCTAGGCCCGGATTCACGTAGCTCTTACGCCGACGTATGTGTAGATACGCCGCGTAAGTGCACAGATGCGCCGTCGTATCTATGCGCCGGATTTTTAATACAAGATACGCCTGAATGTTGGCTTCATCCAACCGACGTAAGTTTCCTACGCCGTCTGAGCCTGGGCGCATATTTACGCTGGCCGCAAGGGGCGCTTCCATTGATTTACGCGTTGAATATGCAAATAACCGAGATACGCCGATTCACGAACATACTTGCGCGTGTCGCAGTAGTATACGCTGTTTACGTAAGGCGTACGTTCGGCGTAAAGTTATTCCACCTATAGGAGGCGCATCCCATGCAAAGGTATGGACGACGGAACAGTCATCGGATTTTACATCGTTTACATTAGTCGTACATTAATGGGGCTGGGCGTAGGTTACGTTCACATCGTAGGCACTGAGCCGTCGTATCTTAGGGAGTAAATTTGACGTGATTCTGAGCATGCGCGCGCATGCGCCATTCGTTCGGCCCATCATTTGCAGGGGGTCAAGCTTCATTTAAATGGATCACGCCCACTTCCTTCCTGCTTTACTGTAGGAATGGTGTTATTTGAATGGTGAGCTGTATTGGATTTCCGCCAGACATATCATTTGGTGTTGAGGCCAAATAATACAATTTTAGTATCATCAGACCATAACACCTGTTTCCATGTGGCCTCAGAGTCTTCAAGGTGCGTTTTGGTAAAGCTCAGTCTGGCGACTGCATGTGGCCTTTCTTGAGAAGTGGATTTTTTTCTTGCAGCCTTCCCATACAAGCCACAATTGTGGAGAATTTGTGATATTGTTGTCACACATACACAATGGCAATGTCAAAAATTCCTACAACTGCTCCAAAGCTGCTGTAGGTCTCTTGGTAGCCTCTCTGACCAGTTTCCTCCTGGCTCTTTCATCCAGTTTGGAGCGACATCCTGATCCAGAGAGAGTCTATGGTGTACAAAATACCTTCAACTTCTTAATAACAGACTTCACTGTGCCTCTAAACATTGATAAATCCTTTGAATTTTTTTTTATTTTGTTTTTAATATGTCTTTATTGAAACAATGACAGTTCAGTATCACGTATCAACATTTGGTAGAAGTGTTATAGATAAACTGTGAAAGGGATAGAAGGCCCAGAAGAGCCTGAAAAGAGGTAGGGGGAGGGGGTAAGAGTAAGGAAGTAAGAGAGGGTTAATGGAATTGGTACGGCTATTTGTTTGTTTGGGTGATTATGATTACAAGAAGTATGCGTGAATAGTATTACAGATGATAGAGGCAGTAGACGTAGTGTAACCTATAAGTGGAAAGAGGGTACAATTTGGGAGGGTCATAGCTGAACTCTTAGGCCTAGACATGAGTACTGGCAAACATTATGGGCTTGGTTATTTGGTATAATGTGAACAAATTGGGAATAAGTGGATTACAGTTTTATGGAACAGTTGGGATTTTGGAGCCAAAGGTTCCATTGTCGAGTAAATTTTGTTTGCAGGAGGTGAGTTCTAGAAAAGGCATATTCATAAGAAGCTGCATAATTGGGGGGTGTTGGAAGCCTCCATTTACGGGCAATGGTTAAGCGTGCTGCAATGAAAATGTTTTAAATTGTTTATTTTGGGTCAAGTGGTAGATGAAGTCCTGTGATGTTGATAATTAGTGAGACTATGAGAATATCTTGGACCAAAAGTTCTGAAAGGTGGGACAGTGGCACCAAATGTGAAATGTGAGGCATAGTACCTAACTCGCCATCTTGTCTCCAACATAGCGGAGAGTGGTTTGGATCGATCTTTGCCAGTTTGGAGGGAGTTGTGTAAAAGTTTCAGGGAGGATTTCCAGTGAGAGATGCAGCGTGAATATTTCAAGGTAGTAGAGGATGCAGCTTGCCAATGTGCTGATGTAGTCGAGAAGGAGAATATATGTTCCCAAGTACATAGTGTTGAACTTTTGACATTTTTTGGATCGAACCCCTGACTATCCACAACTTGATCTTTTGACAGTGCCTTGACACCCATAGTTGATTGTTTGCTTCAGTTGTACTTTCAGGGACTGAAAAACTCCAGGAAAGCAATTTTTAGGCTCAGCTAATCAAAATGATCACAGCTGACTACAGAAAGTCAAATGGCTTTTTTTCCATTGGTGTGCTCCATAATATAAATTATATAAAAAATACAATATTGAGAGTGGAAGCCCTCTAGACTGCCACAGCAGGTGTGCAGATTGGCAGAATCAAGGGCAGATACATCACAAATACAGTTCCAATAAAAAATTTAAAAAAATGTCAGGTGCTTTAATTCTTCAGCATCTATCAAAAACTGATATATCAATTGAAAAAAATGATCTTTTTATAAAATGCATAAAAAAAGACAGCAATTACCAATGTTATTCTCTGCAAGAACTGCAGAAGCTAACTTATAATACTAGAGGGTTTGAAAGCTGCCATACTCCAATGAAATATTAGTGCATGCAGCTTACTGGAGGAGATGGTGAGAACAGGCAGCCACACTATATCTAACTGAAAGAGAGAATGTTGAGAATTATGAGAAAGTCAAACCTAATTTATCTGCCCTTTTCATAACGTAAAGTTAACATACAAGATACATTTATTTGTTACTGAACCATTATTTATACTCACTGTTGATTCGTTAATTCCAAAGATATCCCGCACATCCCTCACTGAATGCTTGTTCTTTATTCTCATAGTCTGAGTGTAAGTGTTGTATCTTTTTCGTACAGCAGCTGCTTGAGTCCGGGTCAGTGTGGACAACAAAGCCTGCCCATCATGTTCCTGAGTGCCAGAGATAAGAGTAGAAAGGCCAGCTTCTTGTAACCATTCTGCTTCTAACTCTCCTTCTGCAAAACACCATTATATTATAATTTACCGGAAAGCATGTACAGAAATGGTTTGTGTCTGGGAGACAAGAACTACAGTAATATATATGAAAAAAAAAGATGGCTAAAAAATGTCAGTTTACTCAATATGCATGTGAACACAACCACATAATTGTTATAGCTAACTGCGTATGCAAAGAGAGAGTAGTATTCTAAGGGCAAAATGTCAATCTTCTAGTCACTTACCATTCACAGGCTTCACATCCATTACCAGGCTGTCATCAAGCACATCTTCACTGTTCTCTTTGATATTTTTAAGTTCACACCAGAAATCTTCCATTGATGAGTTATCCATGGACGTCTCAGAGATGGAACGGTTGAATACCGGACTATGCAAAGATTCATTCGAAAGCATCCTGTTGATTCTCTTAGAATTACTTTTTCTAAAAGATAAAAGAACATGAAAACATTGTCATTTGTATTAATTGACTGATTTGTTTTAAAAATCACAAAAAGGTACAACATAAGGTTCTGTGACTAAATCCTCCCCCAACCGAATCTTAGGCAAAACAAAGCCAGAATTGTTATACATTTATTACTGATGGCAAAAAAAATAAAAAAAATAATGTACAGTTTTCCAGGCCAAGAAACAATTCATAAAGCAGATACAAAAGTATCTTAAATGTGTAGCGGGGTCATCGTGTCAGAGACTGTTGATAGGCCTGAATCCCCACCGGAGCGCTAGCCACACCTTAAATATGTTAAGATGTCTTTGGGAGTTATGCATTGTGGGACCAGAAGTACCGGGAGATATGGACTCCATTGACTTCCAGTAGAAACAGACTACACTTCCCACAATGCCCTGCCTTATTGGAACATGTGATTCCTCTGCACAGACTTATGGGGGAGGTTACTTAAGGACAGGGAGGGGCTGATCTTGCTCTCTCTTGGGACCTTCATCTTCTCCTCTGCGGAGCTGGGTAGAGGGACACAGCCAAGCTGCTGGGCCTGAACCCACCAGGAGACCAACCATCCGGAGGGAAGCAAGACAAAGAGTGCTTGGCCTGTGTTCCAAGGGATCGGAGAAGATCGCCAGTTGACGATTGGAGAACCGAGTGCTACAGAATATTGACTGAACGACGTGCCAGTTTTAATTTCCGTTGGAGAAGGAATCAGGTGGTTCGGGGCCTATTCGGGTGAGAGAGCACATGCTCAACTTTCAATCCTCCCTAATATAATATACCTTATTGTCGCCCCGCAAGCCAGAGACACGTGTTTGATCTCTGACTGAACTATAGAGGCCATCCAAGTTGAGAGCTGTTCCGTAGGATTTGACTGATGCTGACGAGCAATCAGTCCATCAACATTGTTATTCATCGTACCCTGTTGACTGAGTTTATTTAATCTTTTACCCCCTTTGGATTACAATCTAAACGTGCACCAACGGCCGCAACGTAGACTTTGTTTTAAAGATTCTTGATAAATGTTTAACCCAGGCCTGGCATGAAGTTCCTTGCTTTAAGCTGTTTTGCAGGATTGCCCGTTAGAGGGAGCTCGCGAGCATAGACTGCCTTATTAACTTAAGTTGGATAGCAATACACCTTTAGTTTTAAATTCCTTTATTTACTTGCTGACTTTCGTAAGGGCCCTTCCAGAGTCATTGTGTGTTAATGCATATTTGTCATTAAGCTGTTATTCAAACCCATTTTTCTTTTCTTAACATAAACAAAGTCAAGTCATTCGTTGGTTTGAATATACTAATTGTGTGATGTGTTTTTCATATAGCAATCACCCACAGGAGCAGGTAACATTATTATTGTATTGCCATTATATGTTATATGCCCTGTTATTGTGACCTCAACCAAGTAGGGGTCACAATACATTTGCAAGACATCCGGTGTGCCAAGGGAGGGTTCGAGCTAGTTAAAAAGGGGGGCTAATCAATTAAAGAGAGTAGATCCCAAATCTAATCAGCGGCTCCTTCGGGGGTAGCGCTACATATAAAATGTAGATGTTAATATATATACTGCCTACGTGGCTTTAGAGCAGTGGTTCTCAACCTTCTAGTGCCGTGACCCCTTGATAAAGTTTTCCAAGTTGTGGGGACCCCTAACAGTAAAATTATTTTCATAGCGTGGGTTGTCAGCACCCACTCAAGGCAAGACAAGTAATTTGCACTCCTAACCCACGGACATTTAGCGCTCCCTGGGTCCTTTTAATGGCAACTATAATCGCAGGTAGTATCACTCACTGTGTCTCCGGCTTCACTGTGTTTACAACTTTGTGGTGTCTCGTAGCAGTGACACCTATGCCAAAATCAGGAGATAGGGTCTCCTCTATCCCCTCCCACTTAACATTTCTCACCAGTCAGCTGACCTCTAGCCTTTGTCCCCCAGCCATACCGTGAACTGAAAGGGCACCTGCGAAGAGGCTGAGTGGGTGGCCACGTGCTCCAGGGATAGCCCTGCTGGGTGGCTACAAAAAGGCTGGGAGAGTGATGCAGGCTTCAGAAACAGCCCAGGATTCGGTGACCCCTGGAAAATCATAATTTGACCCCGAGGGGGTCCCGACCCCCAGGTTGCGAACCACTGCTTTAGAGATACCCTGTGTGTTGGTGCTGGTGAGTATCAGTGCCCATAGGATGTTTTCCCCCTGGTGATCACAGCAGTTGGGTATCAACGAATGTATTTATCATTTTGTGGTGATTTTTGATTGTGGTTGTGAGGCCTTCCGCCATTGTGGCAGTTGCCTGGTAGTCCGCCTCTAATTCTGCAGCTCTATTGTATTACCTTGTTTTTTAATATGAAGATGTTTGATATGTATATTTTCTTTTAGAAAAAATATTTCTCGGAATTTCACTCTTTAGGAAGCGGTTCATGTAGTGTCTACAACTGGATGAAGAGGAATACTCAATTCCCCATAGCGAGTTGATACATCTATGCCTTTTCCAGTACATATCAGAGAAATTTGATTGTTTCAAGAGTGTCACATGTTATGGGATACACTGTACCCTTTGTATGTTATATGTCTGCACTCGTGGGTAATCATTTGATATAGAATTTCTGTTTTTTAATAAGGTATAGTTTCAGCATTGTAAGTCTATACCGTACAACGAAAGTACAGTTGCCTCCATTTTTCTAGTTGTTCCTATATGTATAGATCAACTTAAAATCATGTAGGACTAGCTGTAATTAAAATTGATTGATGAATCGTGTGCATGAATCATTCCTAGATTTTTTTCACCTCTTGCATGTACATCCCTCAAATTCAAACTGCACTATACACATTCAATTTACTCTGCTCAGATTGAATCTTGAAAATGTAGAGTGAAGTGAAGCTATTGGTTAACTGCTTGTGACGTGACAACATAATTCAATTCAATTCACATTTTTAAAAGCAACTAGTGTAAATGTGTTGATACGGAATATGCTAATAGGAAGATTGAGCTGAATGAGCAGAGGGATGACCTAAATATATAATAATGATAATTATTACTTATATACATACACCTCCAGCTGTCTTTTATTCCCATCCCTAATGAATTTTAACACTAACTGGCTGCCGCAGATAATAATGTTTAGCTGGCCTGGTAAACCTTTAGAAGATTACCTCATTAGTACAACATATCCCAGTTTATATTTGTTAATATTGTTAAATATTTACCTTTTAGTTTAGACTGCAGACCAAGTAAGAAACAATACATCAGTTATAATAAAACTGTTTATCATTTCGTATATACAAATCCCCAGTGAATGCCTTTAGTGCAATTCAATTAAATTGGAACACTTATAATAGGATGATGCATTGCCCTGCTTTTTATTTTTCTGCACACAGCAATGGGATGTTAATGCCACATCTATTAATATTATTTATCACTATAGCTGTTCTTTGTTTTATGTGTTTCTAAAATGCAGAGGATGCAGAAAGAAAAACACAAGACAAAGCGTCTATTATTTCTAAAATATAATATGCACAAAAAGTAGACGACGAAGGTAACTTTTGCTTGAAAATAAAATTAGGCAAATTATGTTTGTATTTTTGCTGAACATATATTTTAAATCATTGTTGCTGTAGTTTTATGTGACTTTGAAATTTTATATGCAGGCTCTTATGTTTTATTTTTTATTTTTTATGGGAAACACAGAGATTTGCAAATTCGCTACTAAAAAAAGCTCAGTATTTTCACATGGGCTTTCCGATCAGGTCCACCTGTCAGTTTTTCAGGATGTTTCATCCACTCTATGGAGCGACGGATGTCAGCGGTGACATGATCTGATCCGATCCTGACTGTGAAATCCAGACGGATGGAGATCGTATTTTCTATTCATCTGGCGGATCGGATGAAAACTGACAGGCAGTCCCTTTTGATGTGATCTCCCCATAGAGGAGAGCGAGGCTCTGACACGTCCATCTCAACACAGTGAGCAGAGACAGACCTGTCATCCGCCTACTCAGCAGGGATCAGCAGATCAATCCCCCACTAAACAAAACGGAGTCCATCAGGCGGACTGCCCGTGTGTAAGAGCACTTCCTTCTTACCGTATTTATCGGCGTATAACACGCACAGGCGTATAACACGCACCCTAACTTTAAGAGGGAAGTTTCAGGGAAAACACTTTTCAAAGCCCCCTGCGTATAACACGCAGGCACAGTTTACCCTCTATTTTCAGGGTAAAAAAGTGAGCGTTATACGCCAATAAATACAGTAATTACTGATGAGATAGAGTATCAGCTGCATAGAGAGAGTACATGGCCTTCAGGTGGTCAGCAAACCTACAGATCTATATTTTCAGAAGAAGCTATAAAGAACAAATACTCAGTGTGTAGGAAGCAGGAAGCAGAATTACACACACAGAGGGACACAGGATTAGGATAGTATAAAAATGTAGATGTTATTCCAGCAGCAGGAGGGGAGGGGGTGGGCACTGTCACTAGCTGACATGCAGGGATTGGAGGGGAAGGAGAACAGAGGAGGACAGCAGAGCAGAGAGCAGGACTGCAGATGACAGAGGCATGTAAACTGACCACAGTTTACATGCCATGCTATACTGTGGTCAATTTAAGGGGGGGTTTACGTTTGTCACTTCCTATTTCCTGTTTCTTTCACACGCAGCAGTTTCACTTAATTCAAGTTGACATTATTAATGGATACTGGGAGATCTTTCATCTTTGGTGACACACACCCCCATCCCGGCCATGTCTGCCCCCCGTTTGTGCTCTGTTGGGTTGTTATTTTCCTCTGCCTCCTCAGCTCCCGAGCCGGACGCTCAATATTGCCACCTCTGGGTATTCAGCATTTGGTAGCCTGATCCAGCCTCTGATGTACTACACATGCATTTACCCCTGATGAAGCAGGCATGGTCTTGCAAAATGTGTTGGCATGCTTTTCATGCCTGTGTACTTTGCAATTTACATTTTATACCATGATACGTGTAATGGCATTATTTACTGTATGTATCATTTCCATGGCTTGGCTATAATTCATGCTGTTTATGTTTGCATGACAATTTTAATACATTGCGAGACTGCATTTACTCTGTCAATTGTTGGCTAACCGCATTCACCCCATTTAAAGTCCTGGGGCGATTTCCTGTATTTAGTTTATGGGGTGGGCATAGCCAGGCAGGATCAGCCAAGTATTTCAGGTGATAGAAAGGGCCAAATTACACAGCACAAGCACTGTGCTGTATAACATGCTTTAAAGGAACAGGATCCTTTTTTTTAGGGTAACAAATGCATTAAATATTATAGTCAGAATCTAACATTTTGATACATTAGCACACATTAATAGATAGATTTACAGTATTTATATCATGCTGTTCACATTCACATGTATTCTCTAAAAATCTTATAATAACATTTCATTTCTTTTGGGGGCTTGTGTAAACTGAAAATGATTTGCAAAATAAACTTCAGTCACACATAAACAATGGCATATTAGAACATGTTCAGAAAAAAAACATGTATTATAAAGTATACCGCAATGGGGGAGATTTACTTAGACTGGAGAACACAGAATCTGGTGCACAATTTAAGCTCGATTCACATTGGTGCGATGCAGGAAACCCTGCAAATCCACTGCAGGTTCCTGCATCGCACCTGACTTGCAAGCAGTTCATACTGCCTTACGCAAACTGCTGAGATTGTCAATACAAAATTAAAGTGGAGTTCCACCCATAAATATAACATTACATCAGTAGTTTAAAAAAAATGTCATTAGTCCTTTACAAATTTTTTTTTTTTTTTTAGATGCCTTCAAAGTGTTGTTGCTAGGCAGAATAGTTAATCTTCCCACTTCCTGCACCTAGGTGCTTAATGCTTCCTAACCTACACCGCACAGACTCCTGGGAATGTAGTGGGTGTAACTTTCCAGGAGTCTGTGCACTCCCCAGTCTCAAAGAATCATGTGACTTGGACAGCACAGGTGCTGAAACCTGATCTGACACTGCTTGTGCAGCACTGAGCATGTGCGAGATTTGCAAGGCTGAAATCCAGGAAGTCATACAGTCTGGCTTCATGATGCCCACACTTAAGATGGCCCCAGTCAATTTCTATTTTATAAAGTGTCTAAATGCTGTAACAACCTAACAAAATGGACCTTAGTTTACAGACTAACTTTACTAGAATACATTAAGCTTGTGTATTACAGGGGTATTTATATTTAAAAAGTGAAATTGTGGCCGGAACTCCGCTTTAATGACACCCCCTGATCAATTTGCATATAGCAGCAGGAACTGTCAATTCGGACAGCAATCAGATGGCATGGGTGTGAATACCCCTGCAAGAGTAATTTCTTACTCACTAGTCAGCAATTCTAAAGAAAAGTCAACCAGCATTCTTAGAAGAAGTGGTCAGTAATGGCAGATTCCAAATCTGTTGAGTAAAGGTTATAGATGGAGAAGCTAGGGCAAAAAAACAGATCAGTGAAGGATGCTCATTGCAATAGATTTTCACACTGGTATTATAATAGTGGGCAAGATTGTTAAAGAAAAACAGTAATGAAAAAAACATGATGGCCACCATTTTTTAACTCTTCTGAAAATGCTAGTTGTTTGCCTGGCTGTCATGTTAACCCTCTTGCTTCATTGCATTGGGTCACTGACCTTTCAGGTTTTCTCTGTATACTGTAAAAAAATTGGTCAGCATGACAACCTGTAATTGTCATGACAGATTTCCTTTAAATATACCATACCCCAATCTTCCTCTACTAAGACTCCATTCACACAGGGGCAACACGACTTCCAGCACGACTTTGGGAGGCAACTTGGACATGACTTGAGTATTAATCACAGCGCGACATGAGGCAACTTACAAGGCAACTTCAAGTTGCCTCCAGGACAGTACAAGGCAACATCAAGTTGCCTCCAGGACAGGAGGCTTTCCAGTGGCCAATCAAACAACAATCAGCTCTGTGGGAGGGAGGGGTTTGCCTGAGAAATGTACGTTCTCTTCCTGTATTGTTGCTTCTGTTAAGACAGTGATCTGAGGCATGGGTGTAGGAACCCTTACAAATCTGGGGGGGACAGCTTTTTTACTCGCCAGGTATATTCTTATTCAGTAAACTGGGAGTTGTTTGCGAATTTGCCTTTCATAAATAACCCCGAATGTGTTTTGTAGAGCATAGAGGGTTCTAAACGGCCATCGGGAGGAGATCGCTGTCACTTGTAAATACAGCAGCGCATCTGTATTTACAAGTGACAGTAGAGAGGATTTTTCACCCCCCCTGTTACCTCCGCGCTTAGGGTGACCACATTTCCAAACTGCCATTCAGGGACACCACTCCCCCCCCCCCCTTCTTGAGGGACCTGTTTCGTGGAACAAACTTTTTTCAATGACCGAGGGGGTGGAGGCAACTGGCGGTTGGGTGGTTGCGTGCGAGGTGGAATGTAGTCTCTGGAGTTGATGGGGAATTTGGCAGCGGGTGATTTGTTGGGTTAATGGCTGGTGTAAGCACTTTATTCATCCTGACACCATGCTTGATATGGTGTCAGGATGATCAAATCACATTATTTCTGTTACTACATTGTAATATATAATGAAATAGTTGAACTCACCATAATGCAGAATCAGTGGGAACCCTGAGCTTGTCACCAGATGCAGAGTGTCCAATTTGTCCACTGCAACATCGCAGTCCCGCTATACGTCGCTATTTGCCACCATTATGAGTAGAAGAAAAATAAATAAAAATTCCATAAAATGTTTCATGTAGACGCTATAACCATATAGGCGCAAACCAATCAATATACGCTTATTGGGATTTTTTTTACCAAGAATATGTAGCAGAATACGTATTGGCGATTTTTTTATTGGATGTTTTATAGCAGGAAAAAAATATATATATATATATATATATATATATATATATATATATATATATATATATATATATATATATATATATATATATATATATATACACACACACACACACACACACACACACACACACATTTTTAAAATTGTTGGTCTTTTTTTGTTTATAGCGCAAAAAATTAAAACCGCAGAGATGATCAAATACCACCAAAAGAAAGCTCTATTTGTGGGGGGGGGGAAAAGACACCAATTTTGTTTGGTTACAGTGTCGCATGACTGTGCAATTGTCAGTTAAAATAACGCAGTGACGTTTTGCAAAAAATGGCCTAGTCATTAAGGAGGGGTAAATCTTTCGGAGAGCAAGTGGATAATAAGGACTGTTTCTTTAATGGACTGTCTATAACATGGAACCCATCCATACATTAGGGACTATGCTTATCGATCAGGGATTAGAACTATGATAGTTACTTGGTAGAGGGACAGAAGACAATAAAAGAACAGAGGGGTAGGTTTCTAAAACAAGGACTGTCCCTATTAATCAGGGATAATGCCATACACAGTAGTGGGTGAAGGAGGGGGACTGGTCTCTAGGTCAGGGGCTGCCTCTCTGTGTACAGTGACATGCTGTGATTGGGTGAGCAGTCTCTTTGCACACAGCCAGTTTTGTGTCTCAGTGTAGCACACATAGGCAGTAGACATGTACAAACACACTGACAGCTGTACATTCCCCCCCCCCCTCCCTCCTGAGCACTCGTTCATGCTCCCCTCACAGTGATTTATGATTCTTCTAGCACGGCCACCGCGGAGCATTCCAAGCTGGCAGGTTAGGGAGGGGGGAGATAAAGAAAGTAACTGACAAGGAGGCACAGGCTCATCCATCAAACAGACAGGTCCACACCAAGAACTCCTAAAACTCCTTGGTGTGGGCAGAGGCTGGCAGGTCCCCCCCCCCCCCACTACAATAACACTCACTGTGCAGTGTGATCAGGAACATCGCTGGTGTCTGCTGCTCGTGCTGTGAAGGGTCAGTCAGACTCAGGTGCCCAGTGGAGACGGAAGTGAAGCAGCATAGACTCCTGTGTGGGATGCCGTGAGTGGGGCCCCCACTGACAGCCCAGATGCACTTGCCAGACGATGGATGAGGACATGCAGCATGGTGGAGAGCACTTGGCGCGGAGGAGGAGGAAGTTAACTCCTCCTCCGCTTTGAGTGCTGAGCAGGGAGTCGCATCATGACGTCACTGGTTGCTACACGCCGGGCGGCTGTAGCAACCAATATCCAGTAGAATATCAGGTAGAGGCGGAGGTGGGGTGAGTTTCACTGTATTGTCCCGGGATTAATATGGAAGTCGGAATCCGGCCCTGAACCTGGGGGGGATTTTACCATACCTGTCCCCGCCGCATTATTTCCTGGGGGGGATGTGTCCCCCCCATCCCCCCCGGTTCCTACGCCCATGATCTGAGGTGACTTCCATTGAAATCAATGGGTACAAGTTACCTACAAGTCACCTAGAAACTGGATTGAAGTAGTACAGGAACCTTTTTTGAAGTCGGAGCGACTGCAGTAGTGTGCATTAAGATGGCTCCATTCACTTACATTGATTTTCTCATGCAGCGTGACTTGAGGCGACTAGGGGCGAATTGGGGCGACTCAAAGATCAAAAGTCCCCGTGTAAATGGGCTCTAAAACATTTTGGTGAAAGTTTTTCCGTAAACAAATCACAGCAATTAATTTATAGAACGTATACAGATGACATTTTTCTAACATGATTTATTTTGTAAGCCACACAAGTAATTATAAAACAAGAACATTACTGCATTAACTTAAACATGCTCTAGGCCATTGTATCAGGCATAACCCATGCCTAGATAATGAAATCTGCATAGAGAAACAAGCTCTGCCTCTCATTTCCTTATCCACTTACTTATTTCCCTGCATAATCAAGCAGGAATGCAACCTCCAGAGCTTTTAAATACTAGGTAGAGCTGTTTAAAACATCTGCTTCCCATTAGACTTGTGTCAGCATAGTGCAGAGTGCTAGTGGAACGCAAAAAAATTTGAAAACGTTGCTGTTTTGTAAAAATGTATGCAGGCACAGGGGCATCTCAGTGATGGATAAAGCAACATAGGTGTCCAATTTTGGAATTCCTTTCACGTGATCATTTAATAAAGAAATATAAAGACACAAAGCAGTCGCTTGCTGCCTAAACTGAAACATGATGTGCTGATGCTTGCCATTTTATTGAATGTGCCATCAGCTCTGTTTATTATACAGAACATTTAAAAAGCTTACACGGCTCCTTAAAAGTTTATAATACTTTCTAACGTAAATGGTTTAGATAATTTCTAAGCCGGAATGAAAAATTATTTACCAAGCTGTTTGCATTATCAAGGTCTAAAATGAAGGTCACAAACAATAAATTACAATCTGGTTTATGAAAAGCGCTTTTTACAATATTAATGGATAACACTACTTGGAAAAGTTTCAGAGAATTAACAGAAAAGAAGGCAATTTAAATAGAATGAAATATATTGGGGAGCGATATCTTCAAACACATGGCTGACTAATTGTCCAAAAACTATAAACAATGGGCTGTTAACTTTATGACCATAATCTTTTTTTAAAACCTTTGCCAAGAATAGAAACATCTGCGGAGAAATGTACTAAGCAGCCATGTTACATCAATGGCATATATCTAATTTACTCATTATTTAACACAAATATGTAGACAGGTTAAGAAAAGCTCCATTACAAAGTTTAACATCCCTTTAAAGCCAACATTTTATACCTTTCAAGCTAATTTGATTTGAATTTGTTTCAGGCCAACGCCACAATCTTATGAATACTAGAGTATCACTATATTATCACATGGAATATTCTTTCTTTAATTGCTATGGTCAGGACTAAGAAAAGAAACACCTTTATATTTTTTAGTCAGGTAAATAGGAAATATTGCATATGAATACGCTGTAGACCTCTGTCCAGCCAGCAGGTGGAGCTCTGGGTTAATTTTCTCATGTTGTTTGCCTCGACTGCCTCAAGCTGAGATGTAGTCGGACAAGTGAACAAGTCACAGGAATGATTGATCTCTTGTATGATAACTGTTAGGCCTCTTTCACATGGCAGGTTACATGCAGCTGACTACGTCCAGGCTTGGACATCCATTCATTACCGCAGCTTACCGCTTGGCTACATGCAAACAGCAGTGGCTGCTATCAGACTGCCAAATAAGCTGAGTTATTTGCATGCCCTGGTCGTTTCAATGACTAGAATCCGGTGGCTGTATGTAACTGGCTGTGTGAATGTGGCCTCATGCCGCGTACACACCATCACTTTATGTGATGAAAAAAAACGACGTTTTAAATCATGAAATAAAACAACGTTTTTGAAACTTCATTTTAAAAAACGACATTGCCTACACACGATCGTTTTTTCAAAATGCTCTAGCAAAGCGCGGTTACGTTCAGCACTCTTTTCCATTGAAGCTAGCTTCATAACTTGCTTCTGAGCATGCGCGGGTTTAAAAACGTTGTTTTAAACATCGTTTTGCCCACACACTATCATTTTATTTGACACAAAAAACGACACTTTGAAAAACGACACAAAAAATTGAAGACAAAAAACAACGTTTTCCTCCACACACGGTCATTTTATTTGACGTTTTTCAAAACGTCATTTTTTTTCATCACATAAAGTGATGGTGTGTACGCGGCAGTAGAGTTTTCAGCAAAGAAAGGGTAACAAGAAACATTAACTGCTGTAATCTCCCTTGGAATTAATTGATTTTCTGCAGTAATTTGCCATAAAATGTAATCTGATCCTCATGTAAATCACAGCAATAGACAAACATAATGTGATTTCTTCAAGTCTTTAGCTGTTACTCATGGGTTCTTCTTCACATCATTGAGGATTCTGTGTTGTGTCTTGTGAGCCATCTTGGTTAGAAGCCCACTTTAAGGAAGAGTAGCCACTAAACTGTCTCCATTTATAGACTATGGGGCAGATTCAGATAGATCAGCGGATCTTTAGATCCGCGTAATCTATCTTATTTACGATCCGCCAGCGCAAGTTTTTGAGGAAAGTGCTGTATTCATAAAGCACTTGCCTCGAAAGTTGCGCCGGCGGATCGTAAATCCCCCGGCGGAATTCAAATTCCGCGGCTAGGGGGAGTGTAGTATTTAAATCAGGCGCGTGTAAGTCACTTACACCTGGCGGATCTTAGGGAGATCTATGCGTAACTGATGCTATGAATCAGTCGCATAGATCCGACTGTCGGATCTCAGAGATACGACGGCGTATCAGGAGATACGCCGTCGTATCTCTATCTGAATCTGCCCCAATGTGTCTGTTAACTAATGGTTGCCTAAACACTTTGATATTGCCTTGTATGTCTTTCCAGCCGTGTGAAAATCAATTACTCTTAATCAAATGTCTTCAGAGAGCTCCTGTTTGCGAGACATGATTCACATCAGCTGATGCTTTTTATGAGCAGCTACCTTAAAATATTTGAGTGTCTTTTCTCTGTCAAAGTAGCTCTAAACTACACCTCCAAACTAATTTCAATAAATGGACTCCAAGCGCATACTACTGCCTCCAATTAGCTTTCATTGAAGTAATTAATCTATAGGTGCACTTACTTTTTCCTCCATCACTGTGAATGTTTAAAGTGTTTGCAAAGGCTGAAGGTTTTTTAACTTCATGCATTCTATGTAGCAGCTCCCCTAATACTTACCTGAGCCTGATTGTCCTCCAGCAATTTGCATGACAGCATCAGCTCTCTTGGGGACTCCCCCTCCTCGTTGGCTAAGACAGCAGCAGGAGACATTGCCTCCTGCTGCTGTCAATCACAGCCAGTGAGCCAATGAAAAGATAGAGGGGATGGAGCTGAACCACGGCTCTGTGAATGACTAAACACACAGAGCCATAGCTCGGGAGCAAGCCTGCTTGGGTGCCCCCAATGCAAGCTGCTTGATCTGGGGGCACTCGGCAAGAGAGAGAGGCCAGGAGTGCCAGCGGGGGACCCAAGAAGAGAAGGATTAGTCCTGCTCTGTGGAAAACCTATGCACAGAGTAGGCAAGTACCGTATTTGCCGGTGTATAAGACGACTGGGCGTATAAGACCACCCCCTAATTTTCCAGGAAAAAATTTGGTTTTGGGATATACTCGCCGTATAAGACGACCCCCTTCCTTCTAGTCTTTCTGGAAGCTGAGGGGTAGCCGGAACAACCGCTGACAGAAACAACCACTGAAATAAACAGGCTTTTTTCAAATCTCACTGTGCCATTACATTACATGCCTCACTGTGCCATTACATTACATGCCCCACTGTGCCATTACATTACATGCCCCCACTGTGCCATTACATTACATGCCCCCACTGTGCCATCACATTACATGCCCCCTACTGTGCCATCACTTGCCCTTACAGTGCCATCACTTGCCCCCACAGAGCCATCACTTTCCCCCACAGTGCCATCACTTGCCCCCACTGTGCCATCACTTGCCCCCACTTCCCCCCCCCCCCCCCACTGTGCCATCACTCACGTTTTGCAGCTTCTGGCTTCCAGGCCGGCGACAGCCTCTCGTCCGAGGATGAGAAGGCATCTGTGATAGGCGAAACACAGAACAGAGGCACTGCTGGGAAGATTTGTGTTCTGCCTATCACAGGACAGTCTGAGAAGAAGGCGCGGCTTTCAAATCATGGACGCCCGCAGCAGCACGGAGACTGTCACCGGCGTATAAGACGACCCCCGACTTTGGATGCATTTTTTTGCATCCAAAAAGTCGTCTTATACGCCGGAAAATACGGTATGATATGTTTGTTTTTTTTTTTTTATATTTTGACTTTATTATCACTTTAATGGGTGTGTTTAATAAAGTCACACAACATTTGAATTGTTTGTGTGTTATCAGCTTAAGCACATTGTGTTTGTCCATTGATGTGACTCAGATAAGGATCAGATAACATTTTATGGCAAATTACTGCAGAAAACCAGGTAATTCCAAGGGGTTCCCATACTTTTTCTTGCCTACAGTATATAGTATAGTATTTGAGTAAAATTTTAGTTTAAAATATATGTATATACTATATACATATATTTTAAACTAAAATTTTACTCAAATAGCACTAAAGAGATAATGAATGCCATGTACACATTTTAATTATACATTATCATAACCCAATAATGCAATATGAACAGTATAATGTATATATGCTTAAAATTCCTTTATTTTATTTTATAGATCCTCCCCTCTTATGGATCCAGTTAGAATCCCAAAACTGTCAGGCCTTGTACACACAGTCGAGTTTCTCGGAAAAAAACAACAAGAAGCTTGCTGTTTTTTTTTTTTTTGCCGAGAAAACCAGTCGTGTGTACACTTTTCGCCGAAAAACCCGTCGAGGAACTCGTCGAGAAAATAGAGAGCATGTTCTCTATTTCCTCGTTGGGCAATGGGAAATTGGCTTGCCGAGATCCTCGGCGGCTTCACAAGGAACTCGACGAGCAAAACGATGTGTTTTGCCCGTCGGGTTTCTCGGACGTGTGTACGAGGCCTCAGAAATCATCTTTCCGTGAGTGAATTCAAACTGCTTGGTTGCTGCGCGTCATTCCATTTTTCAAATCACTGTCATTTACAAAGTCTTGCTGAATCAGCAAGATTACTGAGCGAGAGAAGTCACAATTCTAATTTTAAGCTGTCTCACTATAACGTGTCATCCCCAAGAGGGACAACAGTGGGTGGTCTTGGGCTCAAAGTGTCTGTAGATTGATATTTCATTCATGACACCGGGACCTCTTTATGCATTCTATTTCCCTTGTCGGTGCTCAAGACAAATAAAGAACATACAGAAAGCGTTGTTCAATATCCCCCTTATGGAAAAATTGAAAAAGACTGAAAACTCTCAGATCCTTCAAAACCACGAAACGCTTAGAAAGCAGAAACAGTTCTAAAAATATTTTGTCTGACCAACTCAGGATCACCAAATTTGAAAGAAATATATTTGATGTTGTCTTATTTAGCTGCTGTAATTTGGAAATACTTGTGTACATGACTTCAAGGTAAATTCCATCCACATTTTTCTTTACTTTTAGGTGGAGGAAATCAAGGTTTGATCTACTTTGTGTCCCTGCTGCTACCCATGACCCCTCTTCCTTTTCTGAGACAATCGGGGTCTTGCTGTAAATTGTTCTTACTGGTTCCTCTCTCTCTGCTGTACATTCTCCATATATTGTCATAGAACAACCATTGACTGACCAGAGACAACATTGTGCAGCTGTCAACCTTCTTCAAAGCTATCAGTTACATTTTCAAAATCGACATGCCCTGACTTGCAGCCTTTCCTGGACGTAAACTGCTTGTGTCTCATCTCCCTTCAGACACTGCTGGTTGTGGCCCCAAAACTATTGTCCCATGCTCCCCAACCCCCTTATATGACACTACTGTCCACCACTACTCACCTCTTTATCCAATGCTGCAGTCCCCTACTCATCAACCCTTTATCCAATGCTGTGGTTTCCCACTTTCTTTTCATTCTCTCATCCAACGATTCTGTATCCTGCTTCTCACCCCCTGTCCCACCCTGTGGTCACCTGCTCATAATATTCTATCCCATATTGCAGTCCCCTACTTCCACTTCACATCCCCCAGGCATTGTACCTCACCCTCCTGGTAACAGGGCCTCCCTTCTATAGCACCCCACCATCTATAACTCACCCCACATTGCTGTCCCTCATTCTTCACTTTCCATATAATGCTGCTGTCCTGTCCATTTTGGAACAGGCCCTTCTTTTCAAGTCGTTATCAATTATGTTCAGGACTTCATGAAAGGTGACAGTTGTTTACAAAGCTCAATGACTCATCAAGTGACACCTGTCAAATTTGGAATTTAATCATTTGAAACGTTAGTCAGACAAATTGTGCCTCAAAGCAAGCACATCTGTTGTGTTGTCTCTTTAGGAAAACCATAGTTCTCTAGGAATCCATGGCCAAGTATTTAAAGCTGAACTGCGGTGTAAAATAAAAAAGTAATTGCCTAGCAGTTAGTAAAACAAAATAGGAACCCTCTGGCAAAATAACCACAGTCCTACCCCCCACAACCACCACCACCACCACCACCAATACCACTGAACTGGCAGACTCAACAATCTAACACAAATTCAACAATGTTCCTCTTCCAGGGCTGAATGATGCCCAACATCATTCAGCCAAATTCCTGTGAGCTCAGGGTATCAAGGACCACTACTGAGGGCGTGCCATCATGACACCCTAGCTAGGCTCACAGGAGAATGCAGCAGAGAACTGGACTCTGCTGAAGAAAAAAAGGAGGAGGTGGACACATGATCAATGGGAAATAGAAGATATTACATATGTACATTTTACACTATACATCACATTTACCTTACCGACATTTTTTAAATTGTATTTTGAAGCCAAATAGAGCCTCAAGCTCTAATCATGTTCTTATAAAAAAGAAAAAACTCTTAGAAATCAATGCGTCTAGCACCCCGCGAGATAAGGGGCCCGGGCGCATAAAGATTAGGGGGGGGTGGCGCCCCTGCGCCTCTTATGGAGCAGCTGCCACTGCTCATAAAAATTAGTATCTGCAATTACACAATCTGTCTACAGAAGGCTAAAATCTTATTGGCTAAAAAAATATAGTAAGCATATTTTACATGTTCTAATTGCTCCAATTAAATTACAATAAGAGGCCAGGCAACACTGCCTAAATGTCATACATTTTTCATTGAGGAATTATTGTACTGTACCAAGCCACTGTGCCACTAAAATGCTATCATATAATAACCTTGTTGTCTAGAAACACACAATTGTGTTTTGAAATGTGGGCAATATATTCTTTCCTAAGATAATTGTAGGCTGAATGTGTGTTCCACCACTGGGCATAATGATGTCACTTTCACTGGACCAGAGCCTTGCAATGACACCTCAGTCACATTCCTAACTGCTTCCTGAGTCCAACTACCAGGGCTGCCAATAAGGCACTGTCATCCACTATTTGCCTGAATAAGAGATGCCTCTCTTCTTAGACATAGGATATCGAGTATATAGAGAATGATGATCTCGCCCCCAGATCTTGTCTTTTGATGAGTTGGGAACATGATCTTAACCTACCCCTTTCAGAAGCTTTAAAAAGCAAGGTTATAGAATATGTGCACTCCATCTCAATGGATATGAGGATAAAAATGAATTATAAATTGTTAACCAAACAGTATTATGTTCCATCAATATTACATAAGATCAACCCAGATGTATCACCCTTCTGTTGGAGGGAATGTGGGAGTGAAGGAACGCATGCTGCCCATATATTGTGGCATTGCTCTTTCGATTCAGTCATATTGGAAAAAGTATTGCACTTAATTAAGAAGATTAGTAATTTTAAAGTGAGGCCGGACCCCTGGTAATATTTGTTCCATTCTATAGGTCAGGGGTGTCCAAACTTTTTTCAAAGAGGGCCAGATTTGATGAAGTGAACATGCTCGAGGGCCGACCATTTTGCCCGACATTCTTTGAACCATTAAAATTCGGTCTAAGTGTGTTCGTTCGAGCACTAATACACGGCCCAACAAGAATTCTCATGCTTTCATGGCTGTGTGTGGTGAAGAGATGAGCTCAGGCGTATTATTTGGATATACCATATTTATTGGCGTATAACACGCCCCTTCACTTTAAGAGGGAAGTTTCAGGAAAAAAAACTTAACATTTTTAATAAAGAACTGTGAAGCAAAATAAGGGTCGTGCCCATCTGCAGACCCCCAATTGCCAGAAATGCAGCACCCACGATTGCCAGGAATACAGCACCCACCATTGCCAGGAATACAGCACCCACCATTGCCAGGAATACAGCACCCACCATTGCCAGTAATACAGCACCCACCATTGCCGGGAATACAGCACCCACCAATGCCAGGAATACAGCACCCACCATTGCCGGGAACACAGCACCCACCATTGCCATCAGTGTCCATCTGCAGCCAGCCATGCCCAGGTGTCCATCTGCAGCCAGCCATGCCCAAGTGTCCATCTGCAGCCATGCCCAAGTGTCCATCTGCAGCCTGTCCCAAGTGTCCATCTTCAGCCTGTCCCAAGTGTCCCGCCCCTTGGCCCGGCTTCTATGATGGACACAACACACGTCCAATGGCGGGACAGGGCGGGACTACGAGCGGAGCCGAGTACACAGTACACTCGGCTCGGGCTATTACGGCGGCGCTCGTTCACCTGACAGGCAGCGGGGATCGGCCGATAAATACGGTATATATATATTTCAAAACTGGGAGATATATATGTGTAGATAACCAGGTGGGCCATTCAAAACCGGGCCGCGATTGGCCCGCGGGCCGGACTTTGGACATGCCTGCTATAGGTGATGTTATGTACTGGAACGTACCTTGTAGCCAGAGCCTAGTGTGCAGGAGGAGGCCTCTCTTACAGCCCCGGCTCTGGAGCTGCTGGAGTGGGGACAGCAAGCTCGGGAGCGCGGCGAGGTAGGAGTGCCTGGTGATGACAGCAGTCTGGCACTGTTGGTGGTCCTTCAGGACGGTAGGTGCAGGAGACAGCGCCTCTGGAGCCGGCACAGGTACTGGATAGAGACAGCAGGAACTGGTGAAGCAAGCCGGGTTAGGTGCGGAACAATAGCTGATATCAGGGTCAACGAGCCAGGTCAAGCAGGTAATCAGGTGGTTAATCGTGTAAGAGTAAGCGTGGTCAGATTTCGGGTGCAGGGTCTGGTAACGGTGGGCAGGAGAGCAGAGCAGAGTCAGAGCAAGCCAGGGGTCAGATTGGAGAGGTTCGGATGGCCAGACAGAGCCGGGTCGGTTTAGGTAACAGGTTCAACAGGTCACAGGTTTTCAGGTACAACGATGCAGATCAGACAGCAAAGTGTCACTGCAGCTGCTGGCTTTTTAAAGGCAGAGTGGCGCCAATCGTGCGTTAATGAGCACGTGCGCGTTTCCGCCACGCGTGCAATCGCCGTGCACGTGCGCGTGTATTTGGCACATATGCGCGCGCATTTGGTGTGCGCCTGCACACATTTGGTGCACAGATGCAAGCATTTGCCACGCGCCTGCGCACAGGCATAGATGATTGCTGCTGGTTCTGGCCATTAATATGTGTGAGCATGCGTGCACGCCGGAGCCTTTTGGCAGGTCCCTGACAGGTGATATATATTTTTTTCATACCTGTTGAATGCAGCAAAAATATTAATCTCAAGTTACTGGAAATAAAAAATAAGAAAAAACACTGACAATAAAAGAGTGGTTTAGGGAAGTGGATAATACTAGACTAATGAAAGAATTAATACATCTCCAAAATGACTCATGGATTTCACAAAATATGGAGAAGTTGGCTTGAATTTAAACAATCCTCAGTTTATGTAAGTTGTATGGGTAATATGAATGCTCTCCAGAAGGTGGGAGTGGAACAAACAGAGGAAATCTCATAAATATGGCATAGGGAAGATGAAAAATCGGTAGGGCGAGCCTTGCCCGAAAGAGAGATGCCTATACACTCATGATCCATCCAACTTAGTCTAGTCTAGTTAAAAGTTTTACAGCACAGCCTTAAAGTCAGCTTATTGGATGTTTGGACACCTGGACATTTCCGAGATAGCTTTAGCAATCCACTGATGATTGACACCTAAAACCAAGGCCTGAAACCGGCTTCACATTACAAGTGTGGGCTCAGAATGAAGACAAAGCTATTCAGCCTGAGAATCATTCAGTATCAGACAGCAATTTCTGTTCAAACGTGACATACGTGTTTGTTTACTTAGAGTAATTAAGAGCAATTTACAGAAAACAAGTAAACATTTGAGGAATGTTAATTATTTTTTCAAGATTATCAAGATTAGTAACTGTACAACATAAAAGGATGTAATTGGACAGAGGTATTTAATATAAGCAAGTATATTGCTGGAATAGCCTATTTATACCTAGCATTCCCACACTGCAAACTTGTGAAAGTCTTTAAGGCTACGTTCACGTCTATGCGGGGTGTGGGATTGCGTGTAAATTGCGCACTGTCTTGCACCCACCGCAAAAACACAACACTGTTAGCCACTTGCCGACTGTATAACTTACATAACTGGGTAGGCACCCTTTGAAAACCCCTTCCCAGCCACTGTAATTAGTATAGTGACAGTGTATATTTTTAGTACTGATCACTGTATTGGTGTCACTGGTCACTCGCTGATCACCGCCATTACTATTAAAATAAAATTATATATATATATATATATATATATATATATATATCGCATTGTTTGTAGATGTTATAACGTTTGCGCAAACCAATCAATATACACTTATGGGGATTTTTTTTTTACCAAAAATATGTAGCAGAATACATATTGGCCTAAATTTATGAAGAGTTTTTTTTTTTACGTCACGTCAAATGACGTCACGAGCATGCGCAGTACGGCCGGCGCGGGAGCGCGCCTAATTTAAATGGGAATCGCCCCCAGTTGAAGAGGAATGCCTTGCGCCGGCCGGATTTAAGTTACACCGCTCAAAATTTCTAGGTAAGTGCTTTGTGGATCGGGCACTTAGTTAGAGATTTTGCGGCGGTGTAACTTAAATGGCAAAAGTTACGTTGCGCCGGGTTTTTGAGTATTAGGCCCAAAGTTCTTTTTAGAGCATTCAGAGATTCAGCTTAATGGTTTTTAAATCTATTTTTAATGAAAGAAAATAAAATATTTACGGAAAAAAATATTACAAAATACACAAAAAGCAACAGTACAGGGGGCTCTAAATAAAAGGAACCTAGCACCTGATTACACTTCTTCTCTGTCATCACACACTATTCCGGGACAGAGCCACCTAGCAGCAGACTAGCTAAATACACCTGCTTACAAGCCAGGAGGGCCCCACTACTATTTTTTATATTTATTTTCTACATCTCCTCACATACCTCTAGGCTGTGTTTGGGATACAAGAAGATGAAATACACATCTTCACTGTAAACTAGGGTCAAGTGAGAAAAAAGACAGACAAAGTAAAAATGGCAGTGGAATCCTACTTGCTGTTCTGTTTGTTTTTCGTGTGTGCTGAAAAAAGAAAGGTCACATACAGGGGAAAGAAAACAGTTAAATGTAAACTATTTTCTTTTTTAAGTTAGCTTGGTAAAACTTTTATAGTTATAAATGCATTTTCGCTATATCAGAAATAAAATAAAAAAATCACTAACTATACAAACGTACCCAAAAGAAGTGATTTGCACCTTTTCAGAGCATGTAAACTATAAACCAGGTAACCAGTTTAGTAGGAGGTGGACGCAAACACCCAAGGGTACCTGCTATATAGGTATCAGTGTTAGTTTGTGTGATATAATATTATGATAGGTTTACTTTAAGAGTGAAAAGTGATCTGTATATAATAGTCTGACCTTGAAGTGGAAAGGTACATCGACTAACCAGATCTACTGCTCTTTTTTTTTTCTTCAAAGTAATATGAATACTAACCATCAAGGTTTGTTTATTGCAAACACAACCACACCTCTCATCTTCCGTGAATGTGGATTTAACACAGACACCACCATAATTCTAATTACAGTATTTAATTATGTATCACAAGGTTTTGCAACCCGCCAGCCTCGCCACATATAATAATTTAAAGCATTCACGGAAGAACAGTGAAAGCATTGAAATTACTGGTGTAGTTATACAATTTCCACAGGCTACAGGATAGAAATCTGGAGTGAGTACAGGTGTAATAGATATCATGTAAAATTCCGAATGTATCTGAATTTTCAGCTTTAATCATTGTTCACTTATATTTGATGAATGCAGGAAATGAAGATTTAAAACTACAATGAGATATTTATTTTAATAAGAAGTTTGGTGGTGAGTGATTAGGTAACTCAGGTATGTGCAAATATAGTGTGATTATATGCGGTTGCAGTCTTTGAAGTCAGTTTAACATTGGCTGCAAAATGACACATACATAGACCAGCTACAGGATAAATGTTTAGATTTGAATAGAATTGAGATGGGTTAGTATTTTTTTTTTACATTTCTCTCTCTGGCTAGACACTTTATTTGTGTTACTTTCCTTGTCCACAATGTAATAGCATGGGCAATGACAGGTTCTCTTTATTAAGAGATCTGTGGTCTATTATACCCAAGATCTCTCCTCTGCCCTGAAAGCATCTGATCAAACTGTGATTGGTTTGATCAGATGCTTTACAAGCAGGTGTTCTGCCGAGCTGGTTCCTCCTATCGATATGGTTCCCTCAGGAGTGCGAGGGCGCAATCCGAGCCGACGAAAAATTCAGAGCGGGAACAGCTGTTCGTCAGCTGTAGACACGCTCGCTCCCGATGCCTGATTATACACTCTATAGTACACGCCGCTCTACACAGCAAGGGCCAGAAAGGGGCGGATGTGATATTGACTAGTGCTTTTTTGATTGGTGGTTATCCACGCCGCTCTTTACAGCAAGGGGCGGATGTGATATTGAGCAGTCCTTTTTTGGGGGATGGTTTTCTCAATAAAAGAGATGTCTCATATCTGCCCCTTGCTGTATAGAGCGGCGTGGATAACCAATCAAAAAAGCACTGCTCAATATCACATCCGCCCCTTGCTGTGTTGAGCGGCGTGTACTATAGTGCGCTGTGTATAAGCAGGCATCAGGCATCGGGAACAAGCTCGTCTAAGCTGACAATCAGCTGTTGAGGCTTCGAGATTTTCCATGGCCTCCTACTGCGCATGCCCCATTCCTGGCCGCGCCTGCGCAGTCAAAGCAGGTACCTATCCGATGGAGGATTCAGCTCGACAAGACACCGGTAACGGCTTCTAAACATCAAACTGAAAGCGGAAATGACAAAATCCTTGTCGCTTTGGTTTTCTTACATCACAGTGGAAAATGGGTATGGATGTGCCTTTATCCTCTCTTAGTGCACCAGGAATTTAAGTGGCAGCAATACCAGGCTCCCACAATCATACTATAAAGCCTGAAAAAGGCAGTGTCGGTAAGGGTGGTGGCCCATTCTGCACCCTGTAGAAATGATCAAGTAGCTGTATAACTACTCAGATCACTTCTACATGAAAGCCTGTCGCTGGCTGAAAATGTTGATGCCGGGATGATGTCTGCAGTGCAGGCATCAGCCTGGTATAACCATTTCAACCAGAGGACGTAAGGGGTTGAAGTGGTTAATGAGGGTCCACTGATGTTGTTGGGGACTCTGATGTAAAGAGGGGACCTCTAAAATGGTAGTGGGCCTCTGATGTGATGAAGGTCCTTTGAGGAAATTGGGGGGCTTCTGATGTAAAGTTAAAGCGGAGTTCCAGGTAAAATGAGAACTCAGTCTCAAACAATTGAACACCCCACCCCCTTCCCTTGTTTTTGGATATATTTTTTTTCTTTTTGGTACCTTTTGGCATGTCGTCATGATTTCATGGTCATGGCATGATTTTCGTCCCATGTCGCAGCGGCGTCACTTCCACGGCCCTCCTCCTTCCCCTCGTTGTCTTCTGGGACCTGTGTGTGTCCCAAAAGATGACGGGATCATTCAGAAAGTGCAACACGACTCACGCATGAACAGTAGGAAACCAGCAGTGAAGCCTGAAGGCTTCACTACCAGTTTTCCTTACTTGTATTGCTAGTGCCTGCACCCGAATGGACCGATCAATTTGGGGTGTCGACATGACGGGATCCCTGGACAGGTTAATGTCCTAATATTAAAAGTCAGCAGCTACAGTATTTGTAGCTGCTGAATTGTAATTTATTTTTTCCCCAGGCTGGAATGCTGCTTCAATTTCACCAAGGCAGTTGTGTGCATCATTCCAGGCTTAGCTTTCCCATTCATAAGTAGTATTTCATTTTTTAGGCTGGAGTGCCTTGAGATTTTGCATACTTTTAGAGGGCACACAACTGAAAAAAGGGTTGAGAAACACTGAGGTAGACTAGTTTCATCAATATGAAAGAGTACATCTGTGACTAGGACTGAGATTGGTATCATCCTAATGTACCTCTGAAGAGCTGGATGTTATCCAGGAAATAAATCAGGAATTTGGGATTTGATACCTTCTATACATTCTGTTCTGATATATTGTAGTGATAAGGATTTGATATGGATTGCATTACCCACATAAATATGTATTATAGAAGATATGGTATCTTCATTACAAAACAAAATAACATTTAAATTGTTACTTTTTTTTAAATAAAACATACATTTTAACTTGCATTTATGTTGTACCCTAAGACACTGTAGAAGTCCAAATTATAAAATTATTTAAAATATAGAAAAAGTATTAGGCTTCTGATACTAGAAAACTTCACACATTAGTTTGATAACAGCAATTATTGCCTGATACTGCTGAAAATCATTGGAATAATGCAATAACCACCTCATGACAACATGAAACGCAGGCTTGTTGACAGATATTATATACGGCACTACCTGCCTGGAGCTTGCATGTTCTCCCTGTGCCTCTGTGGGTTTCCTCCGGGGACTCCGCTTTCCTCCCACACTCCAAAGACGTGTTGGTAGGCTAATTGGCTCCTGTCTAAATTGACACTAGTATGTGTATGTATGAATGTGAGTTAGGGGCCTTAGATTGTAAGCTCCTTGAGGGCAGGGACTAATGTCAATGTACAATATATCTGTAAATTGACAGCTCTAAATAAGTACTGTACCTGTAATAAATAAATAACTATTGTATTGTTATTAGTGAACTTTCAGGAATGCATAGAAACTGCAGTAAACTATTTCTCATTGACTACTGGGTTGCTGAAATGTATAGGCCAAAATGATAAGCACTGTATGGGTTAAAAAAAAAAATCTAAGTGTGCCAAGCTTCAGTTTGACTGTAGTCTCATATATGTAAGCGTTCCAAAGCATGAAAAACACATGTGAATGATTGTTGATGCATATTTTTATTTGTGTTGTCTATACTGAAGTAACCTTGGAAACAATGCATGCAAGCAGTTGTCACCTGTCACCGATCTAGGAAATGTATCTTCTGCTGACAAAATTAAGAGATTATCTTGGCACCGACAGCATGCAAATATGTGGCCCTTCGGCGGCAGGGCCTTGGCGCAGAGCCGATGCATATTTGTATGCAATATTGCAAAAACAGCTTGCACCGTGAGAGCGCGCCCTGCACGCTCCCAGCACAGTTACCAGTGGCTAACTGAAAGCTCCTAATTGCGGCTTGCGAACGGGAGCTTTCATGTGATCACCGTCACAACCAATCATGGTGGCCACATGACCATAAACCCCACACCGCCTCCCAGCATCGAAATTTCGACACACTGCATATTTCTGCACCGTAGCTCTTCTGAAGTCTCCATCTGTTTGTGTTGTGGTGTAAAGAGGTGAAGCAAAAGTCACTTGACATTTCAATAAAGTTTAAAAAAAAAGAGGTAAACAGTTCCATGCATTGTAAAAATGTAAAGCACTGCCAAAGGCAAATAAATACCAGCCCACAGGGGATAACAGCTAGTTTTTCTGTGCAGACTAAATGTGATTGAGCCCTAAAGTGAAAACTTAAAATTTAAATAATCCAGAGACATAGGCAGCTACGTTTAAAAGAAAGTCTCAGTTTTTCCTTTAAAGGTTAGCCCCACCCCTTCCCGCCCCCTGAGCCTCTCTTCTGGTCAAGAGACTGCCCATCTCATCAAAAGACCAACAGGGAAAATCTAGAGCAGCCTTTCTCAACCTTTTTAACACAGAGGAACATTTGAAATAAAACGTTCTGGTCTCTGGTCACCCCTGCTAGCATTGCCTATATCTACAACTCATGATACATTAGTGGGAAGAATGTTCCTTACACTTGTGGTCATTGGGAAGAATTACCCCCTTATGGATAGATAAAAACATCAATGGTGTCAATGGGAGCTTATCTGAGAGTGAGAACTTGCTCATTACTCAAGAAACCCCTAGCAGCCTCTGGAGGAATAAGGAAAGAAATTGGCTGCACACCCACGTTCTTGAAGTCCATTTATTGAATGTTCCGTACAAACAATTACACACACCATGGTTGCGGTAGCCGGAACAGAGGTGGACTTGTTTCACACATCTACACTGTGAGTAAGCACAGTGTAGCTGTGCAAAACTAGTCTACCTCTGTTCCAGCTACTGCAACCATGGTGTGTGTCGTTGTTTGTATGGAACATTCAATAAATGGACTTCAAGAACAGTGGTGTGCAGCCAATTTCTTTCCTTATTCAGTCTTCTACGGCAGGTGAGCCAGGGCTTGCACCCATGTGAGGAGTTTCACACTATTCATTGTGCCTAGAGTTTCTCACCTGGAGCAGCAATTTTACTTTGCTGTGAACCTCTGGAGGAACCCTGGTTGAAAAACCCTGCTCTAGAGCAGTGGTCTCCAAACTGTGGTCCATGTTACGGATGTAGCCTTTTGCTTGCCTTTAACTGGCCCTTTGGGTACTATGCCATTCACTGACCCTTATGATGGGGCACATTCCTCCCACAGAAACACACCAATGATGGGGCAGCATTCTTCCCATAGATACCAACGATAGGGCACCATTCTTACCTTCAATACCAACAATGGGGCCCCATTTCTTCCACTGATAACAACAATAGGGCACTATTCCTTCTACTTAAAGGGGTTGTAAAGGTTTCCTTTTTTTTAAATAACAAACATATCATACTTACCTCCACAGTGCATTTTGTTTTGCACAGAGTGGCCTGATCCTCGTCTTCTGGGGTCCCTCGGCGGCTGTCTCAGCTCCTCCCCGCATCAGCTAACCCCCCTGGATCCTGTATTCTGCGTCCATAGCCGCCAACTACAGGACTCGGCCCCGTCCAACCACCCTCTCGTCATTGGAGTTGATTGACAGCAGCACGAGCCAATGGCTGCGCTGCTATCAATCTATCCAATGAAGAGCTGAGAACAGCCAAGAAGCCCGGCCGAGAAGCCAGCGCATTCACGACGCGGGAGTTTTGAGGGCTTGGGTAAGTAAACAGGGGGCTGGGGGGCTTATAAGCATTGGATGTTTTTTCACCTTGATGCATAGGATGCATTAAGGTGAAAAAACGTGAAGCTTTACAACCCCTTTAAAGCAATGATGGGGCACCGTTTACTCTCAGGCCCCGTACACACGACCGAGTTTCTCGGCAGAGAAACCCGGCCGTGTGTACACTTTCGGCCGAGGAAGCCGACGAGTTCCTCGTCAAGCCAAATAGAGAACATGTTCTCTATTTCCTCATTGTTCAATGAGAAAAGTTGGCTCGCGGAGATCCTTGGCCGCTTTTACACAGAACTCGACGAGCAAAACGATGAGTTTTGCCCGTCGAGTTCCTCGGACGTGTGTACGGGGCCTCACTGACACCAGGGTGTTTTCTAATCCCACTGGCCCATCTAGAGCCTCAAGGTAAGCAAACTGGCCCTTTGTTCAGGAAGTTTGGAGACTCCTGCTATAGAGAATAGTGAGGGTAAGGTCAAGTTATACTTTCCACTGGTAAGGTCCTAAAAAGAATCTAAAAAATGGTGTAGCTTTTCTTGAAGCCATGTTGTTTTAGGTTTTGATTGCAACAGAGCTCATCCGATTTGGCAGTATATGCCTTTTATAAAGCTAACAACCTAAAAAAACACTGTACAACACCAGATTAAGCTATACATAAAATGCACACTCTAGAAAGAAAAAGAGGAATCTTTGAAATGCAAGTTTTATAAATGAGAAGTTTTCAAACCTGACAGGTATTGATGAGTGAATGGTAAAAATGCCAACAATCAGGAAGAGCAGTATAAATAAACACACAAGTGACACTTGGGTCATGTGCTAAGAATAGACTTGTCAGACAACAAGCTGCTTATGAATACATATATATTGCTAACAATGAAAACAAAAGAGTTCTTTATCACGCAACAAAGTATGTATTGAGAAGTTGCAGATAGCATGGGAGCGCTGCACACGGGACAAAAAAAACTTTTTTTTTTTTCACTGTTGTTTTAGTTATCTAAACAAATACACACAACATTGGCTTGTTGCTGTTTTCTGCAGATAGATTGACAGACCCCAGATGTTTGCTAATAGGTATCCCTCGTTCCCATCTCAAAAAGTTGGGAGGTATGTGTTTACATTGTTGCAACCAAGTTAGGGATATGTTGTTTTATTTGACAGGACAGTTCAAACCCCAACACATTTAAGTTTAGGTTTCCGTTCACACCATGTGAAGAGACAGTTATTTACTAAAATGGCAGAGTGCAACAGCTCTGCATAGAAACAAATCAGCTTTCAGGTTTTATTGTCAAAGTTTAATTGAACAAGTTGAAGCTAGAATCTGATTGGCTACTATGCACAGCTGCACCAGATTCTAAATGCACCAGTTTTAGTAAATCTCCCCCATAGCTTTCTGCACCTGTCTCTGGAAGGACACAAAGAAAACCATTGTTCTCTATGTTTACACCACAACTCTGGTATAATGTGCATATTTTTCTCCATAGAAATATGCAACATGTATACAGTTTCCTGCAAAGAAAAAAAAACCTCACAACATCAACATTGTGGTGTGAACAGCGCACATAGAAAACAATGCTTTTCTTTACGCCCTCACAGAACCTTTATATAGCATATTCCTGGCAAAAAAACAACAACTCATATGACACCAGCATTATGGTCTGAACAGGACACCAAGAAAACGGTTGTTTTTTTTTGTGACCTTGTCGAGAGCTATGTTAGAAAAACGAACATCTACACACGTAGTGTGAACAAGCCCAAAATATTTTATGAAAGTCAAATCATTTTTTTCCATTCATTTTTATGCACATATGGTGTGAACGAGGCCTTAGACACAGATGTTGGGTGTTGGCACATGAGTGTTAGCTTTTTTTTTGCATGATTTATTCAGGAGATCTCTCGCAGGGTCTAATAGAGCTATAGGGGATGATTTGCTTAGCTTAGTGAATGTGGAGAAAAAAATCACCTTTTCAAAGAACTACAAGGGAAATAATCTCATCCGTTACCGATACATATTTATATATTGTGATATTTTTATCAGTACCAATTGACCCAATGAAGGTGTAATTTGTCTAGATATCAACTAGAAATCGCAACCATCCTCTGTTTGATAAACATAAACACTGGACATTTACCAGACCAAACTAGCTCAGTGTAAGTTAAGCTGGCCATAGATGGTTTGACTATCGGCCGGTTCAGCAGGGACCAGCCAAGATTTGAACCATGTATGGGCAGGCTGATCAAACAGCCTATCTGATTGTACATGCGATTATTGCTATTATAGCCCCTAGCAGTAGTGGGGTAGATTCAGCTAGGGGCGTGCACTGATACGGCGGCGCAGCATACCGTTTTTACGATATGCCTCCGTAAATTACTGGAGCTATGCTTCATTCACGAAGCATTTGCTCCGTAATTTGCGGCGGCGTTTCGTAAAAGGGGCCGGCGTAAGCGCGCGTAATTTAAATGATCCCGTAGGGGGCGTGGATCATTTAAATTAGGCGCGTTCCCGCGCCGAACGCACTGCGCATGCTCCGTCGGGAAAATTTCCCGACGTGCATTGCGGTAAATGACGTCGCAAGGACGCCATTGGCTTCGACGTGAACGTAAATGGCATCCAGCGCCATTCACGAACGAGTTACGCAAACGACGCAAATTTTGAAAATCGCGACGCGGGAACGACGTCCATACTTACCATTGGCTGCACCTCCTAATAGCAGGAGCAGCCTTACGGCGAAAACGACGTACGCAAACGACGTAAAAAACGAGCACCGGCCATGCGTACGTTTGTGAATTGGCATTAGTATGCAATTTGCATACTCTACGCTGACAACTACGGGTGTGCCACCTAGCGGCCAGCGTCAGAATGCACCCTAAGATACGACGGCATAAGAGCCTTATGCCAGTGGTATCTTAGGCTACAGTCGGCGTATCGAGCTTTCTGAATACAAAAAGTAGATACGCCGGCGCTACTATGGATAAGCAGGCGTAATTGCTTGCTGAATCTACCCCAGTGTTCTCCCGGTGGTGACAGCTGTCCACACCCCCCACTCACAGAGGGAGAACAATATACATGGTTCATAACTCGGCTGGTGCAGCAGGTACCGGCCAAGATTCAAACTGTTAATGGACAGGCTGAAGATACCAAGTTGATCAATCGAGCAACTTGGGTACAACCAGCCTGACGGATTTTCTTGTGATTATCGCTAGCAGCTACTATAACCACTAGTGATAATCACTGTCTCCTCCCGACGGGAGGCGGCTCCCCCTGTGGCGGGAAGAGACAATTGCTCAGCAGGAGGGATTCCCCTGTCAGCTCTATCTGTGTTGATGGGGGAACATGTGATTACAGAAAATAAATTTGCACCGTGTATGGTCTGCTTAAAGCGGAGGTTCACCCTCAGAGAGGACATTTTCCCCTTAGATTAATGCTCGTTTTGTCTAGGGGAATCGGCTAATTGTTTTAAAATATGATCCGTACTTACCGTTTACGAGATGCATCCTCTCCGTCGCTTCCGGGTATGGGCTGCGGGAATGGGCGTTCCTTCTTGATTGACAGTCTTCCGAGAGGCTTCCAACGGTCGCATCCATCGCGTCACAATTTTCTGAAAGAAGCCGAACGTCGGTGCGCAGGCGCAGTATAGAGCCGCACCGACGTTCGGCTTCTTTCGGCTACGAGTGACGCGATGGATGCGACCGTCGGAAGCCTCTCGGAAGACTGTCAATCAAGAAGGAACGCCCGCTCCCGAAGACTCATACCCGGAAGCGACGGAAGAAGATGCATCTCGAAAACGGGTAAGTACAGCTCATATTTTTAAACAAATAGCCGATTCCCCTAGACAAAACGAGCAGGAATCTAAGGGGAAAAGGGCAAACATTAAATAAATGGGTGAACTCCCGCTTTAACTGTGTTAATAGGGGAATCAAGGGATTTTCTTTCCTGCCACCGTCTTTAGGCTGGATTCACACCTATGCATTTTTAGTGCTTTTTGCATTTTGCAGATCTGCACTACAGAACGTGTTCCATAGGAAACCATGGTAAATGGACTGTAGTGCAAATCTGCAAAATGCAAAAAGCACTAAAAATGCATAGGTGTGAGTCCAGCCTCATGCCCTGTACACACGATTGGTTCATCTGATGAAAACGGACCGATAGACCGTTTTCATCGGACGAACCGATCGTGTGTACAGGGCATTAGTCAGTTTTTTTCAATATGATTGATCAATACACTCTTTGAGTGTTTTTTTCAGAAAAAAAATTTGATCTTATCAGCTGGTTTGCTGACACAATAGATTGATATCAACAGTAAATTGATAAAGGATCTACGAATATATATGTAATACTAGGAGAATAGGGATAAGCAAGGTTGTGAAAATTTAAATAAAACATTACTTTCAGGCTAAGAATACAATATTTATACAGAGATGTTTACTTTTTGACAATGCAAAGTAGCTTCTCTTTTTTTTCTTTTATTTATTGTCTCTGCACCATGACTTTTATTTGTACATCTCCTTATGGCCTAGTTCAAACAGGCATACTACACTGTATACCCGTGAGAAGGCCGTGCTTGCCCACATATGGTCACACCACCCCTGAGCAGGGCCCTCTTGTATTGTGTTGTAAGTGTTCTTTCTTCCTTTATTTTGTAAACAGCTGTGCTAACTGTTGGTGCTACATAAATCCTGTATTATAATAATAATAATTTTAACAATTAAAAAAAACACATCCTTAACACATTAAAGGTACATATAATATTTAGATATTTGTTAAAACACATGGGGCCAGATTCACGTAGAATCGTGGCGGCGTAACGTATCGTAGATACGTTATACCGCCGCAAGTTTTCATCGCAAGTGCCTGATTCACAAAGCACTTGCGATGAAAACTACGCCCGCGGCCTCCGGCGCAAGGCGGGCCAATTCAAATGGGCGTGTGCCATTTAAATTAGGCGCGCTCCTGCGCCGGACCAACTATTGCGCATGCTCCGTTTCCTAACTCCCGCCGTGCTTTGCGCGCTGTGACGTCATTTTTTCGAACGGCGACGCGCGTAGCGTACTTCCGTATTCCCGGACGTGTTACGCAAACGACTTTAAATTTTAAATTTCGACGCGGAAACGACGGCCATACTTTAGACAGCAATACGTTTGCTGACTAAAGTTAGGGCACCCAAAACGACGACTAACTTTGCAACGGGAAACTAGACTAGCGGCGACGTAGCGAACGCGAAAATCCGTCGGGGATCCGCCGTAACTCCTAATTTGCATACCCGACGCTGGTTTACGACGCAAACTCCCCCCAGCGGCGGCCGCGGTACTGCATCCTAAGATCCGACAGTGTAAAACTATTACACCTGTCGGATCTTAGGGATATCTATGCGTAACTGATTCTATGAATCAGTCGCATAGATATAAACAGGGATACGACGATGTATCAGGAGAAACGCCGTCGTATCCCTTTTGTGAATCTGGCCCATGGTTTGGGGACAGGGTCTCTTTAAGTAATCACATGTACAAACTGAAATAGGAGTTCTATTGTTATGAACACTGTTTCCTAGTCCCATTACTACTGCTGTTTTCATCTCACTAAAAAATAAAACAGAAAATCCACCAAAGATTCCACTGAAATCATCAATACCCAGTGAAAGAGGAAGAAATGTTAGGTAGCATGCTTCAAAATTAAGGAAGTGCGAACTATGTACAATACTAAACATAGCATTTTCTTTATAAAAGAAAGGAATTTTCCATAGCTAATTATAAAATGACTTTTAATTAAAATTCTGCCCCAAAAACAATGAGAGCATGCATCTGTTCACCAGTCAGGAGACATACAGTAGTATTAAAGCAGGGCTAAACCCATCAATTTACCTGTTTACCAAAACATACATAGGCATGCTGTGAATGATAACTGTCACAGTTGCTTGAGCTCTCAACTGTCAAGCCAACAAATGGCTGGTGTCATAACTGATCACATGTGCGGCACCATGTCAACTGCAGATAAAACAAAACCTAAGACGACAGCTTCCTTGGCTGTAAAGGATCAATTTTGAGTTAACCACTTGTCTACCGTGCTATAGCCGAATGACGGGTACAGTGCGGCCAGCCAGTTATGGGAGGCCGTAATATGACGTCCTCCCGTGATCGTTCGCACCCATCGCATGCCCGCTCTGTGATTGCTGCATCACTAGGACACAGTTGATCACCGGGTAAATGGCCAATCATAGCGGCCTTTACAACGTGATCAGCTGTGTCCAATCACAGCTGATCACAATGTAAACACAAGCTGATTTCTGTTTATCCTCTCCTCATGCTGACACGAGGAGAGGAGAGTGCAAAAGGGACATCTGCACTGAAAATCAGGACACGGATTATCAGTGTCCTGATTATCAGTGCAGTCCCACTAGTGACCACCTGTTCTTCCAATCAGTACCCACCAGTGCTGCCAATCAGTGCCCACCAGTGCTGCCAATCTGTGCTCACCAGTGCTGCCAATCTGTGCTCACCAGTGCTGCCAATCTGTGCTCACCAGTGCTGCCAATCTGTGCTCACCAGTGCTGCCAATCAGTGCCCAGCAGTGTTTACTCAGTGTGACATACCTATCAAGCCTGCCTATCAGTGCTGCCTACCAGTGCCCATCAGTGCCATCTATCAGCTCCCATGAGTGCCAACTATCAGTGCTGCCCATTAGTGCTCTTCAGCACCGCCCATTAGTGCCACCTATCAGTGAAGCCACATCAGTGCCTTCTCATCAGTTACTCCTCATAAGTGCCCATCAGTGCAGCCTCATCAGTGCACATCAGTAAAGGAGAAACATTATCTGTACAACAAACTATGAAAAACGTTTGTTTTTAATTGGCCACGCAATTGTCATTCCAAGTGTGACAGTGCTAAAAGGTGAAGATTGGCTTGGGTAGCAAAGAGGTAAACGTGCCCAGTAGGCAAGTGGTTAAAGAAAACTGATACAAAGAGATTATGATCTCTTCTTTTGAAAATGTAAGTAGCCTGGCCATTATTCACTTTTACCGGCTTTATCTATTTCTGAGTTGCTGATTTGGAACAAGTATGTAGATTAGATTATAACTTCTATCCGACCCTGCATGTAATATGTATTATAGGTCAGTGACTCAGATTGTATTTAAAGCCAAACACTGTGCCCCCCCCCCCATAGGATCCTATCTCCCACTTGAGCCCTCACCAGCAGTAGGCTATATATATATATATATATATATATATATATATATATATATATATATATATATATATTATGTGATGACATGTGCACTGCACCAACACACTACAGGACATCATTAAACCCAGGCAAGCTGAGGACATCTTGTGACAAAGAAGACATTCTGCATGGGGGGCAGTTCTGCATTACATAGTTAGGCTGGGTTCACACTACGGTTTTCCCGTCCATCAGCCGCATACGATTTATATGAAAAACCATATGCGGCTGAAACGGACGGGAACGTATGGAACCGCACATATGTACGTTTTCCATTGACATTAATGTTAAAGGAAAACGTATGCGGTTGCCATACTGTTTTAAAAACGACCGCAAAACCGTGGTTGAACACGGTTTTGCGTACGTTTAAAAAACGTTTTGCCAGCAAATCGTACGCACCCGGATGCATCTGAGTGCATACGATTTGCAATGCATTGTCTATCTATACGTTTTCCCGTCTGTGCCCGTACGTTTTCAATACTGAAATCGTATGCGGCTGACGGACGGGAAAACCGTAGTGTGAACCCAGCCTTAATCTGGTTAAAAAAAGTCCATCCAGTTCAACCAACATAGAAAAAAAAACACACACACACACACACACAAATAGAAAACCTCTTTATATATAATCCTATACTCACAGTTGATCCAGAGGAAGGCAAAAAAGAAAAAACAATAAGAGCCAGTTCACACCAGACGCAGTTCCGATCAGTTCCGTGTGCTTTTTTTCTGCACAAAATGCATGCACAGTGTTTTCCATGTATTCCAATGGCTCTAGTTGGCTTTAGTTCACACCATGCAGTCAGTTTCCGGTCAGTTTCTGCATCGGAAACTGACTGCATGGTGTGAACTAGAGCCAATAAGAGCCATTGGAATACATGGAAAACACTGTGCATGCATTTTTAATGCAGAAAAAATGCACACAAAAAACTGTACGGAACTACATCTGGTGTGAACTGGCCCTTAAAAATGACCCCTTTTTCTCCAGTTGGTGGAATTTTTTTTTCCAGTTGCTAGAATTTTAGCTTAGGCTATGTGGACATTTAAAAAATAAGTCAAACATAGCACGGAGTTGGGTCTTAGGCCAGAAACACAAAAGCAACTGGCAATTCTCATAAGAAGGTCAGTAATAACTGCCACCACCAGTTAATCAGTAACTGTGCAAATGCATTACATAATGTCATTCTAAATTCAAAGTTTGCTGTTCTGTATAATTATCTACATTATCCAGACAAAGCACATTGTCAGAAGCTCCAGTGTTCTGCTATGAATCTTGAAAATCTAAACAGAAGTTTCCAAAACTGCCAATTTTCCACTGTTGCTTGTCTCACATACCTAACTTTAATGTAAATATTAGGTGGGCATTCATTTAGATTGTGCTGTGTTGCAGTGCGTGACCACACTCCTCGATGTATGGTATCTTGCATGTGCACTGCATTAGAACATTTCTTTTGAATACGCTGCCAACCCACCACGACACAGGTTTGTGCAGACCTGTAGTATTTTTTCATGAAGTGTGCTACAACACAAAGATGGTACACAAATCTGTATGGTAGTATAATGCTGAAATTTACATTCACCTTCAAAATTAATGGCACTATAGTCAGTTTCTTGCCTTACTGTATGTCGTGTTGACACTTGGTAAGATGTGAACTTCTGCAATCCATAGGTCTAACTACAGACTTAGCCCCCATTCACATCTAGGCGTTTTAACGCCTGTAGTGCTACGCCGCTGCCGCCAGAGGGATGAAAACACATGTCCCTCTATGGAGATGGTTCACATCTCCACGCCGAATGCCGGACGCCTGAAAAAAGGTCCCGGACCTTTTTTTCAGGCGGCTTTCGGCATTCGGCTAGGAGATGGGAACCATCTCCATAGAGGGGGTCAATCTGGGGCACATCTAGGCGAACAATACCGGCGTTTTGTCGCCGCAAATCGCGGTACAAAACGCCGCTATTTGTACCGCGATTTGCGGCGACAAAACGCAGCGAATTTGTCTGCCTAGGTGTGAATGGAGCCTTAAATAGTAACTCCACTTTTGTTGAGAATAAAAAAACATTACCCTCTGAGTAATCTATGTACACTAATGAGGCAAGCTGCAGGGTCTGTATTCCTTTAAATGTGATTTCCCTTTGAGAGTATCTCACCAAAAATGACATTTGTATTGTAGGGGATGCCCAAAATATGATTTGTATCTTAGCGCAGACTTCTGGGAAAATCAGTAAGCCAATCACAAAAGCAGAAAATGACAAATCTGGGGGGGAGGGGTGGTTGTTCTGAACACGTTCAGCGTACAGAACTCCTCCAGGTTGCCATAGTGCATTGCATTTTACAGAAGATTACAGCACTGCAGATTTAAAAGGAAAGGCCATTTTTAATAACATCCAATTACCATATGACTTGTGTCGCGATTGTATACGCTATATAGTTTTTTTTTTTATCTGATAATTTTTTAATAAGTACCACCAAAAGAAAGCTCTATTTGTGTGAAAAAAAGACAAAAATTTTTTTTTGGTACAGTGTTGTATGACCGCGCAATTATCATTCATAGTGCAACAGCGCTCAAAGCTGAAAATTGGCCTGGGCAGAAAGGGGTTAAAAGTGCCCAGTAGGCAAGTGGTTAAACAAGCTTCTTTACATCATAGTACTTAAAGCGGAGGTTCACACAAAAAGTGAACCTCCGCTTTTTGGATCCCCCCCTCCGGTGTCACATTTTGCACCTTTTAGGGGGAAGGGGGGTGTAGATACCTGTCTGAGACAGTTATTTGCACCACTTCCAGGTTCCTGACTCCCGTGGGAGTCCAGGCTCGTTACATCACCCGCCCCCCCCCCCTGTTCCCAGGAGAGAGCGGAGACCAGTGACAGCGCGCCCTGATCCTCGCGCATGCGCAGTAGGGAATCGGCAGTGAAGCTGCGAGGCTTCACTGCCTGATTCCCTCATCGAAGATGGCGACGGAAGCAGCCGAGGACTGAGAGATTGCTCAGCCTTGTCTGCTGAAGTCGCGGGCGTGCTGGACAGGTAAGTGTCCATTTTTTTAAAGTCAGCAGCTGCAGTATTTGTAGCTGCTGGCTTTAAAAAAAAAAAAAAAATGGGTGGACCTCCGCTTTAATAAGCTTACAATATTTTTGAAGATTCCATGAAATACTGCATAAAATTAGTACTGTATGGGGCAAAAAAAAATAATCTATATGTCAAATTACTAATCCATGAAAAAATATGATCAAATGACTGTAAATTAAAATGTATGACTATTTAAAAACAATTTAAACGAAAGTTAAAAAGTAAAAAATTGTAAGCTGGCAAGCACTTTATTGTAGAAGAGATATGCTGTGTCTCTTCTGCAATAAAACAAATGTACCTGCTTGTTTGCAAACTTCTTTAGAATGTACACTGACCTGTGAATAAGGAGATGAAGGAACTCCAAAGCACATGTACAGGAGTTACATCACCCAATCAAGGCAGCCGAATACCCCACACCCAGAGGAAGCTGGAGAGAAGATGTTGGTGTCAGCATGGGAGTTAAGACTATGGAAACTTTCCCTCTATATTTTCTTTTACATTGCACACCCCTAAATAGATCTAGGCCAACCTCTCCCCCCAAACCACTATACTTATGGCCCGATCCAAAAATCGTACAAAAAATACCGGATTCAAAGCGATCGTACGATAATCAGATCGTTAGTACAGAGCTTTTGAGAGCCGATCACGACAGTTCATCCAATATTTTCCAATCGGACAAGCACGGAAATTTGGTTCGTACAATGCCAGATCGTACAATTTTTGTTTAATCAGTACAGTTGTCGTCTGAAAATACAATACAAATACACTACAACACACGACAACACTTCAGATTTTTTATTCTGTCCTACGAGAATTTTCGTAACTTTAGGAAGCTCTTCATGTTCGATATATGACTAGCATGCAAAAAAGAACAGAAAATCTGTCCGATTTTCAGAATGTGTGTACAGGGCATTACCTGGCTCCTTCCAACACCCACAACACTGTTTACATCCCTCCCATCTACTTTTTTTTAACTGACATCTGTGCCTGTGCATTTAAGCCCCATAGGCTTACATTGATTGGGCTAGTAGACAGGAGTTGATTTGCCTACCAGCCCTATAGAAGTCGAAAAGGGCCAAGTGGATGGAGTGGTGTAAAAAATTCTGTGGGCCTCGGAGCGAGATCTAGGTAATTATTCTGATTTGGTGGAGAGAGGGTGGGCTAGACCTGCTGTACATAGGGAGGATGGGGCAAAAGCATAAAAAAACCTTGGGGGAAACTTGCCCTACCCCTAAAGGACAATTTAAAGTTTAAAGCATAGCTATCCTTTGATTGTAATGTCAACAGGAATCTCATTTACCTAATGAAAAGCATAACGAAGAAATATGCAAAATAATTGATATTATATAAGGTAACATAATAATAATAATAATAATAATAATAATAATAATAATGTACCTAACAAAGACTGTTCTAAAAACATACAAAGTATTTCTTTTTAATTTTATAATAATTTAACAAAATATATATTATTCGATCCCTAAGCTGTTTGCAGAGTTTTCATTGCTTGTCTGAGGCTACAGATTACAGCAGTCCTTGTGTGATAATGTAAAGGCAGCAAAGGACAAAGTATAACAAATGGAAAATGATTTTCTGAAGTACGTACCTTCACATGTTCAACTGTTCCCAAAACATTCAACTCAATAATGGGAAATAGGGAGCTTGAAGTTTCTATAAATAAGTCCTTTTAATGGTGTCCTTTTAGCTTCCTGATGATAAAATAGTCGAGATAGAATTATCAGCGGAGAAATCCAGAGGAACTGATAGAGGGAGTGGAAGGTCCACAGATGGGGGACTCCCAAGCACACCAAAACAATGAGAAGCTGAACTACACACTACGTAAAACAATACACAACGTGCTCTGTTACTATTTACGGAGTTCAAGGCGCAGAACAAATGTTTGTAGTGTTTTCCTGTTTGTAGCTGAGCTAAGCCTTTCATCTGTTTAGTAACAAGCCGGATTAAAGCCTAATTAAGAGCCCATTTTTTCGGAATCAGAAAGAGACATCCATGTTCGGTCCCAGAAAGTGGAACAAAGGGATTCGATACAAAGTAAGCTGTACCCTAGCCTGAACTTGCTGAGTTTTGGAGAAAACAATCAGCAATGCCGTACTGACAGCACACAGAGAAAGAATGAACTCCGTATAGCAGGTTCTTTTTTTTTTTTTTTTTTTGCTTCAGGGGAGTTTACATGGAAAACATCCAGCACAAAAGTAATTTACAAAATTACTTCGCTCCAAAGTAAACTAACCTATTTAATGTTCTAAATCTCAACCAATACAAATGCCATGTGGGCTGAACCTGAAATGCATCATGATCACATGATTGTGTGCACTAGCTGTGATATAATTACAATGCTCAGAAATAATACATTGGATTAAATATAGCATGGCATTTATAACAGCTAAAACTCATCGATGAAACTGTTACATAACACATTAAAATAACAGCACAAGTGGTGCCTAGTTATAGGCTACCTGTAGTAAAGATTCACAACAATAACCTATGTGTCCTTTGTAGTAAGTAACATCTAGCAGAATTTTTCTGAAACTTTTTTTTAACTTGGAGGAACCTTTGAGAAAGGAATTCAAGTCTCGGAGAATCCCTAAAATAATTTTCTGATATAGAGCTCACGGTATATTAGTATAATGTAACCAGTGAGTTGTAAATTTAATGGGGTTGTAAACCTTCCTGTTTTTTCACCTTTATGCATCCTATGGATAGATTGCGCAACCATTGGCTCCCGCTGCTGTCAATCAAATCCAATGAAGTGGGTGCGGGGGGGCGGGGCTGAGTCGAGCATTCGTGTCTATGGACGCAAATGCTGGACTCGGGAGCATGCCCGCAAGGTAACCCCCTTGGGAAAGTGCTTCCCAGAGGGGGTTATCTGATACGGGGAGGAGTCAAGACAGCCATCGAGCCTTAATGCGTCCTATGCATTAAGGTGAAAAAACATCTGATAATTACAGGTAAGTATGATATGTTTGTTATTTTTTTCAAAAAAATGTCAAACCTTTACAATCACTTTAATACAAATGAAGCAATAAACTACTACAACATACGTCCTTAATGTAAAGCCTGAAATTGCCTGGAATTGCTTCAAGACTCATTTGCTTGTGGTACCAAGTGACAACACAAAATTTGCAGCGGTGCCCAGAAACAACACTAAAGAAACAACACTAACTTTGCAGTGGTGCCCAGTGACAACACTAAATTTGCAGTGGTGCCCAGTAACAACACTAAATTTGCTTGTGGTACCAAGTAACAACACTAAATTTGTAGCAGTGCCCAGAAACAACACTAAATTTAATGTGGTACCCAGTGACAACACTAAATTTGCTTGTAAATTTGCTTTCAAGTAATAACACTAGATTTGCAGTGGTGCCCAGAAATAACACTACATTTGCAGTGGTATACAGTGAAAACACTAAATTTGCTGTGGTACCCAATGACAACCCAACATTTGCAGTATTGTCCATAAACTTTAAATTTGTGGCAGTGCCCAGTGACAACCCACATTTTTCAGGGTATCCCAGAAACAACAGTAAATCTGCAGTGGTGCCACTGCCAACACTGAATTTGTTTTGATGCTTACCAGACAATGTCCCATAGATGCAGCTCAACTGTGAATCATACACTTGGACTAATTTCATCTTATCAATAAAGATTTATGTGCCCCATCCAAGGACTCTTCCCAGAGTCTCATACTGCTATGGGGGGGAAGCACATGGGGGGGGGGGTTTGGGGGGGGGCTATGCTGAGACAGAAAGCACAGGGTCCTTCCATGCCAGGACAGGAAACACAGGCCTGTCCTCCCGATGCTAACCTCTACTGAGGCTCCAAAGCCAAAAGCAGCCCAGGGCTTTCAGCACTGTCGCCTTCTTGTCAGTCACCAGCCAATCTCTGCTCCACAAACTCCCCTACCAGCATTTGACAACATCACCAGACAGAATTGGTATCCCATCCTAAGCTAACATTCACCATTATACATTTTGTCTAGTTCCCTTTTCACACAAGGCAACTGACAGTAACTAATATGGAAGCAGCCAAATACTGCCTATATCTATCAGTGGCCCTGCTTTAGGTGGATATAAATTTGCTGGAAAGGTGGCATGCAGTGGAACACTTGGGGCACATAATGCTAAGCTCTAGGGTTCCATGGAATTCCGATTGAGAAACCCTGTTTTAGCAGTATTTTAATATTTTGACCAGTAGTGACCAGCTGGATGTCAATAAGCTGGATTTACCACTAGAAAGCAAAAAGGTGGCTCTTCCCTAGAAAGTTATGGATTATACAATTTTGTTTTCTTCTATCACCACAAAAATTAAAGCAACATTATTATTTTTTTTAAATGAAAGCAACATTATTATTTTTTTTAAATGAAAGCAACATTATATAAGTTAGTTTGCTCAATGTCACAATATGGTAAGCTGGGTTACAGTGCAGGTATTAAAAAAGGAATGATTTGTGAAAGAAGTAAAAGCTTAAGGTTGTTTATTTTTTTCATTCAACCCAGTGGGCTTGAAGTAGGAGTCGCTGTACTAACAATATACAGTGACCACCCTGCTGAGCTACTGTGTTTCGACAGGGTGACCCCCCACTGGCAAAACACACCAATCAGCACTCTGAGAGCGCTGATTGGATGCCAATCGACAGACCTTTTTCGATCATGCCCCTTTGACAGAAGTTGGATGTTCGGACGGTTTCTGTTGGACCGGCTGCCGTACACACGGGTCGAATGTTGGCCGGTTTCTATTGAATAGGCCTATGCTGCTCTATATTCTCCCTGTGTGTACTTCCCTTTACTTGGTCATGAACAACTGTTTACCTACAGGCTCCTGTAACGGGCATTCAGCCCTGTACCCAATGTTATACAGGTGCTCAACAATATGCAGAAATATGCAGTATTATCCTTTTGCATGTTTTTTTTTTGTGGTGGAAGGTAAGTATGTTTATGATTACTGTATCCCGACATTCATTCAGTGGAAGTACATTGAGAGTGTCTAAGCCAGCTGTGACTCACATGCAGCTGTGTTGGTGCTGACCAATTAGAATTGCTCTGGTCAGTCCCGGAGATGCTGCACAGAGAAGAGGGAAAAAAGAGAGGGGATTTCAAATGGACAGCTGAACCAGCTGTGTGGGCACTGACAGTTCAGCATCCCCAGAGGTAAGTACAGCGTTGAATTTGGGGGGGGGGCTAGAGATTGTGTGTTAACTTACCTCATTATTTTTTCTGAAAAGATGAATTAATGCCCCATACACAGGATCGGAATTTCCGACCGTGTGTATGCCCCATCGGAGTAATTCCATCGGAGTTTACATAGAGAACCTGTTCTCTTGTCCTCCGATGGAATTCCAACGGAATTCCGATGTCAATTTAGTCGGACAAAGGTCCGATCCTGTGTACGGGGCATAACACTTCAAGAATACATACTTAAATAGTATTTTTAACACCAGAGTTTAATGTCATTTTTAATTAATAATTGGCAAAATCTCTGGCTCTAGCTTTCTGCGGCCCTCTCAGCACTGCTTCCCCGAATTTCTGGTCAGGGTGTGCACTTAGTTAACAAGGGACAACACAAGCTACTCACATTCAGATTGAGAATACTTTAGTAATCCTGAGGGATAATTATTAACTGCAGCTGTCCATCAATTAATTTTGAGGAGGCAAGGCAAGAGCATTTGAGTGACTTCCTGTCCTACACTGTGTGTTTATGTTGATGCACACAGCGTAGCATATTTGGTTCAAGTCTGGGCTGAGAGCTTGTAAGCAAGGGTGGCTCCATAGGACTCTGCATGACAAAGTAGCCACCTTGAAATTGAAAAAAACAGTGCTGGCACTGATGGGACCAGCTGAAGCAGGAGTAAAAATAACTTTTATTGATCAAGGAGCAGCTTGTAGTGTAAGTCTTCACCTTAGCAGTGAAATTGATAAAAAGTAAAGCTTTAATACCAGTGTAAAGTTTCCTGTACAGGCATTCAGCAACTTCCAAAACCATCCTGTTAAGACTTATGCCTAGTACACACGATCGGTTTTCCCGTCGTCCTGTGGCCGGAAAAACTGTCCGTGTTTATCCTCCTTAGTAGTTTTCCCATCAGGAAAACTGCGTTTTAAAAAATGAGAACATGTTCTCTTTTTTCTCGCCGCGAATCGCATCGTTTTTTCCCCCCCGCAGTTTTCCTATGGCAAACACTGCAAGGGAGCCTAAACACGGCCGTTTTTCCCGACCAAAGCTCTCCTGGTAGTTTTCCTGTCGGGAAAACCGGCCGTGTGTACAGGGGAAAAGGGACCGAGCCGGTTCTCGGTTTTCCCCTTGGTTTTCCCAGCGGTCTGAGAGGCCAAGCCAGCTGCCGGTCCTAATATCTGTGTGAATCCCAACTGTAAAGTCGGCATTTTTCCCGAGCCAGGACCAGCTGAGTGACGCCAGCCAAGTGGGCTTTAGCCCCCTGTCAACTGAAAACAGGATCAAAGAAGTGCAGAATGAACTACACTCATACTTCTTCTTTAAGTATATTATGGCTTTTTACTTTTTTATTTACACCATAATAAAAAGACCACACTGACTATATTGTTCTATTAAGGTTACACTTACTTATTTTGGATATTTATGAAGACATGTGATTACAGTATACACTGCTACATGGTTTTCATTAAAATAAGATCAAAAAGCTTAGAGAAATAACACTAAACAATGACGGTCTTGTTAAATATATTTTTAGTAAATATAACACTAACAGTTTAACTATCAGTTTGTTGTAAAATACAAATTTGATTGCTTAGCTGCTGTAGCCGGCCCTAAAAACTATTTTATTGTAAAAGATTTTTAGCTCACAGATCATCCAATCTGAAGTTCACCGAGCAAGCTGATTGTTTAGTAGACAAGGTGCTTGCATATATGGAGCCTGCCCTCAATCTCAATGTGTATGGACAGAAAATGTTTTGCGCAGCAGATAGCTCTTCCTGTGTAAATATCGGTAGCGGAGTCAGAAACTAGAATGAGAAAATCTGCCTGCCTCCAAATACCCCAACACACTATTCTCAACGCACATGCTCCTGTAGAAATTGCTCTGTATATAAGTGAGTGCAGTCACCACCAGATAGAGCTGTAAATAGAGCAACAAAATGTCACCAGAACACCATGGATCTCCAGAGTGGGTCCAAAGCTTTATTCAGCGATCACATTGTTACAGCAAATAGCAAAGTTTCCGTGCTTTGCAGCATTCCTTCATCAGGCATGGTCCTGTGAGGCTCCGAAGCTTTGCCTTTTTCTGTAACAATGTAATCGCTGAATAAAGCTTTGAACCCAACTCTAGAGATCCATTGTGTGCTGGTGACATTTTCTTGCTCTGCCTGCAAATACAGTACATACAGTATACATATGTAAGACTGAAATCCAGGTATAGATTTTATTGCGTAGTTATACGGGTGCAGCTTGGACCAATGTAAGTACATACTGTATATGCCATACCCATGGGAGCACTATGGAATCAGAGAATCATTGTAGTAATCAGCACTGCTGTAGTGATCACTGCCCCCTTCCAGGTCCTGTGCCGAGCAGGCTGTTTTGCAATGTAGTGAATATAGGAGGTCGCTCGCTTGGCACGGGCACCATTCACAGAGTGCCTTGCATTTTCCTCGATAAATGCAAGCTGTTATTTGGTTGGAGAGACAGGGTGGTAACCTCATGATGTCCATCTTGTCCAATCAGAGCACGCTTTGCACTAATTGAGAAAAATGAAAAGCGTTCTGTGAATGGCACAAATATTGGGTAAGTGATCTCCCATTGTTACTATGCAGCAGGGCAACCGCTTGGCATGGGACCCAGAAGACCACTACTACAGTGATTCTCTGCTTTCACAGGGGTCCCACAAGTATGGTATATGCATACTTACATGGTCCAAGTTGAATCCATGTAACATGTAACAGATGTATTTATAGTATAAATATGGCTGTTCTGTGAAGCCCTCAGAGGTTTGTTACAGAACCTTAGTGAACAAACAGCATCATGGAGGCCAAGGAACACACCAGACAGTTCAGGATAAAGTGGTGGAGAAGTTTAAAGCAGGGTTGGGTTATAAAAAAAATCCCAAGCTTTGAACATCTCATGGAGTACTGTTCAATTCATCATTCGAAAATGGAAAGAGTATGGCACAACTGCAAACCTACCAAGATATGGCCATCCACCTAAACTGACAGGCCGGGCAAGGAGAGCACTCATCAGAGAAGCAGCCAAGAGGCCCATGGTAACTCTGGAGGAGCTGAAGAGATCCACAGCTCAGGTGGGAAAATCTGTGCACAGGACAACTATTAGTCGCGCACTCCACAAATCTGGTCTTTATGGAAGAGTGGAATAAATACCTTTTTTCATCAGCAGTATATAGCAGTCTTGTGACTTCTATCAGTGTCTGGTCCAGCACTGGTTGAAGCTTGTAGGAGGAGTTTTCAGTCTCCTCTGACTGTCCTATGAGGCTGTATGACTCTTGACCCTCTGTCTGGACAGTGCTGATTGACCATGTGCTGATCACAGGCACCCTCCCAAGAAAATAAAAACTCTCTAGAAATATATACCAAACTGAGCATGTGCAGAGTGCCCCCAAGGCTCTGTTCTATCAGGAGATGGATTGGTGAATGTGGAAGAAAGGGAGGATAAGAGAAGACCACATTAAACAGTCTTTTTACACAATGCACATGATAAACCTCTTAGGTTCTACAGTGAGTATAACAAGCCTGCTTTACTCCATATACAGTCTGATTTTACTGTTAACACTTTAATACCTAAGGGAGGCTTTTTACAGATAAGCAGCAAACTCTGATTAAGGCCCCTTTCACACTATAGCAACTTCAAAGCCTCACGATTTTGCCACGATTTCACGGCCGTGATTTTGAAGCGATGTTAGGGAATGCCTGTGTAACTCGCATCAAAGTCAGACCAAAGTACAGTAATGTAGGGACTACTTTGAAGTCGGGACGACTTGAAGTCGTACTAATATCAATGGTTGTCATTGGAAATCATGGGGAGCAACTTGCCATGCAAATTTGCAGTCCCAAGTTGCAGGGAAAGTCGTACAAGTGTGAATGGGGCCTAAGGCTCCATTCATACTTGTACGACTCAAAAGTGCAACTGTGGAAAGGTGTAACTTGGATACAACTTTGACCAGTGATAATGGACAACTGTTGCACAACTGTTGTATGGTATAACATTCAGGTACGACTTTCATGCAACTTTTGAGGGTTAACATTGAAGTCTATGGCCCTTAAGTTGCATGAAAGCTGGACCAAAGTAGTACATGAACTACTAATCACTGCAAATTTAGTTCGCACATATATGAATGGTTATCATTGGAAAACATGGGGAATGACTTGTCATACAACTTTGATGTTCAAAGTTGTATGACAAGTCACACAAGTATGAATGGAGTAGGAGATTGGCCTGATCAGAACAGCACGACTACCTCTAGGTGAATGCAGGCCAATAGAAAACGTTAGCACAAAAGTTTATATGCATACAGCATAAAATACCGTCAATACACAAGGCCATAGATTTTATTGATCTGAATGCCTTGTTTTCTGATCTTTATAGATCCGTGTGTATAGGTCCATAGAAAACAATATGCATGCACTCAGATCTGTAAAAGCACAATGCTGCAATGTTTGTACCAAGCCTGTATGGAAGAGGTTATGTTGTCTCTTGTAAAAGACTTCAGATACATATAACATGAAAAAGACATCATCAGATAAGAATTTTTTTTTTCCAAGGTGAATGTAAGTGAAATAAGTCCCTAGGGCTCATCCAGAATATACTGGAGGGATAGGAATTTCCAGTTGTTCTGGGAGTGTACAGTACTCATCCAGGAAAAGCCAGAGTCAGTACGAGGGCAGAGAGAAGTCAGGGCTGGCCTGCTCAGCCTAGAAAACCTGTGACCCTTACAAGGACAAGTACACTGAAATAGGGATCAATTACTGGAGAGGTTTCTATTCAGAAAACACACCATCCCGTATTTATAATTGTAAAGAAGCCACATTACATGCTATAAGACACTTTACATTCTTCAGTAGCAGGATATCATATGAACTTACAGCTGGTATTTTTAGCACACAACTTAATACACTGTTCTACATTTCATATTTTTTAACAAGAAATGTTAGTCTATTCTGGAGACACACAACTGACGTAATTTTTATGTAAATGAAAATAATTGCTCCAAAAAAAAAAGAAATTTGAGGCCCGGAGTAAAGGAGAGAAAACATGGACGGAGGGCTGGCATAACAGGGGTTAAAGGAGTTTGAGTCTATGAGGAGTTTCAGCCTAGTATAATAGGAAATACAAGTTTTAGGGTCTTACTTGATTGGTGTCCAGGCCAGGAACGGGTGGAGCTGTGGTCAAGCTAGGGGTCTCAGGAGGTCTTCAGTCGGAGGGAAGCTGCGTTGGGGAAAATTTCTTGCCCTTCCTCCCCTTTATTGTTTCTGGATTTTGGTGCTGCCCCCCCCCCTCTTTTTAAGGACGTTTTCTTGTTTTTGATGTGGTTCTTTGTCATGGCAGTAAGCGGGGTACAAGGTCCTGGTAAGTTAGTATGGGGCAAACATATACTTGGTAAGGACGAGGTACAGCACCCAGTAGTAGGTATGTTGGTATCTGACACTGGTTGTCTCTGAGTCGGTGATGTGGTGGCTGAAGACCTAATTAAGTTGGATGCAGGTACTTTCTTTCTTGATGCCTGGACCTTGAGGCTCCAGTTAAACTGGGTTTAACATGGTATTTCTCTGTTATGTATACAGTTTGTTAATAAAAGGCTGCTATGGCCATTTAGCTTCAGCTTGTGGTCGTATGTGATTATTTAGAAGGGGTAAATGGAGTCATGGTCAGAGCAGAATGAAGACAAATCATCTTTAATAGACTAGTCAAGACAGATCCTATTGTAGAATACTTGGCTTATTGGCATGTTAAAGTAGTAAAATGGGGTCCATTCTAGTGATATTAAAAAATAACAAGCTGGGAAAAATGTATTGATACATTTATACAAGGCAACTAGGTCACTTATTGATCTACTGAGACCTTTCCAGGAGACAGAAAGATGACCAATTTAACTAGCAAGCCTATTATACAGGGGTTATACAGGGGTTGGACAAAAATATGAAAAAAAAAAATGGAAAAAAAAAATGGAAAAAAATATATGGAAACACCAAGTAAAAGAACAAACTTGTTACCAATATGGTATTGGACCGCCTTTGGCATCTAAGATGGCCTGAATTCTCTTAGGAATTGACAAATATTATTCTGGGTCACAATCCTCCGCAATTTCCTGTTGTCTCTTTCGGTCAGTTGACCGTGCTTATACTTATTAGATGATGTTTTTCCAGAAACTCGTCATCTTCGTCATAACATTAGATATACTGTACCGCACGACACCGCAAATAAATTTGCAACTTCAATCACAAAGGCACCAGCTAAGCAGGCACCAACAATTTGCCCTCTTTGAAGCTTAGTAAGCTCTGACATGACTCTGTATTACTATCAGTGCATGCAGTGAATGAAGAAAGTGAGGCTTATCACCTGTAAGCTAGGTGTCTCATCAAATAGAGGAAGCAAAAGAATGTGAGGAAAAGGGGGGAATAGCCTGTTTTAATGTCCCCCCTTTCCCTCATAGGATGGTGGCAGTAGGAGTTTCAAGCCCTCCATTGATTGATTTCAATCGGTGATTTTGTAATAGGTCAAAAAAGGTCAGCTGATTGGGAATGTTCTATGGGGTCCTCTAGAATAGATCATTTAGGTCACCTGACTCCCCCAGGACATTCTAGAAATTCACAGAACCCATATTTAAGCAGGGGGCTGAGGGGGAGTCTTTGTCAGTCGCCAGAGTGATATTTAACCACTAGTCATCCGCTCACCGTCAAAAGACGGCGGGAGGAAGACTCTGTTATCCTGGGTGAACATCATATGACGTTGCGCCTTTAAACACCACTATGGGGCGCGCGCGTGCCCGGCGCGTCACCGAGGACCCGATGCGCGTGCCCGGCCCCCCCGCGATTGCTCAGGAACTGAGCAGGAAAGTGGATCTGTGTGTGTAAACACACAGATCCACGTCCTGTCAGGGAGAGGGGACCGATGGTGTGTCCCTTGTATATAGGGACAGCCATAGGTCACCTCCCCCAGTCACTCCCCTCCCCCCACAGTAAGAATCACTAATTAGGGAATACATTAACCCCTCCTCGCCCCCTAGTGTTAACGCCTTCCCTGACAGTCACATTTATACAGTAATTAATGCATTTTTATAGCAGGGATCGCTGTATAAATGTGACTGGTCCCAAAAATGTGTCAAAAGTGTCCGATGTGCCCGCCCCAATATCGCAGTCACGATTAAAATCTCAGATCGCCGCCATTACTAGTAAAAAAAATAATAATAAAAATGCTATCAATCTATCCCCTATTTTGTAGACGCTATAACTTTTGCGCAAACCAATCAATAAACGCTTATTGCGATTTTTTTTGCCAAAAATATGTAGAAGAATACGTATGGGCCTAAACTGAGGAAAAAATTTGTTTAAAAAAAAAATGGATATTTATTTTTGCTAAAAATAAAAAATATTGTGTTTTATTTCAAACTTGTCCCTCTTCTTTTGTTTATAGCGCAAGAAATAAAAACCGCAGAGGTGATCAAATAACACCAAAAGAAAGCTCTATTCGTGGGGAAAAAATTATAACAATTTAATTTGGGTTCAGTGTTGCATGACCGCAGAATTGTCATTCAAATTGTGACAGCGCTAAAAGCTGAAAATTGGTCTGGGCAGGAAGGGGGTAAAAGTGCCCTGTAGGCAAGTGGTTAAAGAGTGTCCACTGATTTTGTTTACAGTTTTAAAGTCCCCTGTTACATCACTTCTGCTTTCAATGCAAAACATGACGTCACTTTCATACATGCAAATTATGTAGTAGTAGGGGAAATAGTAGTAGTAGGGGAAATCTTCCAATGGGGACACTACTTCTGGTGACCTGGGGGTCCCCATGGTATTCCCATAATTTTCAGGGATTTCCTCTCACTTCCTGTTTGGCTATGGAACAGGAAGTGAAGGGAAATCAAATCTCCCCAATGAGACATGGATGGTGAAAAAGAAATGCCCATAGTTCTACTACTTTAGGGTAAAAAATGCTCGCTTCCCTGTCCTGCGAGTGACCCAGAAGGCACAGCCTGTATATTAGAGGGAGTTATATTTTTATAAAATTGGTGGTGAATGATGTTTTCACTCTCCTACAAATATAGTTGTGATCTCTCAACCTCTCTCAATCTCTCAACCTCCAGAGGAACCCTTTCAGGTCTTGGAGAACCCCTGCTAAAGCCAGTTTAGTTGGTGTCAGAGGGAAACATGGTCCTACAATTTATGGCAGTGGTGGTCAGAATACTGCCCCTACAGACAGCTAAAAAGATCGTTGGTGTCATGCAACTGGCTCTGTCAAGTGGTGTTGGGCCCAAACTACACAGGCACCACCAGATGGGAGGTTAATCAGCCACAGCTCAATGAACCCCTAGCACACTCTGAAGAAAAACCTGGCTGAGAATGGCTAGATTAATATATAAAGGCTTGACATTCACTTAGAATGTATTGATTCTGTATGGCCTAATCCGAAAAGATAACTGAGCAATTTTTTTTTTATATGGAAATTTACAGTAAAATCACTTACAATCCAGTTATGAATGTGATTTAGTGGATACTATTTATTGCATGAACAGCTTACATTTAACATCCTACACTCATCTAGAATTACAGTCTGGCTCCACATTCTATTGGTGATGACTTCACAATGTCTGGGAAATAAATCTGTAAGTGACATTTAAAACTTGTACAATGTTTAAAATCCCCTGAAGTATAGCCCTGTGTATGTAAACATAGACATACTCTAAAACTGGAAAGGATAGTAAGGCAGCAACTAGAAAAAAAAAACAACTGAGCAAATGCAGATACAAAATACATGCAGAATGCCAGTCTTAAAGTGGAGCTTTCAGCCTCCCTCCCAAATATTAAAGGTTGGCACCTCCAGACAACTGTAGCTGCTGACTTTTACTATAAGCTTTACAGCTGCTTACAATTGTGCATGCACAAGCTGAGCTGTGCTTTGTGATTGGTCCCACAGTCTCCTGGGACCTGTGATGTGTCCTAAAAGGCTGCAGGGGAAGGAGGGGAGGCTGGAGTTCCACTCAGATTGCAGGAGTAAAACATGCTCCAGGGTTTGTGGAAAGTGGGAGGTAAAAAATGCCCCAGGTTGGTGGCCAATGGGATTTAAAAAAGGATTTAGCATCTGTGATCAGTGTCAGAAAAAGACACTCTATAATTGGTGTCAGTGGAAAGAACAATGCCTTATTATTGGTGTCAGTGAGAGGAATAGTGCCCCCTTATTAATGTTAGTGGGAGAAAAATTTGCCCTCTCATTGGTATCAGTGAGAGGAATAGTGCCCTCTCATTGGTGTCAATAGGAAGAATGGTACCCCCTCATTGGTGTCAGTGGGTGGAATTGTGCTCCATCATGGTGTCAAAAAGGAGGAATAGTATCCCATTATTGGTACCAGTTAGTGAAATCTGCCCCATTATTGGTGTCAAGTGGGAGGAATGGTGCCATATCATAGGTGTCAATTGGGAGGAATAGTGCCCCAAGGCCCAGTTATATGGGCTGCACAAAGCTTGCAGGCTGCAGTTTGAAGACTACTGCTGTACAAGAACAAGGCATGATTTTGCAGGGCAGTAAAGGAGGAAGCAGCAGCAACTGACTCCTACCCTAGTACACATAGCTATCTTATACCCTTTGCTGAACAAAATATAATTAACTTCTTGAGACCCAGGCCTTTGTAAAAAGACGGCCACAAGGTGGCTCTACAGGTACAGGAGGCCGTCTTCTTGGATCCTCCGGCCACTGGTACCCGCAATCGGGTCTTTTTTTGTTTATAGTGCAAAAAATAAAAAACGCAGAGGTAATCAAATACCACCAAAAGAAAGCTCTATTTGTGGGAAAAAAGGACGTCAATTTTGTTTGGTAGCCACATCGCACAGCAATTTTCATTAAAAGCGTGACAGTGCCGAAAGCTGAAATTTCGCCTGGGCAGGAAGGGGGTATATGTGCCCAGTAAGCAAGTGGTTAAAAAACATAGATGGCTTCTGATGACATCATTTGTTATGACGAAACATGTCAAGCTAGGATGCATGGTGTGTTTGGATCAAGCTTCAGATGGTATACAGCAAGCCTAGCTGATTTCTTGGAGAGTTTGTGAGAACTTTATGCAATGTACCAAGTTTCTGCAGCAAGCTGTTTTTTTATCCACTCGCTGTATTGAAAACTGTATTAGCCTTTTAAAGTTTTAATAAAGAGTCGTACTGGTTTACGCTATGAGGAGCCCTTTATCCATTTCTCTTTGAATATCACGTGGCTGTCCCTTTGGACTACGGATAGCAGCAGGGAGCTGGTGGTCAGAGTTTGTGTGTGGAGCCTGTGATCGTTAAAACCATATCGCGGTCTGGATCTCGTCTACTGTGGGAGAGTGAGAGTCTCCTCTAGGTTGTTCCCCGGGACTGCAGACCACAAGCTAGTGACAAGAGTCAGTTCCTGCAACTTCTGGTCATCAAGATCGCACAGTGCTTTTGACTTCCCTTACTGTAAGGTAACGAGGGTCAACTCCATTCACTGAGTAGGGTCCTTTTCCTTGTTTTATGAATGGGTTGAGAGCACAATCAACAAATACTCACTACTGTGTGACATCTCCACAAAGAACATGTTTTATTTTTGAATGAAGAGGTAATATCACTAATAAGAAATATACCAATAATACCACTGGACACTATTCGCACTTCATTTTCCACACATTTACTTATTTATTTTTAAGGTCACTGTCAGACTATTATAAAAGAAATGCTGTGGACTATTATTTCTTTTTATTGCTAGTGCTGCTTGTCTAAGGATTATTTACCTGTTATACCACCCTTTTATAAAAGAACCTTCTCCTAACATTTAGCATTATCTGCCTCCCTGATCTGCCAATGGAACCCTTATGAAACTCCCATCCAAATACTGTCTTTCTGAACGTCAACATTTACATTACCAGCACTTGTACCTAGAAACTGGTTGCTTGGGCACTGAACTCTGCTCTTTGGGAAGCAGGGTGGATTATACTCCTGTGCCCCATGCCTAGATGTACTGGACTAGATGGGGATCTGGTGGCAAATAGGTCTGGCATAGGTGCATGATCAAAGTTTGATGTCTACAATGTATGTGCTACATTAGTACATAATTGTTCTCAGGCCCCGTACACACGACCGGTTTTCTCGGCAGAATTCTCACCAGAAACTCGATGGGAGACGTATTCTGCCGAGAAAACCGGTCGTGTGTACACTTTTCGCCGAGTAAACCAACGAGCATATCGTCGGGCCAAAAAGAGAACATGTTTCCTCGTTAGTCAATGGGAAAAGTTGGCTCGCCGAGATCCTCGGCGGCTTCACAAGGAACTCGACGAGCAAAACGATGTGTTTTGCCCGTCGAGTTTCTCGGACGTGTGTACGAGGCCTAAAGGTAGAATACATTTTATCCAAGACTATAATAGCATAGGAAAGGGTCAACTACAGCTATAAGTGTCTAAGACTAGAAATGAGTTAGAGGGACTCACAACAATGGCTTTCAGCCAAATAAAACATCATCCTAGAAAGCAGGAAAATAGGTACTGGAAAAGTCCAACAACTCAGCACTGCAGTGTAACATGAGAAAACCAGGGGGAATCAATGTCCAGCACAGCAAACATTGAAGAATTACTTCACATTCCATATTTATTTTGTTAATGTGAATTTCACATAAACATCATGGAGTAATTTAGAGAGGGATTAAAACTGAAGCCCTTAGGAGGTGCATTCACCACCTGATACTCATTGGAAATGTGATGAAACTGATAATTACAAGCAATAATTAGGTTGATTAGGGCAGGGCTGAAAGAAAATCATGGCACCCTGAATGATGACATCCTAGTATAGAAGCTCCCTCCTTAGTCACCATCCATAAATGTTATTGCAAATGGAAGAATCTGAATATTCTACAGGCTGATCTCTGCTTAAAGTGGTAGTAAGACGCAACAAAAAAGTAAAAGAAAAAGCCCCCCCCCAGGTAGTTTTAGTCATAATCTGCTAGTATGCTTTACACACTAGCACATTTTGAGAAAACAAAACCCTCCATTGTCTTACTTCTAGACTTGCGGGTTTTGGCCCTATGAATGGCTGAGCTACGATGACGTCACTCACAAGCATGCGCGGGGCACGGAGCTCTGAAGGAATAGCACGGGTATACCGTTCCTTCATAGCGCATGCACCGGTGACGTAACCAGCTGCTACTAAAGTAAATATCTCCTAAATGGTGATTTCATGTACCTATAGGCAAACCTTTATAGGCATACCTATAGGTGAAAAAAAAAACATAGTGGCCTTACTACCACTTTAACCTCCCTGGCAGTATGATTCTTTCTGGTTTTAGGTGCTGAAAGTGGTACAATTATTTTGCATGGAAATTTGGCGTTTTACATTGTAGGCCTGTAATTCTTAACTCACTTAAATCTGACCAAACAAGAGTCTAGTAGACATCCCGGGTATGATAAAGTTTGAAGCACAAAATCATAAATTATAATATTATAAATAATTATAACAAATAATAATTTAATTATAATAAAAAATTATTCAATAATGTAATCAAATCAAAAACAATGAAATTTGCTCAGTAGAATTGTCGCTGTCATTACTTTTATTGTTTGATGACGAATTTCCCCACAAATCACTATCACTCAATTCTGCAAGTGATTCTAATTTATTATCGCTGTTTTCTAGCTGGTCTAAAACCACTTTTGACATACAGGGACACTTTTGGTTGCTATGGACAATCTCCAGTTTCCAGGCAGAAAGAACAGTTTTTATTATATAAAAGTGCATGCAGGACACTGGGCAGACCACCAGGGACAAGGGGGGTGTGTATTTATTTTATACAGTACTGTAATCTGTAAGATTACAGTATACTGTATATGTACTCTGTACTTACTTTTTTGAATTTGGCGCCGATCTCCGCCCCCCGTGCGTCGTAACATCGCAGTGAACGGAACATCGGCGGCACACAGGCACTGTGTGAATCGAGCAAGGCGGTAGCTCGGTCACACACCTGGGAGACATCACAGGATCCAGGGACAAGGTAAGTAACTCTGCCTGCCTGGATACTGTGGGGCGATCCTGAGTCTGGCTCGGGGATACCGCTAATGGTACAGGATTTCCACCCCGAGCCAAACTAGGGAATACCGCCAGGGGGGTTAACCCCTTAACTACGCCTCCCATCCCTTTAAAGGGTTTCAGATGACGGGAGGCAGGGTGGGGTTTATGATCATGTGATGTCACAGTGGTCACATGATTGGAAAGCTCCTGATAGTAAGTAGCGTTTGGGAGCTTTCTGTTAGCTGCTTGTAACTGTTTCAGGAGCACACAGGGCGAACACTCTGGGCACAGCTGTTTTTGCAATATTACATGAAAATCTGTGGCCGCTCTGCGCCAAGGGCCATCTGCAGAGAGGCCACATAGTTGCATGCTGTCTGCGCCAAGAGGTTAAAGCCTAACTTCATGTTTTATTGAAGTTTAAATAGTTTGTTGGCCAAGCTAGTTCAAAGAAACTATTTACTTCACTAACAGATGCAGCAGCTCACTGTGACATCATCCGCCCACCTCTCCGCCTCACCCTTATTCATAGAATACAAAGTTCCCTGTTAATGGCTGAGCAGTGCTCATTCCGACTAGATTTTTTTCCGGGATGGGGACGGAAAGTCTCCATGCCACTGCTGGAACACAGTGCTGTATACTACATGTAGCTGAGGCTACAAACTATTATACAGTGCGCAAAGCTGCTGCATCTGTTAGAGAAGTAAATAGTTTGTTTGGACTAGTTAAATTAACTATTTAAACTTCACTAAAACCTGGAGTTAGGTTATAATATGCAGAATTATAAAATGTTGTGCTCTCCACCAATTAAAGGTACGATAAGACTTGGTATATACAGTATAGCTACTTCTTAGATGTGGTGGCTGCATTTGTTTTCTTTTTTTCAAGCAAGCACAATTGATTCTAACAGAAATCCAGTGTCCTTTGTCACTTTGGGGGAGATTTACTAAAACTGGTGCACACAGAATTTGATGCAACTGTGCATAGTAACAAATCAGCTTCCAGGTTTTATTGTCAAAGCTTAATTGAACAAGCTGAAGTTAGAAGCTGATTGGTTACTATGTACAGCTGCATCAGATTCTGTACGCACCAGTTTTAGTAAATCTCCCCCTCTTGTGTGAGTTGAACTAAAAGCCGTATTAAACAAAAACCAAAACATATAATATATAGCAGCTTATCAACCATTAGATGTAGTGGCTGTACTAGTTTTTTTAGGCTTTCCGCCTGTGTTTACCATACAATTTCAAGAGGTTGTCAGATGAAAGTGTGAACTATGTAAAAAGCAAGATGTAAATACTGTTAATTGGTGCTGCCCACTTTGCACTAGACACAGCCCCAAAGGAACCGTATGGTGTTTATAATGCAATGGAAGTGGTATTAAATTTTAATCTTATTTTCAATTTTAATTTTAATCTGTCAGCAGTTCTTGAATAAACTGCTGACAGGCAGGGTTTTTATAAGAGTAGAGACCCTAGTGGTCTCTTTACGTCACCCACTCCTTACAGAATTTTTTCCACTTACTGTGTTGAGATGACGTGACTCCTGTGTGTATGCACGGGAGTCACGTCATTGCAGCCGAGCCCTTGAAGTGGCTGAAGAGAGGGAAGTCTAAGGAAGACTGGGGTGAAGATGGAAGGACCCAGAACCAGTGGGAGTGGGGTCAACACAGATCCTTTTAACAGGTATAGTAAGTCTGCCATGAAGTGCTAGCATGCGGTGCATACTAGCACATTATGTTATAACACTGCAAGGGGCCCTAGTGGTCTCTTCTGTCATAAATGCCTCCCCATGCCTGCCAAAAGTATCATGATCTGAGCCCAGCTCAAACCACATTTACGACACCCACTGTGTGAATGCGTGGGAGTGACATCATCGTGACCCAGCCATTCAAGTGGATGAAGAGAGGGAACTTTGAAGGAAGACCAGGGCAAAGATAGAAGCACCCAGAACCAGTGGAAGAAGTGACAAGTGACAAGTCGCTGGAGGGATATTTTTGACAGGTATGTCTGCCATTATATTATAACACTGCAAGGGGCCCATTTTTGAAAAATTGGCAGACTACCACTACTTTAGGGGAAAATACATTATAAAGACAATTACATTCTCCATCATCCTTTCTAGAGTGGTACAGAGTCATGTCTTAATTTTTTTTATATATGGTGTTTTTTGTTAGCTATTAAGTTACAAAATATTTTACTTTTGCTTTATGGCTTCATTTCCATGGACGTTTTTACAGCCACTTTTTTTAGCCTTTTTTTACAGCTTAAAAACGCCTGTCCATGTTTATTTTTTTTTTTATTTTTTTGAGCTGGAGCTCAAAAACGCTGCGGTAGCGTTTTTCTGCATTTTTGAGCGTTTAACGTCTGGCGTTTTTACAGCTCTAATGCTGGAGCTTCAGAACGCACTGGTCCTGGGTTTTTTTTGCAGCTTAAAAACGGCTCAGCCATCTACAGCTCAAAAACGTCATGGTGGGCATGAGGCCATAGACTAACATGGAGAGCCGTTTTTAAGCTGCAGAAAACACTCAGAAAAGTGGCTGTAAAAACGTCCAAAAACGTCCATGGAAATGAAGCCTTAGTTTTGAATAGAATGAAGAAGAGTTGGAACTTTTCAGTTTTTACCTATCTCAGTAAGGGAGATTTCTCCTCACTCAGACCAGACCAGCAAATAAGGGAACATCGGCCAACTTCCTGTATATTTGATCGGTGTTGCAGAAAATATGAATTTAGGAAAGTCACCCCAGTGGGAACAAATTCATAAAAATATGTTTTATAGTGTAGTAGAGAAGACTCAGAACTAGTAATTTATTGCTGCCCCCGTCATTTCCTGTAGGATGTCAGACACAGTAGGAGGTTAGAAGAAATGTCCTCAAAAAGGACACAGACAACATGGCAGTGAATCTAACCCATCATTACTCTAACGTTTTGATGGGATTGTGCTTTACCTGGAGGTCTTTATTAATTCAACCATCATATATCAAATATCATACCTCTGCAAGCATTGAATATCCGAGCTTCCTTTTTCCTTTGTTCGTAATTTATAGTTATTTATACTGCAGCAAAGGCTCCATCAATATGTAACACCTCGAACCAAAGTGTTCCAAGATTTCTCTTATAACTATTATTTCTACTATACATCCACTGCACTAAATCTTCCTTGCCCATTTCTTTTAGACTGCACTGAGAACACATTATTAACTCCAGGAAAACTTTATTTCAAGGTCATATTGGGACAAGACACGATAGGTAATTCTTTCAACGGGAACAGAGAAAGCAACTGAAGAGAAAGAGAAAAGTTAAACCTCTTTGAGGTTTCTATTGCTGCCTACGTCTTCCTGTCCCATTGACACCAGTTGCCCTCATGCGTCTTGGTGTCACAAGAACACAAAGTGAGATGAATCCCCCCCAATGGAGACACAGACACTGAAAATCTTCTTAAAGAAGTTCTTCTACATATCCTGTCCTCTATCCCTTTCCAGTGAAATTTGGTCAGTTAAAAAGAAAACTCATGTGAGTGGCCCCTCTTTCCCCATATTAACAGTAAAATCCTTGTTTAGTGCCTTACTGAAGAGGCTTCAGGGGACCGGTCGCACAGCATGCAGGAAGCCTGGCAGAGCAAGTAATATTACATTGTATCAGTGGCGTATCGTGGGTTGTCAGCACTCGGGGCAAGGCAAGTAATTTGCGCCCCTCCCCCCCCCCCCAACCTGCAAACTTTTAGCACTCCCCAAGTCCCTTCAAATACAATAGTACTGACGTACATGATTCCACTACACTAACCTACTTGATTTCAGCACTGACTAACCTGATTTCTTTACTGACCATTACACACTACACTGACCACTATACTGTCCACTACACTGAGAACTACACTGACCACTATACTGTCCACTATACTACACTGACCACTATATTGTCCACTACACTACACTGACCACTATACTGTCCACTACACTGAGAACTACACTGTCCACTACACTACACTGACCACTATATTGTCCACTACACTACACTGACCACTATACTGTCCACTACACTACACTGACCACTATACTATCCACTACACTATACTGACCACTATACTGACCACTACACTGACCACTACACTACACTAACCACTATACTGACCACTACACTGCGAACTACACTGACCACTATACTATCCACTACACTAACTACTACACTGACCACTATACTACACTGTCCACTACACTACACTGACCACTATACTATCCACTACACTAACCACTAGACTGATCACTATACTACACTAACCACTACACTACACTGACCACTACACGACACTGACCACTACAATACACTAACCACTACAATACACTAACCACTACACTGACCACTATACTACACTACAGTACACTGACCACTACACTAACCACTACACTACACTGACCACCACACTACACTAACCACTACACTACACTGACCACTACACTACACTGACCACTATACTATACTGACTACTAAACTACACTAACCTCTAGACTACACTGACCACTACACTGTCCTGCCTACAGTCTTCCTATACTGACAGGGACATGACACTACATATACGGTGCCTCCCCCCAGTCCATGTCCACCCATTCCTCACCTTCTTGTCCTGCTGCATCGGTCCGGACGGAGGAGGAGAAGACAGCGGCCCCGGCGGCTCACACTTTGCAGAGCTCCGGCCGCCATGTTCGGGGTTGCTGGGGAGGAGGAGTGCGGAGACAGCGGTCCTGGGCAGGCGGCTCACACTGTGCAGTCCGGCCGCCATGTTCTGTGCTGGGGAGGAGGAGGAGTGTGGAGACAGCGGTCCCGGCGCCTCACACTGTGCAGAGCTCTGGTGGCCAGCCACCATGTTCGGTGCTGGGGACTGGGAGGAGAAAGAGAAGACAGCGGCCCCGGCAGCTCTCAGTTTGCAACACTCCGGCCGCCATGTTCATTGTTTCCCGCTGCACTGTGATTAGGCGTAATGGGGGTCACGCAATCACGGACAGGCCAGCCCCACGCCACACATGACCCCCATACGCCCAATCACAGGGCGCTGGATACTGAAAATGGCGACCGGAGCTCTGGGGACACAGGAGATTAAAATTAAAGAGGTGGCAGCCAGTAGTGTCACTACTGGCACAAAAATTTGAATATTACATAAGAACAAAAAATAATAATAATACAGAAATGTTGGCTTACTGAAAAGTATGCCCATGTACACTGTAGTATGCACTCAGTACTTGATTGGCCAGTAAACCCGCCTGACCTAAACCCCATAGAGAGTGCAGACGAGATGAAGGCCACTATCAAAGAAACCTGGTCTTCCATAACATGTCAGCATGCCACAGGCTGATCGCCTCCATGTCACACGGCATTAATGCAGTAATTCATGCAAAAGGACCAAGTATTGACTCCATACTATACTGTACATGGACATACTTTTCAATAAGCCAACATTTCTGTATTAAAAATATTTTTTTTCACTGGTTTTATGTAATATTCTAATATTCTGAGATATTGAATTCTGGGTTTTCACCAGCTGTAAGTTATAATCATTACAATTAAAAGAAAGAAAAGCTTGAAATATATCACTCTGTGTGCAACACATCGATATAACATATATGAGTTTCACTTTTTGAATTGAATTACTGAAATAAATTAACTTTTTGATGATACTCAAATTTTATGAGATGCACCTGTATTTCCACAGTGGCTGCTATACAAGTGTGGAACTACCCACTAAACGAAGAACATCACACACATTTAAAAATGCCTTTGAGTGCTCCTGGACTTCCCTACATGCATTTGCTGCAGCAGGGCGGCCTCACTGCGCATATCACGTACCTGTACGTGATTTTCGCTCTTCCTGGTCTGGTGCGCGTACATTCGCAACCAGTGACCAGCTCCCGATGTGATTGGACATAGCGGGAGTGAATCAGCAGGCCAAATGTCTGCCGGGACCCACCGATCTTGTGATTCTGCTAAGTAGGATCTCTGTTTTCTTTACCGTACATGCACCCCCCCCGCCACGCCACGCCACACACACAGTTAGAAAGCTGTCCCAGGGAACATATTTAACCCATTGATTGCTCCCTTGATGTTAACACCTTGCTTTCCAGTGTCATTAGTACAGTTACAGTACATATTATTTAGCACTGATCACTGTATTGGTGTAACTGGTCCCCAAAAAAGTGTCAAATGTGTCACTTAGCCTCCGATTTGTCCGCCGCAATGTCACAGTCCTGCTATAAGTTACTGATCGCCAACATTACTAGTAAAATAAATAAAAATGACATAAAATATCCCCTAGTTTGTAGATGCTATAAGTTTTGCCCAAACCAATCAATGAACCCTTATTGGGATTTTGTTTACCAAAAACGTGTAGCAGAATACATATTGTCCTAAATTAAAGAAGAAATTCAATTTTTTTTTTATTGGATATGTTTTATAGCAGAAAGTAATAAATATGGGTTTTATTTAAGGGACTGTGTATCCTATAACTACTTATTTTTGTTAATAGGTGTCCCTCGTTCCCATCTCAAAAAGTTGGGAGGTATGTGATGGTGTAAACAGGGGCGGACTGACCATTGGGGCTCTCGGGCACTGCCCGAGGGCCCCATGCCACTAGGGGGCCCCCATCAGGGTTGCCAGGCTCAATAAAACCAGGGACAGTATGTTCAAATCTGTGTTTTTTTTACACCTGTCCCTGATATGTCTGAAACCGACATGCTTTTGATGTGAAAATCCTGAAATTTTAGCTGCCCTGCCTCTGCACTGCCTCCTGGCGTGGTGGCCATCTGTAAGCCCGGGGGCCCCATAATCTTCTATTGCCCGGGGGCCCCATGATTGTCAGTCCGCCCCTGGGTGTGAATGGGCCCTGTTGGAGCACTGAAAAGGGGGTGAGAAACCAATCTGAGGCAATCATAGCCCTTTTGCTTTGCACAGTTCTGGTTAACATAACACTGAACATGATTACAGGAGGGCAGAGCACAGGGATGACATCATACTTATTTTTCTTCATTGTCAAAGCACAGACTGAGGGAGGAGAGATGACTGAGAAAGCAGGACTGCAAGTCTGTTTTAAATTACAAGAGATTATTTAATTTTCAAATTCTCTAGAAGTAAACCCTTCTCTGGAAGTAGACCCTTTTTTGATCTTGTACCTACAGATCAGCTTATAATAAGTCTTACCTATAGGTACAGTGAAAATCTCCTAAACCTGCACGGCTTAGGAGATTTTCATACTGCATACAGTGACGTCACTGGTGCATGCACTCTAAAGGCATGTCTTACTTGTGCTGCCTCTTTAGAGCTCCGTGGGCCCAATTTGGAAATTTTCACTTAGGGGTGTACTCACTTTTGTTATTAGCGGTTTAGAAATTAATGGCTGTGTGTTGAGTTATTTTGAGGGGACAGCAAATTTACACTGTTATACAAGCGGTACACTCACTACTTTACATTGTAGCAACATGTAATTTCTTCAGTGTTGTCACATGAAAAGACATAATAAAATATTTACAAAAATGTGAGGAGTGTACTTACTTTTGTGAGATACTGTATGTTGTTTAGCTTTTAGGTCACATGGGGGTTGTTGTTTGTCTGTATGGCCCCGTACACACGACCAGTTTCCTCGGCAGAATTCAGCTTCCGACCGAGTTTCTGGCTGAATTCTGCCGAGAAACCCGGCCGTGTGTACACTTTCGGCCGAGGAAGCCGACGAGGAGCTCGGCGAGGAAATAGAGAACATGTTCTCTATTTCCTCGTTGTTCTATGGGAGCTCTCGCCCCGCCGAGCTCCTCGGCGGCTTCAGTGCTGAACTGGCCGAGGAACTCGATGTGTTTGGCACGTCGAGTTCCTCGGCCGTGTGTACGAGGCCTAAGAGCTAGCAGCATGACACCAATGATATTTTAGCCAGCATTCTGATCACCAATGTAAGGAGGGCACTCTTCCTACCAACTACCAATGCAATTGGCACATTTTTCCTACTGAACTCCAATGTAAGGAGAGCATTCTTCCCACTGCCCACCAATGTAAGGGAGCATTCTTCCTACTGCCCACCAATGTAAGGGGGGGGGGCATTCTTCCTACTGACCACCAAGGTAATTCTTCCTACTGTCCACTAATGTAAGTGGGGGAGTCTTCCTATTGACCAATGACCACTCTTCCTACTGATCCTACTGATCCTACGTATCTTGGGTGCATATTTACGCTGGCCGCAAGGGGCGCTTTCGTAGATTTACGCGTCGAATATGCAAATGACCTAGATACGCCGATTCACAAACGTACTTGCGCCCGTCGTATTAAGCTACGCCGTTTACGTAAGGCTTATGTCCGGCGTAAGTTTACCCCTCATAAAGCAGGGGTAAGTCATGTTAAGGTATGGACGTCGGAACAGCTGTCGATTATACGTTGTTTACGTAAGTCGTACGTGAATGGGGCTGGGGTTAGGTTACGTTCACGTTACAGGCATTGAGCCGGCGTATGTTAGGGAGTAAATTCGACGTGATACTGAGCATGCGTGCGCATGCGCCGTTCGTTCGGCGCTTCATTTACATGGGGTCACGATTCATTTAAATACATCACGCCCACCTTCCACCTACTTTGAATTAGGCGGGTTTACGCTGGCCTATTTACGTTACACCGGCGCAACGTTGTCGGCGAGTGCTTTGTGAATAGTGATCTTCCCTCTCTATGTTACGTCGGCGTAGCGCATATCAGATGCGCTACGCCGCACTAAAGATACGCCAATGTATCTGAATCTGGCCCTGTGTGTCTACTGAATTTATAGTTCCATCTCTTCCTACACAGAAAGTGGGCTGCAAATAATGTTACGTGCAGGAATGTTATGATGGCTATTACTTGTAAGTGCCAGTGTGCCACCATCTCGGTTCAAGGTAGGGTCCTGAAACATTAGCAGCACCGGTATAGGAAGGTACATTTGCATTCTCATACTTGCCACACTTCAATTGCTTGCAAAGACATTTTTGAATCCTTGCAAACCTAATGCCGCGTACACACGATCATTTTTTGGCATTAAAAAAACATCATTTAAAATGATCGTGTGAGGGCTTCTCATAAGTTCTGAAAAACGACAGTTTATTTTTTTCGAACATGCTGCATTTTTTAACGACATTTCAAACAATGTCGTTTTTCGGGTTGTAAAAAATGATCGTGTGTGGGCTAAGACAACGTTAAAAACCCGCGCATGCTCAGAAGCAAGTTATGAGACGGGAGCGCTCGTTCTGGTAAAACTACCGTTCATAATGGAGTAAGCACATTCATCACGCTGTAACAGACAGAAAAGCGCAAATCGTCATTTACTAACACGGAATCAGCTAAAGCAGCCCCAAGGGTGGCTTCCCCTTTATAGTGCCGTCATACGCGTTGTACGTTACCGCGCTTTGCTAGAGCATTTTTAAAAAAAAGCTGGTGTGTGGGCAATGTCGTTTTAATGATGAAGTTGGAAAAACTTTTTCATGCCGAAAAATGATCGCGTGTAAGCGGCATTACACTTCCTACTCAGGTTTGTAATTTTTTATCTGACATATGTATTCCTCATTTGGCTTTTTTTTTTAAACGTGGAAACCTGAGTTGTAAGGTTTAAGTTTCTATTGTTTTACTTGAATGAATCATTCCCTTGTCATTACATTGTTTTACACAATTTACACAATTCTGTCCAATCCTTGCTTGTTGAAGGCTCAGGTCATGCAGGATATTGGATTGTCCTTTAGGGCCACAACATATAGACAATCCCATTAATGCTGTTAAGTATATGCCTCTATGGAGCAGTAATCAGCATTGTAACATTTACCGTTCATGGTGAGAGAACAAAAGTATAAAGCACACATTACCCTGAGGATAGTAAATGCTTCCTCAATCAATATTGTCTAACTGGATGTAAATAATTTAGTATTTTGTATAATAAACTGTACTGTATTGGTACATTGCAACAGGAAGAGGAACGAGGAAAGCAGTGCCCAGAACTCCTCCTTAGGTTATTTGTAAAGCAGCATGCAGATGCTTCCTTATCAAAGGCTTCCTTGTTTTTCTCCAGCCTTAGAATTAAACTATTGTGCTGGAAACAAGCTTGTGTATTTACCGCAACAGTTTAATGTACCTGACTTTCCAAAGTCTAATATCCAAAATATCACATGGTCCCTGGTTAAAGCGTACTGAGCAGAATAGAAATAATTATCCAATAAAACAGAAAACTATTAGGCTGCATTCACACCTGAGCGTAGCGTTTTGCGGCGTTTTTTACCGTGATTTGCGGCGACAAAACGCAGCGTTTTTTACCACGATAAAACGCTGCGTTTTTTACCGCGATTTTTTACAGGTCTAGGGTCACCAATGTAAAACGCCCAAATTCGAGCGACAAAAAAGGGTCCAGAACTTGTTTGGGCTTCAGGCTTTCGGCGTTTTGTAGTGGAGATGTGAACCATCTCCATAGAGAATAATGTATTTTTTCCCCTCTAGCGTTTTGGGGCGTCGCGCTTCAGGCGACAAAACGCTCAGGTGTGAATGCAGCCTTAGGTCCTGACAGCTAACTGTTGCAGCTGAAATCATAGATGGTTGTGAATAGTTGTGGCTGGAGAGCTGATTGACAGGAGTTGTAGCTGTCTGTGACTGTTTATATGTATCCACACATCCAACTGTTACCTGCAGCTAGGGACAGATGGCCAGCCCTGGACACAATCTGGCCGCGTACTGTCATATGGTACAGGTCTCCTGGTTGCAGCTGTCCACCCATAATATCAACCCCCATATAATGAAGGTTGTAAATTTGATGGACCTCTTTTGCATGTTGTATATCTGTTATTCATAGTTAAATGATATGTAAAGCCAATATTTATGTTTATTAGAACGTGTAATGTTTCCTCAATAGGGTGACCACATTTCCAAACTACCATTCAGGGACACCCTCCCTTCCCAAAAATCAGTTTGTGCTGTAACGAATCACAGCACAGTGATTGGACACAAGAGGCGGGATTTATGATTTCACAAGCAGGGGGCAGGATTGTGCTCCTCCAGGCAAATCAGTGATGTGGCGGCCTTTTTTGGGGGCATCAGATTGGCATAGGGGTGGCTGTGTCAGTTTCATTCCAGGACACTGTATTGTCCTGGAATGAATGTGCCCGGGACACACCTGCAAAATTTGGCACTGTCCCGGGCAATCCGGGACACGTGGTCACCCTATTCCTCATTGGAGAGCTTCACCTTTCCTATGTGTCATGGTGACTATAGTCTCTGGTACAGAAAGTGATGGGGAATCCAGCATTTTTGAGTTGTCATGTGGACAGAAGGGACATTGTCTAATGTGAAACCTGTTCTCATGACAGCTGTCTAAGAAAGGATATCACGTCACTGGAGAGATCTGCATCTCTGGGACAGAAAGTGAAGGGAAATCTCCCCAATGGGACATGTATTGTAATTAGGGTTGTCCCGATACCGAAACTAGTATCGGTATCGGGACCGATACAGAGCATTTGCGCGAGTACTTGTACTCGCGCAAATGCTCCCGATGCCTTATCTGATACCTGGGAGAGAGAGGCAGCGTGTAATGCCTGTGTCCCTGTATAATGCTCAGACGGCAGCCATCCAGTGTATAAAAGCCGTCCTCTTCGTCCTCGTCTGTGATAGGGGAACACTCCCAGCAAGTGAGTCAGTGTTCTGCCTATCACGGACACCCTCTCAACCTCATCCCATGGACGAGGATGAGAGGATGTCCATGATAGGTGGAGCACTAACTCATTGCTTGGAAACTGAGTTCCCCTATCACAGACGAGGACGAGGAGGAGGAGGCGCGGCTTTTGTACACTGGATGGCCGCCGTCTGAGCATTATACAGGGACACAGGCATTAAACGCTGCCTCTCTCTCCCAGGTATCAGATCAGGCAATTGCCTTATTCATGTAGTGAATCTGTAACTCACAGTCCATGTTCTCTCACACACCAAGTATAATTCTGTTTTTTGAATAATTACATATTAGTAGAGCACAACTGCTTGTATTAAGTATGCTAACAACAAGTGCACTTCAGAACAGTACTGCAAAGTGCCATTTTCACATCCTTTATTGTAATTTAAACCACATTCTACAGTTATGGAAGATGATGTCTGTCAGTGCCATTTGTCAGTGTCAGCCATCATGCGTCACTGTCACATGACATTAAAAAAAGTATTGGTATTCGGTATCGGCGAGTACTTGAAAAAAAGTATCGGTACTTGTACTCGGTCTTAAAAAAGTGGTATCAGGACATCCCTAATTGTAATAGTACCCTACTATCTCCAAAACAGGTTTTCAGCTTTATATCCACTTTAAACTTGTGTGTGAAATTCTGTTTCAGAATATACATTATCCCATTCGACACGTATTTGACTTTGATTACAATCGAAATTCCATTTGTTCTGATTTTAAAGCGGTGATATCACATGAGCCGGTCTAGGGGGGCGGGACCATGTTACAGTGTCACCGCCAAACACAGACCCAGGCAGTCAGCTCCGTAATGATACACAGACAGGAGCAGGAGAGAAAAGACGGGGAGCACTGCAGCGCAGCCCCGCAGCTGAAACTGGCCACAGGACAGGCGCCTACCGGGAAATCTCCCGATATCCCGGTAGGCCAGTCCGGCCCTGAGTGCAAGAAAAATGCTTGTAGGACTCTCACAGAAACAGAACCTGCAGGCTTTTAAATATTCCCTTCATAATGGTGATTTTCTACTGAAGGACAATCTAACAGGTTACAAAGGGCATATAATGTTCACTATTCCGCTCAGCTCATATAAACACTTCAGGTCTATTAAAATATCTCCTCAAGCAACATGCAGCACAAACAGCCAGAAAAAAAAGTCTGAAGCACAAGCATGGCGTTTGATGTCATAGCTTTGAGCAGGTGTACTGTAGAGCTCACTTGACCAACCATGTCCATAAAGACCTATGTTCTGGCAATATGTGGAAAATATTCATACGGCTAGGATAGAAAGTATTTGTTTTGCCAGGATCAAATGAGGTGAACCCATCCCAAATGAGCAAACAGCCTGCAGTCAAATATCATTATTAAGAGTATAACTGAGCAAATAAAACAACCTGCGAGTTTGGGTACTATGTTTAAGAAAAAGCTGAAAAATAATCCTGTATGTAAATTAGTGGGACCTCTCATTGTATTTACAGGAAAAAAAAAAAAAACAGGACTAGATATTGCAGTAGAAATTCTACATAATATAAAGTCCAAAACATTTTTTTACATTAGAGTGACACTAAACAATATCCTTATTCTGCAAAAAAAAAAAAATCCACGTTTCTTAACCACTTTTCAGCTTCCGGTGCTGTTGCACTTTGAATGATATTTGCCCAGTCATGCAACACTGTACCCAAACAACATTTTTATCATTTTCTTGAGACACATAAAGATTTCTTTTGGTGGTATTTAATCACCACTGGGTTCTTTTTTGCTAAACAAAGAAAAATATACCAACATTTTTGAAAAAAAAAGTTTTCCTTAGTTTCTGTTATAACATTTTATAAATGCCATATTTATCGGCATATAACACGCACAGGCATATAACACGCACCTTCATTTTAAGAGGGAAATTTCAGGATTTTTTTTTTTTTAAATAAAGAACTTTGAAGAAAATTAAGGGTCAGTGCCCATCAGTGGAGCCTTATCAATGCCCATCTGCAGCCTCAAAATTGCCCATCAATGCAGCTTGATCAATGCCCATTGGCAGCCTCACAATTTCCCATCAATGTAGCTTGATCAATGCCCATCTGCAGCTTCAAAATTGCCTATCAATGCAGCTTGATCAATGCCCATTGGCAGCTTCACAATTTCCCATCAATGCAGCTTGATCAATGCCCATCTGCAGATTGACAATTTCCCATCATTGCAGCTTGATCAATGCCCATCTGCAGCTTCACATCAATGCAGCTTAATTATTGTCCATCTGCAACCTCCCCATTGACATGAATGCAGCCTGATCAATGGCCTTCTCAGAGAGGGGAAGCGGGATGAGCGTTGTCAGATTATATACAGTGAGAATCTCCTGTTTACTCGGCGGCCTCTTTAATACAAGACCGGATTATATGATAGACAGAACACTGGACCAATGCCGGCGCAGGATACAGGACCGCTGGGTAAACAGGAGATTCTCGCTGTATGTAATCTGATGGCGCTTGTCCCGCTCCCCCCTTCCCATTCTCTCCGAGGCAGCCCAAATTGCAGTATCGGCGTTTAACACGCACACGCAATTTGCAACCGATTTGCAGAGTGAAAAAGTGAGTGTTATACGCCAATAAATACAGTAATTGTTATCCTTACTTCTTAGCCATAAACATCAGACCTTCACTGAAATCTTCATAATGACCGGTGGTTATGTAGCTGAGTTCTTCTGCTGAGGAACTTCCAATCCTGCTACAGAGCTGTAAAACTACAATGAATACATAGGAAATCCTGGTGATGTAATAAGTAATAACTAATCTAGAAAGTGTATGGGGGGGGGGGGGAATGAATGACACAGAGAAAGTGCTCAATTCAACACTTGGAGCCAAAGCAAATGCCAGGTACTTCTGAGTACGGAGACGCAGTTACAGTATATAGGCTGAAAGAAGACACAAGTCTTTGAAAGTTTAAACAAAAGAGACTCCCTCCATATAACAGTTCTGTGAGTGCATGAGTTGGTGAGTCCATAGCCCATTGTAAGCCACAACCCCTCTCAATAGGATCTGGCTTGGCAACTTTTACAACATACAACTCCAGCAACTTGTAACTCACATTGAATTTTTCCTTTCCCACTTCCTTTTCGGATTACCGTATTTATCTGCCTATAGCGCGCACCGGCGTATAGCGCGCACCCCTAATCTAGACGTGAAATTCCTGGATTTTTTTTTATTATTACTTACAGTTTTGGTGTCTTGCCCGGCGTCCATTGGCGGCCTTGTCCGGTCCGGCGTCCGTCTGCGGCCTTCGTGGTGTCCTCCCCGTTTCTCCTGCGCTGTCTCTGAGCCGATCCCAGCTTCCTGCGCTGTGTTTGAACGCCGCCGACGACATATACCAAGCGCAGTACACTCGGGCACGCTCAGGCCTTGCTCAGCTCCTGTCGTCTCTTCTCGCATAACCGCGAGGGGAGCCGAGCCTGGCCGAGTGTACCCGAGTGTACTGCGCTTGGTATATGTTGGCGGCGGATTCAAACACAGCGTGGGAAGCGAGTATCGGCGTACCCACGATTTTGCCCTGATTTTGCGGGCAAAAAAGTGTGCGGTATACGCCGATAAATACGCTATGTTGCAGCTGGTGTTCTACCAGCGAAACTGGACAGGCACTTTCTTCACCCTACAAACTCTGATGGCTTCCCCCCTTCCACCTACGAAGATATGGAGTGGTAAGTATTTGCATACCACCATTCCTTCCTAGCAATAGACTTTGATTTGTGCCCAACACATTTCGTAAGTATACCTTTTTCTATTAGCTCTGCCCAACATGTCATGTCGGTGCGCCCTCCCTTTTTTTCTTTTTTTTCTTTTTCTCTAGCTTTATGAACACCCTTTGTTCTGAGGAGGGCTGCAAGATTATATACTTTGCCGTGAGACTACACTACATCACCCGGGTTTAGAGATACACCAGAGTGCAGGAGAATTTTGTTTCATTGATCAACATGTCATGACGTCATACTGATGAAACATGTTGGGTGGAGCCGCAGTGATGCAGGAAAGTGTGACTATAAGGGCTGTCTGTATCTGATCCATCCCTGAGCGTATTTTTGTGGGAAAGCCATCCTGGGCTTGGAGCAGTGTATCATGCTTTCATCTATTTAATGCAAATTCATATTTTATCTGCTTTTCAATAAGTAAACACTATGAAATATTATTTTCTTCGAGCCTCTCTTACACAGAGTGCAGCAGAGGTGATATGTTTATTTTCAGGATGATTAACCCATGTGGCACTGGGTGTTATTTGGAAGTGGTGAGAGAGAACCTTCATTATCTTTGGGAGAAGAAGGAGTTTGCCTGGATATCTATCTGTTCATACTTGTTTTGATTTTTCATAATGGAGGTCAAAGGTGAGAGCACACCCTGAGCATATTGCCCGTGGAGGTGTCACCTAAACTGAGTTGTTTCACTAATAGTACAGCATATTTTCCGATTTTCAAATCTTGTGAACTTTATCACAGATACACTATTTTTATTGTTTTATTTGGACTTTATCACTGACATCATCAATTGTATATGCTTACATAGTTAATATTGCACTTGTTAATCACAGGCTATTCACCTCTTTTGTGTGGATTTTATCACAGATTGTTTTTTGGATACTATTTATGATACATTGTAATATTGTTGTTATCGCACTTGTTACCCACAGATTTTGGTTTAATTTTCAGTTACTGTACACTGCATATACAGTATATGTGCTTTTCATGTTTATGTAAAAAATGTTATACAGTGGCGGCTGCATTCGTTTTCTTTTATTTTCACCTGGTGAACTTACTGGTCACGTTTGGTTTTTTTTCAACTTCCTTTAACTCACCAAACTGTCCAGCTAAAGTGCCAATTAGGTGGTTGGGACAAAATATTTACCACTGACAGGGGTTCTTACATTGGTCATTTTTTATATATTTATGTAAAACCTTTACTCCAAAAGGAACAAAAATTGTTCACTGTAACTGCCTAAACCGTGTTAGCTGGAGTTTGACTTTAATTTGTTAGTCGAGTCCATCTAAATCTGATAGCGGATCTAAAACTATCCTCTCCCCAAATTGATAATGCTGCTGTCCAAGGGTGTCTCTATTGCTCCTCCAACCAGAAAGGAGACACCTTAAAGTGGTTGTAAACCCACTCTTGCAACTTGCACCTACAGGTAAGCCTAGATTAAAGGGGTTGTAAGGGTAAAAAAAAAAAATCCCCGGGGCGCATGCGCGGCGCGAACGGAGATGGACGCCTGTTAGACCAGCTCCTGGCGCGTCGGAACTAATCCTTCCATTCGGGGGCTATAATCTTTCTGCTGATCCTCCAAACTACTACCCTCCGACCCCGGTGACCACGGTGCATGTCGGCGGCGAAGAAAAAGAACAAGGGAGCGGCCCAATCCTCTCTTACCCATTACCTTCTTCGTACGCGGGAGCAGTGCAACATGTCTCAAAATGGCGCTGCGGCCCCGGCCCTACCTCCTGAGCTGAGTTCCTCTTCACATCCCACCAACTGTGAGTACCCGACAACACTCTCCAAGGCTGATCTGGACGCAAGCCTTGAGGCCATGTACACCCGACTGGCCTCGAAGTTCCAGTCGGAACTGAACAAGACCTCTCACACCCTTTCTCAGGAGATCTCCTCCCTGGGCTCCCGTACGGACCTGCTTGAGACGAAGCATGACGAGCTTGCCTTAGCATACAGCGACCTAAGCAGGGAACATGAAAGCCTAGCCGCGGCATTTAATCAACTACAATCACAAGTCGAGGACCTCGACAATCGGAACCGCCGCCATAATTTGCGTCTGAGGGGGATCCCTGAGACGGTTGTGGAATTGATCCCGGCGGTCATCAGACTCTTTAAATCCCTACTCCCTGACAGGGAAGCCGCGGCCTTTACTTGCGACAGGATCCATAGGGCCCTAAGACCTAAACCCCCTGATGACAAGCCTCCCAGGGACATAATCCTATGCCTTAAAGACTTTCTTGTGAAAGAAGAAATTCTTAGAGCTGCCAGAAATACTCAGAGGATCACCCTGGATGAATTCACAGTGCATATCTTCCCTGATCTGTCCCCCGCCACTCTGGACAGACGACGGGGGATGAAAGAAGTCACGGCGATCCTGCAAGATGCCCGGATTCGCTACCGTTGGGGGTTCCCATTTAAATTGTCAATCCCCCACAATGGTACTACGTATGTTGCCACCACGGTATTTGAGGGGAAAGAGATCCTTGTCAAGCTGGGCCTGCTGGATGCTGAAGAAATTCGCCGTCCTCCCTTAACACCTCGCCCTTCTCAGATCTGGCAGACGCCACCTTCAGGACGAGACAGGCGGAGGATTCGGTACGGTCAAGGCTCTCCTAGGAACTGATTACCCATTGCTCCGGGCTGCGACTCTGACCCTCCCGGCTTTGCTTTTGGAACCCCTCTCGGTCCCTGAACTCTATGCCCTTCGCTTTACATTTGCTAATATGGGCTCCCCGGTAATAGTGTTTTACTGTGTTCTGTTATTCTTCTCAACGCATGATACCCTGAATCGGGAATTATTTTCTTCATATTGTTCCGCTTCATAGCGCCAAAGCATGTTTCCCCCCCCCCCTCCGGCGATCCCAGTGATTGCATACAGATCTGTGGTTGCAGCTTCCTGTTTTTTGGACTGCTAGCTACGATTACCTGGAGGTGAGACGTGTATGTCTCAGGATTTCGTTTTTCTTTTGTCAGGAGTTATTCTTGTCCTGATCCATTTTTTGATGACTCTGCTCTCTTTTTTCCAATTTTTCCTTTCTTTATATTCTTTTTGTGCATTTTTGTCTCCACAGCAGAATAGCCTCTGGTTGCCATTCATTTTATATTATTATGCTTTTTTTATTTTTTATTTATGTCAATGTCATTGTCAGTGGAATTTGCTTTTAAGCCAACATCTTGGTGATCCTACATTGATCACCACGATCCTTGGCTTTATCTTTGAACCCCTAATGCAACATACTGTGCTTAGCCTTGAAATCTTGATGCGAGTAGATTGGATTGAATGGGATGGGGTGCCTGCTTGGAGGGGCTCTAGTTTGCAGCTTCCGGGTCTGGTTGTCCCCCAGACCTTTCTGGGTGCCTTCTCTTTTTATTTATTTTATTTGTTATATTTTTTAAACATTAATTCCTATGGCGATTAAATGTGTATCGCATAATGTTAAGGGATTTAATTCCCCTCTGAAACGCAAGAAAGCGTTCTCCCAATACAAACAACTTGGAGCGAAAATTCTTTTATTGCAGGAGACCCACTTCTCGCAGGCATCTCATCCAAAGTTTTTTAATAGGTATTTCTCCCAGGCTTATTATACTCTTCACACTACCAAATGCAGGGGTGCGGCTATATTTTTACACTCCTCTCTCCATTTTGATGTGCAACATGCGTATAGAGATAAGGACAGTAGATTTGTTATTATTAAAGGCCTTCTCCACAATAGGGAATGTACAATTGCTAGTGTTTATGCCCCTAATGAGGCCCATGCCTCCTTTTTTTCTTTATTTTTTGCAGTCCTGGAAAAATTCTTGTCCCCCCATATGATTGTTGGTGGGGACTTTAACTTAGTCTCTACTCCCTCCCTGGATAGGAGCCATGTCTCCCCACTTTCTAAGGCCTTTCCCAAAACTCTTTCCCGCAAACTGACCGATTTGCAACTTATTGACACCTGGCGTGCCCTTAACATAGGGGCTAGGGAATATACATTCTTTTCTCATCCACACCGTAGTTATGCCAGGCTAGACTACATCTTTTCTACCCCAGTTATTCTTGCCAATTCTAGCTCTGCCAGTATACATAATTGTGTATGGTCAGACCATCACATCACTTCCTTCTCGACGGAATTTATTAGGCTCCCTCCCTCGACGTTTACGTGGCGGTTGAACAAAGCCCTTCTCTTCGATCCGATGGTCGAATGCGAGGTCACCAAGGCCATTGAGTCCTACTTTTCCATAAATGACATTCCCGAGACTCCGATTCCTACTCTCTGGGTCGCGCATAAGGCGGTGCTCAGGGGTGTCCTAATCAAATTGGCCACGGCTCGTAACAATGCAAATAAGCTCCAGATAGTAAAACTTTCCTCAGAACTGGATACATTATATAAAAACCCCACCTCCTTACTTTCAGAACCCACAAGGGCCCTAATTGAACAGAAGAGGTTGGAGTTGGATGCTCTTCTTTCAGCCAAAACTGAAAAGTCCTTACGGTGGTCTAAGGCCAAGTTCTTGCTCCACAGTAATGTGGCATCCACGATGTTTGCAAGAAAATTGAACCAATCTTACAGGCCCCCTCATAGTTATAAATTATCTTCCCCCTCCGGTGGGACGGTTTCACATCCTCAAGAGGTCTTAGCGATTTTTCAAGAATTTTATTCCTCACTGCTGGGCCCTCAACACTCTCCCCCTTCTGAACCCTCCCTCTCTTGGTTTAGAGATCTCCAGTTGCCATCTCTTTCCCCTGCACAACTACAAAAGCTTAATGACCCAATTTCGATCACTGAGGTCCTCACCGTAATTAGTTCCCTCAAAAATTCTTCCTCCCCAGGCCCCGACGGATTTTCTGCCCCATATTATAAAAAATTTTCAGCCCTCCTCTCCCCCAGACTAGCACGTCTCTTTAATTCAATCTTAAAGGGCGGCTCCTTTCCCGACGAAATGCTATTAGCAAACATGTCCCTGATTCCTAAGCCCAATAGAGACCATACTTTGCCCCAAAACTACAGACCTATCTCGGTTATGAATAACGACGTGAAAATTTTCAGCAGAATTATGGCAGATAGATTAGGTTCTATTATTTCTTCTTTGATCTCCCCCTATCAGGCAGGTTTTATTCCCCATAGATTTATCACTGATAACATTCGTTTAACCACAAATATTTTACAAGACGCCAACCTCAATTCTAGAAAGTTATTCATGTTAAGTTTAGATATTAATAAGGCCTTTGACTGTGTTTCTTGGAATTATGTCTCCCTTTTACTACAACGTTTCGGCTTCAAAGGGGAATTTCTTAATGTGTTTAGAGCCCTTTATTCCAACCCCTGCACTAGAATTAGGATTCCCGGATGCAATTCCGATTTCTTCCAGCTCGGTAGAGGTACAAGACAGGGGTGCCCTCTTTCCCCTTTAATCTTTGCCCTGGCAATTGAGCCATTAGCGGTTGCAATACTGAGTCACCCTTTAATTTCTGGTTACACTAAAGCAGGTTCGGAATATAAACTCTGTATGTATGCAGACGATGTGTTGCTTTTCTTGACCAACCCTGAAGTAACACTGCCAAACCTTCTGGAGACCCTCTCTATCTTTGCGGGCATCTCAGGTCTTACAGTCAACGTTTCCAAGTCACTGGCCCTTCCGGTGGGTTTCTCCCAGGCGGAATTGACCCCTATTAAACAATCGTTCCCTTTCTCTTGGGCCGGTCTAGCCCTCCCTTACCTCGGAATAAAGCTTTCGGGAAATTATAACGAATTGTTCAACCTGAACTATCCCCCTATGATTACCTCCCTTAAAAAAATGCTGAAATCCTGGTCCCTTTATAATATCTCCTTTATGGGTAAAATTACGGCTGTTAAGATGACCATCCTCCCCAAGCTATTATTCCTATTCCGTGCCCTTCCCTCTCCGGTCCCTAAACCATTTATCCTTAGGTTTCATTCCTGTATCAACAGATTTATCTGGGGGGACAAACCGGCTAGGTTCTCACGAGAGGTTCTTTACAGATCTGGTAGACTCGGGGGTTTGGGAGTCCCACAGCTGTGGCTTTACTATTTGGCAGGTAGGTTCTCCCAGCAAGCACAATGGTCTATCAAAAGACCCAGAGTCCCTTGGGTCAGATTCGAACTTGACTCTATCCATCCCCTATACTTACCAGGCCTTTTGTGGTTTTCGGGTTCACGACCTCCGGAGTTGGCGGATCGCAATCTTTTGGTGGCTCAGGGTTTGAATCTTTGGAGACGATATTGCTCCTCTCTTTCTTTGGCCTCAGCTGCCCCCCCGGGCTCTTCCTTCCTGGGGGACCCCAGACTGCCTTCTGCTTATTTAAACCCTGAGTCATTTGATTGGTGGATTTCCTCCGGCCTGACAACTCTGGAGGATTTCCAACATAATGATGCATTTATCTCTTTTACTCAACTTCAAGCTACTAAGGGGGCCCCAGCTGGGGAGTTCTACAGGTTTATGCAGATTAGACACTTTTTTTTGACTCATTATTCGCTGACCCTCTCTCCCTCTTGCTCATCCTTTGAGTCGATTTGCAGGTCTGGCCCCAGACAGAGGGGTCTAATCTCCCTAATGTATAATGTTCTATCCGGTGACCGTAACCGGAACAAATTGAAGTATATGACTAAATGGGAATCTGATTTGGGCTTGGAATATGAGCTGGAGGATTGGGAGAGGAACTGGCTAAATCTTCGTCAATGTACAGTTTCACTATCATTTAGGGAGACTGCGCTTAAATTCTACACCCGCTGGTATTATACACCCCAACGCCTACACCAGATTTTCCCCCAGACATCACCAAATTGTTTCAGGGGTTGCCCTACCATTGGCTCTTTTTTTCATATTTTTTGGGATTGTGGGCAGGTTTCCCAGGTCTGGAAGGGGGTTTTTGATCTCATAGACGAATTGGGGGGCACTCCGATAGTCTTGTCCTATAAACATTGCCTGCTCTTTGAAAAGATCCCTGACACTACTAGACCTTTTAGACGCCTGATATACACCTTCTGCACGGCAGTCCTTTGGGTGGTGGCCCTTAACTGGAAGTCCCCGGTGGTCCCCTTTTCTCAGGTTCTGTCCAGGATGGATCAGATTATGCTGTCTGAACGGATATTTCATAAATTACATGACTCAATGCCTATTTTTGATGCTAAGTGGAACCCATGGTGGTTGTATCGTATCCAATCACAAGTTGCAAATGTCCTGCTTTGATTTATAATAACATGGCTTGACAAATTTATTTTTATTTTTTTCTTTCTTTTCTCTTTTTTTTTCGTTATGATTATAATTTATCCTTTCTGCTGCCACGGCTTATGAGGCTGTGTCTCCTTTACTCTCCCTTCTCTGCTCCTTTTCCTCTTTTCTATACTCTGTAACCTTGTATATCCTGCTCTTAGGGTTCGCATTGCAGTTCTCCTCCCAAATTGTTTGCTTACATGGATATGGATAGTCTTACGAGCTTATCCCACTGCATGGTACTAGATCGGTTGTATTTTATTTTATTTTTTTATTTTTTTTGTTGTCCATTTTCTTGTGGATGGTTCTATATGTCTTAGGCCCTGTTTGGTCAACTGATGTTAATGGAATCTGTATGCCATGCTCAATCTTATGTACAAGTTTTGGCGATGCCTTGTTCTAGACGCAATGTAACCCTCTGTATTTCTCACTATTTGCAAATAAAACATTTTGAAAGTAAAAAAAAAAAAAAAAAAAAAATCCTAAATGGCTTCCTTTACCTTAGTGCAGTCCTCCTTCACTTACCTCATCCTTAGATTTTGCTTTTAAATGTCTTTATTTCTTCTGAGAAATACTCACTTCCTGTTCTTCTGTCTGTAACTCCACACAGTAATGCAAGGTTTTCTCCCTGGTGTGGAGCGTCGTGCTCGCCCCCTCCCTTGAGGGGGCAAACAGGAGAGTCAGGACGCTCTCTACGTTGCAGATAGAGAAAGGCGCTGTGTGTTAGTGGGCATCCTGACTATCCTGCTCGCCCCCTCATGGGAGGGGGGGCGAGCACGACACTCCACACCAGGGAGAAAGCCTTGCATTACTGACAGACAGAAGAACAGGAAGTGAGGATTTCTCAGAAGAAATAAAAACATTTAAAAGCAAAATCGAATGCACCCTCCCAAAAAAATAAAACTCTAGCAATACACACCACACTGAGCATGTGCAGAGTGACTCCAAAGGCTGTCTCATCAGGAGATTGATTGAAGGGGAGGATCAGAGAAGACAGAATCAAACAGCATTTTTACACAATGTGCAGGGTTAACCCCTTAAGTTCCACTGTGAGTATATTAAGCATGCTTTACTACGTATACAAACTGATTTTACTTTAGTCCATCTAAATTTGCTAGGGCATCTAACACTATCCTCTCCCCAGGTTGACAATGCTGCTGTCAAAGGGTGTGTTCACCAGATGAGAATAAATGAAAAAAAAAAAAAGCCTATGGGTCCTTTTACACAGGCATTCCGCCCTGCTCTGCAGGGATCAATCTGCTGATCCCCGCTGAGCAGGCGGATGACAGGTTCGTCTCTGCTCACTGTGCTGAGAAGGACCTGTCAGAACCCTGCTCTCCCCTATGGGGAGATTGAATGATCATCCGATCCAAGAGATAGATGGAAAATAGTGTAACCATCCATCTGGATTTCATGGACAGGATCGGACAGCAATGAATTTTTAGCGGACTAGGGTTGCCACCTTTTCTTCAAGCCAAACCAAACACTTTAGCAGTTTGGGAGACCTTTGGGTGCCCCAAGGAGAGTAGTAATGCTGTGTGCATAGCGTGCAAACAGTGGGTGTGGCCAAATTGCTCTTGCTGACATCATTGCCCTGCCTCCCAGTGATGCCAAACCTGCCCCCAGACAGCCGACCCAAGCAGCTCCTGAACAGCAACAGATTTGTGTGTGACTATCTTGGTAACTTGGGGAGCCACAGTTCAGTCTGAATAATGTGTCTGGGTTTCAACCTGCCTGAAACCCCGACACATGATTCAAAATCTGGACTGTCCGGGTGAATCCTGGACAGGTGGCAAACCTACAGCGGACATGTCACCACTGACATCCGCTGCTCTATAAAAGGTGAATCGAGCACCTGATCAGGTCTGCCTGAAAAAAACTGGCAGGCAGACCGCATCGGAAAGCCTGTGTGAAAGGAGCCTAAAAAAGAAAACGAATGCAGCCACTACATCTATTGATTGGTAAGCTACAGTATATTATATTTTATTTATTGGGGTTTAATACAGTTTTAACCACCCTAGTGCGGGCACACCCCTATTTCAAGTGAAGACTTTTACTTTTCCCTGAGTTCAGCTTTAACCACTTGAGATCCGCGCTATAGACGAAATACGTCCGCAGCGCGGCTCTCAAGTGCCAAGTGGCCGTTTAAACACGGCCTCTTATGTGCATTACCCGCGCGCGCCACTGGGTGGCGCGCGGCGGGTAAAAACTGTCCCGGCGCATCGCCGAAGACCCGATGCGTGTACCTGGCGGCCGCGATGTCCGCCGGGTATACGCGATCGTCGGTGACACGGCAGGTGACAGCAGGGACGTGGAGCTCTGTGTGTAAACACAGAGCTCCACGTCCTGTCAGGGAGAGAGGAGACCGATCTGTGTCTCTTGTACATAGAGACACAGCATCGGTCACCTCCCCCAGTCACCCCCCTCCCCCCACACAGTTATAACACACCCAGGCTACACAGTTAACCCCTTCCTCACCCCCTAGTGTTAACCCCTTCACTGCCAGTCACATTTATACAGTAATTTGTGCATTTTTATAGCACTGATCGCTGTATAAATGTGAATGGCGCCAAATTTGTGTCAAAAGTGTCCGATACGTCCGCCGCAATATCCCAGTCCCAATAAAAATCGCAGATCGCCGCCATTACTAGTAAAAAAAAAATAATAAAAAAAATCATTCTGTTCCCCATTTTGTAGGCGCTATAACTTTTGCGCAAACCAGTCGCTTATTGCGATTTTTTTTTTTTTTTACAAAAATACGTCGAAAAATACGTATCGGCCTTAACTGAGAAAAAAAATAGTTTTTTAAAAAAAAAATTGGGATATTTATTATAGCAACAAGTAAAAAAAATATATATTTTTTTTAAATTGTTGCTCTTTTTTTGTTTATAGCGCAAAAAATAAAAACCGCAGAGGTGATCAAATACCACCAAAAGAAAGCTCTATTTGTGGGGAAAAAAGGACGCCAATTTTGTTTGGGAGCCACGTCGCACGACCGCGCAATTGTCAGTTAAAGCGACGCAGTGCCGGACGCTGAGATTTCGCCTGGGAACGAAGGGGGTTTATGTGCCCAGTAAGCAAGTGGTTAATGTAATACTGCAATGCTAAAATAAAAACAAGCTCATCAAGAACTAGCGGTATAACCCACAAGTTAATACATATACATATCTCTGTAATGGAATGCAAACAGCAAATCGCATTTATGCATATACCACATGGCAAGTCCTAAATATTTTCTGTTTTCCGGTGGCTGCACTTCTCTGAATGTCTAATTAAATGAGAAAATGTTAAGATAAAATGATATCACACAAAGCAGATGTGTGATCAGATTGTTTGCCTTGTAATAATCATCCCTGCTGGCAACACAAGGCATTAATGTGATGCATACTGAAAACATGGAGCTAGAGCTTCTCCCCGGCCCTTGCCGCTGTCATCTGTAACAGATAAGGAACATGAAACTGGAAGATAGCCAGTTATGTTGTCAGTGTTAAAGCTGTCAGCGCTCCTGCTTTTATTACAGTTGTGCTATTATCAGCAAAGAAAAGCCTTCTATACACAAGAGAGGAAGACATCTGATAGTGACACAGGTTACATACTGTACATCTGTACATACTGCCTTACAATGACTCACACATTCTTTACCCTAATACTCATGAATGTGTCACTGTGTCACTGTGCTGGCATTTACAGTCTTATCTTCATGAGAAAGGTTAATATACAGAACATCCATCTTCTCAAAAACCTAATATAGGCATGAAAAATGTCGAAGGTATGATCACACTGGTCATGTGTGGAAAGTATATATTTCATGTATCAGTTACATGATATTTTTCTCCTCCTTTTACACTACTTTCCCAAGTGAACTAAGATAGACCAAAAAAACAAAGAAACAAGTTAGTTCAGTATATCTAGAGCCACAGCTGTGATGGCCCATGATTTTAGAACAGTGGTTCTCAACCTGGGGGTCGGGACCCCCTCGGGGGTCGAATGATGATTTGACAGGGGTCACCGAATCCTGGGCTGGTCCTGAAGCCTGTATCGCTTTCCCAGTCTTTTTGCGGCCACCCAGCAAGGCCTATCCCTGGAGCCTGTGGCCGCCCAGCTGGGCTGTTCCTGGAGCCCGCAGTTGCCCACTCAGCCTTTTCGCAGGCTCCCATTCAGTTCACAACATGGCTGGGAAGCAGAGACTAGAGGTCAGCTGACTGGTAAGGAATGGGAAGTGGGAGGGACTGGAGGAGACCCTATCTCCTAATTTCGGCATAGGTGTCACTGCTACGAAACACCACAAAGTCGGAGACTCAGTGAAGCCAGAGACACAGCGAGCAACAATACCTGTGATTATAGTTGCCATTAAAAGGACTCCGGTAGCGCTAAATGTCCGTGGGTTGGGGGCGCAAATTACTTGTCTTGCCTTGGGTGCTGACAACCAATGCTACGAAAATAATTTTAATGTTAGGGGTCCCCACAACTTGGGAAATTTTATCAAGGGGTCATGGCACTAGAAGGTTGAGAACCACAGTTTTAGAAGGTATGAAACCAAACCAAATTATTTAGAGTAGGGGTAGGGTTGCCACCTGTCCAGGATTCCCCCGGACAGTCCAGGTTTTAGATCCTGTGTCCGGGTTTCGGTCCACATCAGTGGCAGCCCTGCAGCACCAGTCCTCCTATCGGCTTCCAGTGTTTTTAATTATATTGGTGGTGGAGTGCTTTAAAGGATCATTAAAGATAAAAAAAACAAAAAAAAAACAAATATGTTATACTTACCTCCACTGTGCAGCTCGTTTTGCACAGAGTGTCCCCAAACCTGATCTTCTGGTGTCCCTCGGCAGCTGTCTCGGCTCCTCCCCCGCAAGAGCTTTCCACCTTCATGCGAGTGAGCTCGCATGTGGAAAGCCCTTGCGGGCACGCTCCTGTGATACAGTGGCGGCCATAGCCGCCGACTGTATCACTCGGCCACTCCCCCCAGCGTGCCACGCCATTGGATGTGATTGACAGCAGCGCCAGCCAATGGCTGCGCTGCTATCAATCCGTCCAACCTAGCCATCCAACGGCCAGACTAGGAAACCGAGGAGGATGACGGGGGCGAGCGCTGGACTTTCGAGGGGCAGGGTAAGTAAAACCGGGACTCGGGGTGGTACTGTCGGATGTTTTTTCACCTTAATGCATAGGATGCATTATAGGTGAAAAAACTTTTACCTTTACAACCCCATTAACTGGGGTATAGACTGGCCTTGGGGGATTATACTGGGGGACAGATGTGAAACAGACCGACTTTGGGGGGGATGTACTGGGGTATACACTGACCTGGGGGGGACTGTACTGGAAGACAGACTGACCTTGTTTGATTTAACCACGTTCCTTATACTTTTCTCATTATTAAAACAATTTGGCCTCACCCACTGTTCCTCGTGGGAAGCTACATGGGCTGCAATACTACTCTTCTTGGGGCACCCAAAGGTGCTCCAGGTCTTTTTACAATCCTATAGTTTTTAAAGGCAAAAACAACAAAAAAGCATTCAGGTTAGGCTTGATGAAAAGGTGGCAACCCTAAGTAGGGGTCCCCAAACTTTAGGCGCTACAAGATTTTATTCGGCCCTCTGATGTAATATGAACATGGAGACTCTGATGTAAGGGAGCTCTGATGAAGACTTTGATGGTGGCTCTGGAGTAAGGAAGGGAACTCTGATGTCAGGGTGGACTCTGATGGGCTTAAATGTATCTGAAATTCCTTTGCTTTGTTTTACTGAAGCTTCTTTTCTGTTCCAAATCAAACTTTGCTGGTTTGCCACCAGAAATAAGGAACAACCTTTAAAGCACAACTAAACCCACCTGTCGGTTTCTGCCAAGGAAGCTGCCATTTTGGCCTCTGTTTGATCTTCAACTGCCATGATGCTGCACATGTGATCAGTTATGACACCAGCCAGTTGATGATTTGATGGCGCGTACACACGATCATTGTTTGGGTTCTAAAAAATTAAGTTTTTCAGGCTCTAGAAAAAACAAAGTTTTTTTCAACTTGATCATTAAAACGGCCTTGCCTACACACGATCGGGGGAAAAAAATGCTCTAGCAAAGCGCGGTGACGTACAACACGTACAACGGCACTATAAAGGGGAAGTTCCATGCGGATGGCGCCACCCTTGGGGCTGCTTTAGCTGATTTTGTGTTAGAAAAAGACGATTCGCGCTTTTCTGTCTGTTACAGCTGGATGAATGTGCTTACTCCATTACGAACAGTAGTTTTATCAGAACGAGCGCTCCCATCTCATAACTTGCTTCTGGGCATGCGCAAATTTTTCACAACAACGTTAAAAACTTAGTTAAAAAATAGAGCATGTTCGAATTTTGTTTTGCTAATTTTTTAGAACCCGAAAAATGCTCTGAAGCCCACACACAATCGTTTTTAATGACATAAAAAAAACCATAATTTTTTAGAACCCGAAAAATGATCGTGTGTACGTGGCATGACAGTTTGGTTGAGTGAACTATTTTTGAAACGATTAAATTGATGGGTTTAGTTCCGCTTTAAAGGGATTGTAAACCTCAGTCACGAAATATGAACAAAGCATATCCCTAGTGCACTTGTCTCAATTAAAGCAGTGTTCCAGGCTGGGGAAAACATTTTTTAAAGTCAGCAGCTATAAATACTGTAGCTACTGACTTGTAATGTTTGGAAACTTACCTGTCCAGGGAGCCTGCAATGTCGGTACACCAGCTTTAGTCTTCCATGTTTTTTTGGCCCAGCCCTTCCCCTGTGAGCATGCGCAGGGTAGTTTCCCATACATGGGCAAGCACCCCTGAGATTCTGCCCCTCATATCTTTGTTATCATCACATGTATGCGGGAAAAGCCCTGCACATGTGTAGAGACATAACGTAGGTCTCTGGTGGTTCGCAAAGCCCTGCAACACATGGGCACGTGTTTGGGATCGGCTGACGCATCAGTGCCCAGATAGTGCAACATCATACCTGCCCAGTGAAGAATGACGGATGGGGGAGTCCCTCCTTCTGAGCTATTGAGTTCTCCGGGTGAGGCAAAGCTGTCCTGGCGGCGAAAAAACAGTGATTATAGCTAATGGCTATAACAGCTGCTAGCAATAATTGTATGTAAAACCCAACAGGCTGGTTGTACCCAAATTGATTGATCGATCAACTTGGGTACATTTAGCTTGCCCATACATGGCTCAAATCGTGGTATGAACCAGCCAAGATTTGAACAGTCTATGGTCGGCTTAAGGCTGTAGATCCCAATCCCGTTCATGTATAAACAGACACCAATTTCTGAGACAAAGAAAAAAAAAATATTGTCATCACATATAATGGGTTTTTAATATATTAGGCAAACTGTCTGGCCAGAAAGACCTGTAGTCATAAGAGGTGACGCAATGAAATAAAGTGCCAAATTGAAATCTGGCCTTAGATCAACACCAGCCGCAGGAAACCTCTACTAAAAACGGGAAAACCACTTTAAAGAATATCTTTCATTTCTGACATAAAAATGGCTGAAATCTGATTGTTTCATATTTACGACGCTGTATAGGAAGTAAAACTGTGTGCTTTATCATGTCCTACTGCAGCCTGCAGATTTTTATTTATCTTTTAAATGACTGGGATTCCTTCAACAAGGGCAGAGATTTCTTTTTTAGGACGTGTGCATTTTTGTGGGTAACTCCAACCTCTGTGCGATCAGTGGTAGCTGACTCAGTTTAAATAGACAAAGCAGCTGGCCAAATAGTCAACACGCAATGATCAAAAAATCTCATGGCAGGCTGCTTCAACCAAGCACGTCAATGCATCACAACAGAATAAAAATAAAATAATATTAAGAGGTACTTACAGTTTAACTAGTTCAACTCTTTGGGCATACTACGTACGTCCAAGAAGTGAACCGTTATTCACACGCTATTAGACCCCTAGGGCCAGATTCACAGAAAAAGTACGCCGGAGTATCTGCTGATACTCCGGCGTACTTTCAAATTTGCCGCGCCGTATCTTTATTTGTAATTCACAAACAAAGATACGACGGCTTTTGGCTAAGATCCGACAGGCGTACGGCTTCGTACGCCTTCGGATCTTAGGATGCAATACTTCGGCGACCGCTGGGTGGAGTTCGCGTCGTTTTCCGTGTTGGGTATGCTAATTAGCTGTTTACGGCGATCCAGGAAGGTACGCGCGTTCGTCACATTCTCTTACGTCGTCGCTAGTCGGTTTTTCCCGTCGCAAACTTACGCCTGCTATTTCATGGCTTCGATTTAGACCAGCCATGTTAAAGTATGGGCGTCGTTTCCGCGTCAAATTTAAAAAATTTTTTTTTTGTGTAAAATGTCCGGGAATACGAAAGGACGTAACGCACGTCGCCGTTCAAAAAACACATTGGGGCGCCGTAATTTCGTGCAAAGCACGGCGGGAAATTTCCTAACCGAGCATGCGCAGAACGTTCGGCACGGGAACGCGCCTAATTTAAATGGTACACGCCCCATTTGAATTAGGTGGGCTTGCGCCGAACGCATTTACGTTACACCGCCGCAAGTTTACAGGCAAGTGCTTTGTGAATCAAGCACTTGCGCTGAAAACTTGCGGCGGTGTAACGTAAACGAGATACGTTACGCCGCAGCGCAGGTACCTGAATCTGGCCCCTAATGTCTCCAAAAACAGTACCTGTCACCTGCCCAATGCTATTGCATGGGGGTTTAATAGCCTCTTGTGATAACAATCAAGTACATAAACAAACAAATGTAAGTTTTAAAAAAGAAAATTATAATTAATTGAAACATTTTGTAACCCCCAGTTGCCCCACACACATGGTTAAAGCGGGGTTACGGGCATATTTTTTTTTTTTTTGCAAGCTAAAATTAAACACATTAAATAGTCCCTAAAACATATTGATAGCTTCCCAATCGTTCCAGAAATCATTGGAAACACTTGCCTTATATCCTCCAGCTCATGTTGTGGCCGTATCCATCATATGTGTGGGCATGTGAAGCCCAGTTCCCTTTCCTTCCTGGTTTTCAGGGAGAGGTGCATGCTGGGTGATTTTTAGGCACAGTAATGCCCAGAGACTCCTGGCAAATGAGTGTCATAATTTCCCAGGAGGCAATGGGGTCTTAGGACAGGAAGTTGAACCACCTAGGACCAGGAACTAGGCAGATTACGAAATCTGCCTAGTGACAGCCAGATAGAAGCGAGTAAAAAAAGTTTTTTTTTTTTTTTTTTTACATTAAAGGCAAGCTGTTAATAGAAAGTTCATTTTTAGGGTGGAACGTTGCTTTAAATGCAAGCTCAGGGTGCGCACACGTATGTTAACCCTGGTCACACCAAACATGTGACATATCGCTGCCAATGTCAGAGTGAGAGCAATAATTCTAGCACAAGAGTGCTTAGTTAACTCTAAAATGATGAGCTGCAAAGCCTTTTATAAACGTAATTTATGGAGATTTTTTGGTACCGTCGTTTTTTTTCAATTTTATTTTACAGGAACATGCCATTTTAAGACTTGGCCTGTTGGGTAGCTATTCAGTTGATGAAACCTTATCGTTTATATCTTACAAAAAAATGGTTATTATATTGTGTATGTTTGCACTAAAATTAATTTGTATTATAATTTTTTATAATTGTTTAGAACACAAAATAAAAAAAATGTTCTTTGTTTCTACAGTAAAAAAAAAAGCTCTGTATGTCTCAAAAAATGTATATACAATGTATCTGGGTACAATGGTGCATGACGGAACAATTTACCAGTCACAGCACTAAAAACTGAAATGGCCTAGTAATGAAGGGATATTGCAGACTCACACTGAAGTGGATAAATAGAAATAATATATGTATATTGTATTCAGTTTATTTTATACTGTACATTTCTTAGTTGCTATTTTGCAGAAGCCACAGAGAAAAGGACAAGTTCTCCTTTACAATGAAGTACAACAGGTCAGTGGGACATTCCTCAGATCACATTCCTTGTACCAACCTTGAAAGCACTTATCCATGTACAGTATAGCTTTAATCTCAGTTATCAAATTTGCTTATTTTTATAAGATAAATAATTTTTTTCATGCTTTTGAAGCAGTATGTACAGTACATGACATTCAAATAGATCAACATTTTTTTCAGATCAAAAAACTTGTGCAGTGAACCAGAACCATGTTTAACCTTGTATTAGCCCTGTGAGATTTGTCATGCGATTTGACATTACATATTGCATGACTTGCTGGCAATGAAACCATTCAAATCACCGTGAGTAATATCACAGCGACTTTGAAAAAGGTTCCTGCACTACTTTCATTGTGACTTGCATAGACTTCTGTTAAATGAATCAGAGGTGCTCAGCCAACCAGCTGCCGTTATTCAGGTAACCGGCGCCCTATGTCCGGTTATTTGAATAGACCAGCGGCAGCTGGCAACCAACAATAACATACATTCGTGCAATACAATGCATGAATGTATGTTATTTGCGAGAGGGGGTGGCACTGCAGCACCCTCTATAAACGGCCGCCATCACTGCAGTTAAAATGTAAAAATTTAATTTTAAGCCTAATAAAAATACTTATAAAGGGCCCGTTTTTTTTTATTTGTGACTACAGGAGGGGGCGCCCGGGCGTCCCTATGGACGGGCCGCCACTGACTTACATTACTAAATAAGTGTACTAAATAGGTGCCTAAAGTGGGGAAAATAAGTATTTGATCCCCTGCAGATTTTGTAAGTTTGCCCACTTACAGGGTCTATAATTTTTTATCATAGGTGTATTTGAAATGATAGAGGCAGAATATCAACCAAAACCCCCCCAAAAAAAGACATGATACAAATGTTACAAATTGAGTTGCAGTTCAGTGAGTAAAATAAGTATTTGATCACCAAGCAAAACATGACTTAGTACTTGGTGGAGGAAACCTTGTTGGCAAGCACAGAGGTAAAAGGTTTCTTGTAGTTGGTTACCAGGTTTGCACATCTCAGGAGGGATTTTGGTGCACTCTTCTTTACAGATCTTCTCTAAATACTTAAGGTTTCTTGGCTGTGGCTTGGCAACTTAAAGTTTCAGCTCCCTCCATTAATTTTCCATAGGATACAGATCTGGTGACTGGCTAGGCCACTCCATGGCCTTAATGTGCTTCTTCTTGAGCCACTGCTTTGTTTCCTTGGCGTTATGTTTTTGTCGTGCTGGAAGACCCCTCCATGATCCATCTTCAGTGTTCTGACTGAGGGAACTTACAATAAATGGCCCCGTCCATTGGCCTCTCAATGCCGGAAAGCCTTTACCTTTTGCAGAGAAACAGCCTCAAAGCATAATGTTTCCACCTCTGTGCTTGACTATAGTTATGGTGTTCTTAGGGTCAAAGTCAGCATTTTTATTCCTCCAAACACGATGTACACGTGCCTTCTTCAGAAGGGGGACCTTGCAGTTGCTGCAGGATTTTAATCCATGGCGGCATATTGTGTTACCAATGTTTTTTTTGGTGACGTGGTCCCAACTGCTTTGAGATAATTTACAAGCTCCTCCCATGTAGTTCTGAGATGATCCCTCACTTTTCTCACGACTATCCTTACCCCATGAGGTGAAATCTTGCATGGAGCTTCAGATGTTTTTTTGTATTTTTTCCATTTGAGAATAATCGCTCCAAAAGTTGTCTCCTTCCCAATGAGCTTCTTGCTGATGGTCTTGTAGCCCATTCCAGCCTTGTGCAGGTCTACAATCTTGTCTCTGACGTCCTTTAACAGCTCTTTGGTCTTGCCCAAAATGGTGGGTTTGAATGAAAGAAAGAGATTCTGTGGACAGGTGTCTTTTATATAACAAGTTGTCGTTAGGAGCACCTTCCTAAATTTACAAGACTAATCTGTGTACCACATGAGCACATACTGTAGCCAATCTGTGGGAGCCAGAATTATTGTTGGATAGCAGGGGATTAAATACTTATTTACTGACTAAACTTCAACTGAATTTTTAACATTTGTATCATGTGTTTTTTCAGTTTATATTATGTCTCTATCATTTTAAATACACCTATGATAAAAATAATAGACCTTTAATTTCTTTGTAAGTGGGCAAATGTGCAAAATCTGCAGGGGATCAAATAATTATTTCCCCCACTGTATATCTTTAACGATGAAAACAATAATAATATTGCTAAGGCCTCATGTATATGGGTGCTGAGAATTGTACAGAGTGAATGAGGTGTTTGTTTATGCGTCTAAAAGAAAGAGTCCCTGCCGGCTTGCGCTACACTGTTAGTGTAGCGCCAGTTTTTTTTTTTGTTTTTTTTTTTTTTTATTAAATTTTCAAAATTACAAGCATATATTGTCAATAAACATAGACATTATAAATAGTAGCAGTTAAGGAGAACACAAGTTAGATATTTACATTAAGCTCCAGTGTTTTTTAGAAGGCAACAACAAAAGAAAAAAAACAGTAATTTGAGTTTAACATATGTTGGCCATTATCTGGAGACTTGCTAAAATATATGCTTAGTGTTGAATTTAGTAATTAAAAACCAGATATAGTAATATATTAACAGTGTAAGGTAATATGAGAATACATAAAGAAAAAAATTAAGGGTCATAATTTCTAGACCTTGTATAATGTTGGGGTAATATATAATGAAGATAAACAGGGATTTATTGTATAGACATTAGGTACTGTTGTACTGTTTCAATGGAGCTCTAAAGCTGAAATATACTGATAAATAAAAACATAAAAAAAAAAAAGTAATGCTGCTACCATTTTGTGTAGCAAAAGTGTAGCACCAGTTTTATGGGGCGGACTGGGCTGAGAGGCAAATTAGTCTAGCGCCCCCATAAAGCGGCTGCAACTGTGTGTGTGTGTGGGGGGGGGGGGTGCTGCTTCTAATTTGGACTGTCCTATCATCCTGGACCACAATCCTTCCTAACTGTTCTATATGTTTTCTGCTGCACCATTGGCATGGTTATATCTCCTTAGTCCTCTCCATAAAATTATCAGAAATGTATGCTTAGTAGAACTATAGGCAACATCTTTTTTTTTCATTTTGGATAGAGTAAGGGAGGGTTGTAGCCCCTGTAAGTTTATTTTTTACCATCCATGTGCCATTGCAGAGATTTCCCTTCACTTCCTGCCCCATAGCCAGACAGGAAGTGAGAGGTAATCTATGCAAATTAAGGGAATCCATTGCCCCCCCAGACCCTCAGAACTAGTGTCCCCACTTGAAAATTTCAGGGCAGGTCTTAAACAGAAAGGGGTGTGGCCTTGACAAAAAGGGGTGGGTCATAAATTAGGGGGTGCAGGAGTTTAGTCAGGCCTAGGGCAGCACAAAGCCTAAACACACTACTGCATGTATGCCTGTTAAATTAGGATGTGCAGCTGTGTCTGTACTGCCACTGCATTCACTTAGACCCCTTTCACACTGAGGAGTTTTTCAGGCGGTACAGCGCTAAAAATAGCGCTGCTATACCGCCTGAAAAACTCCTGCACTGCATACTCAATGTAAAAGCCAGAGGGCTTTCACACTGAGGCGATGCGCTGGCGGGAGAGAAAAAAAATCTCCTGCCAGCAGCATCTTTGGAGCAGTGAGAGGAGCGGCGTGTATACTGCTCCTTCCCATTTAAAACAATGGGAAACCGTGGCAATACCGCCCGCAATGCGCCTCTGCAGAGGCGCATTGTGGGTGGTATTAACCCTTTATCGGCCGCTAGCGGGGGTTAATACCGCACCGCTAGAGACCGAATCCCGCTGCAAATCCGACGGTATAGCGCCGCTATTTTTAGCGGCGCTATACCGCCACCGCGCCTCCCGCCCCAGTGTGAAAGGGGCGTTACATTGGCTGCTTGCATGCATCTCCAGGCGGTGCATAAAACAAACACCTCATTCACAGTGTACGTGTCTCAGCACCCATGTGAATGAGGCTTAATACGTTTACTAATAATAATGTCAGCAATCATTATCATAATAATATACGGTTTAGGGGGGAGTTTAGATACAAGTCTAGTTAAATTGTTCTTTATGGTGACTATTTGAATTTTACATTTCAAAGGTAAGAAACCAAACTGATAAACATGATTTCTACAAAATGATAGAAATAAATAAATATTTGCCATTGCAACATACCTTTAAACACAAGGACACCGAGTCCTCAAGCTATTTATTAAGCTCAAAGGACTGTTTTCTTAAAGGTCAAAATGAACAGCTTGTAATTGGGGAGTTCAATTCCTTTACTTAATAACAGGAAACTGAACCTAGAATTATCAAGTGTGACACAGAGACTGTGCCCTTGTGCTTCTAAACATAAATGTCCAGTATACAGATTTGTTGCAAACATTGCTTTGGATCTTCTGTAAACCTTCTAAAATAGACATTCCCTCTTGAGAAAATTGTATTCTTGGCATAGTTTTTTAAAGACAACTTATATAACAGAATACATTTTAAAGGTAAACTCACTAAAACTTTAATTTAAAAAACATTCCTCGATAGTCACAAAATATATAAATCCACCTAGTGTGCACCAAATGCCTTTGTAACCCCAAATATAACCTTGTAAATGTAGCAGTGAGATCATCACTATGCTGTACATAGCCTTTGCTGAGAGCAGTTCCAGATTTATACCTTGGGGGGCCTGGGACACATCAAGTTCGAGGGCCCCTCAACATAGAAACTAAGGGCCAGATTCACATAGAATTGCGGCGGCGTAACGTATCACATTTACGTTATACCGCCGCAAGTTTTACGGGCAAGTGCTTAATTCACAAAGCACTTGCCTGTAAACTTGCGGCGGCGTAGCGTAAATCCGTCCGGCGCAAGCCCGCCTAATTCAAATGGGGGGTGTATCATTTAAATTAGGCGCGTTCCCGCGCCGAACGTACTGCGCATGCTCCGTTTTGAAATTTCACGCCGTGCTTTGCTCGAAATGACGTCGCACCGACGTAATCTTTTGAACGGCGACGTGCGTTACGTCCTTTCCTATTCACGGACGACTTACGTAAAAAAAATAATAATTAAAATTTGACGCGGGAACGACGGCCATACTTTAACATGGCTAGTCTAAATATAAGCCACGAAATAGCAGCCGTAACTTTACGCCGGGAAAAGCCGACTAGCGACGACATAAGAGAATGCGACGACCGCGCGTACCTTCGTGGGTCGCCGTAAACAGCTAATTAGCATACCCGACGTGGAAAACGACGCGAACTCCACCCAGCGGGCGCCAAAGTATTACACCTACGATCCGAAGGCGTACGAAGCCGTACGCCTGTCAGATCAAAGCCAGAAGCCATCGTATCTTGGTTTGAGAAATCGAACTAAAGATACGACGCAGCAAATTTGAAAGTACGCCGGAGTATCAGCAGATACTCCGGGGTACTTTTTCTGTGAATCTGGCCCTAAATTACCATATATACTCGAGTATAAGCCGACCCGAATATAAGCCGAGGCACCTAATTTTACCACAAAAAAATGGGAAAACGTATTGACTCGAGTATAAGCCTAGGGTGTCCATCTGCATGCCTTAGGCCCCGTACACATGACCAAACATGTCTGCTGAAACTGGTCCGCAGGCCAGTTTCAGCAGACATGTTCGGTCGTCTGTAGGCCCGAGCGTGCAGGATTCCAGTAAACATTTGCCCGCCAGGCCTTTTCCCAGCGGGCAAATATTCCTGGACTTGTTTTTAAACAGTCCGCTGGAATCCTGCCCGCTCGGACATGTTCGGTCGTCTGTACAGACCTACCGTACATGTCCGAGCGCCCGCCATCCCTCGCATGCGTCGAATGACTTTGACGCATGCGTGGAAGCATTTAACTGGCAGGCCTGCCCCGCGTATTGTTTACGCGCGGCTTTCTGTACGATGGTTAGTACAGCCATCGTACAGAAAGCCCCGGGCAGACATGTACGGTGAAAACGGTCCGGCGGACCGGTTTCATCGTACATGTTTGCCCGTGTGTACACGGCCTAACTGTGCCTCACTGTGTCCATGTCCATGCCTCACTGTGCCCATGCCTAAACTGATGTTTAACATGGGAGTCTATAGAAGAGGTGCCAGGTTTGAAAAATCGGTGCTCCCCAGCCGTAGGTCCCTTAGACAACAAACTTTGCACATTTGTAGAGGAGAAATGGGGCTACATGTGTGGCAAGTTCCGGGTTCAGAGGACCTACGTCCGGCCGGATTCAGTAGTCCCATGGGCATCAAGCTGCTTTGAGATCTCATAGCTTTTACCTCTGACATGCTTGTCTATTACCGTATTTTATTTCTGATCTTTTTTTTGTCCATGCTCAGTGTGATACACATGATGATGCCAAACAGCAGTGACAGCTTTGTACTAATTACAGATTTAGTTCTTTATAATCGTTTCATGAGGTACCAACACATGTGCCTAGGATATTTTAGAATATCTTTGTAGAATAAGCAATAATTTATCTCTTCAGACTTTATTTGCTTTACTCTATGACATACCAAAGGCATGCAGGTTTATATGGGTGAGTGAGTGAGTGAGAAACTTATATAGCGCAACACATGCGAACTGAATCGCCTCTGAGCGCTTGGTATCCATTCCCTGGGCCCTCAGAAGAGATGGGTCTTGATCTTTCTCCTGAAGGCCAGGTGGTTTACCGTCATGGGACGATTGATTTTAATTTCATTCGTTTTTGGGAGGAATGAAGCATTGTTTCAATGAGCTGTAAGCATACCAACAAATGTGTCTATGTCTGTACTCATTACTTAATAATTACTAAACCAGAAATATGACTGAACCACTGTGTGACTGGGAGCCTAACCTACATCATCAAGGATTTTCTGCAGGGTTTTCAGCAGGAACAACCCTGCTGTGACCTCTACAGGTAGACACTATTTCTGTCATCCCTGCTTCTTCAAATTAGGTCACTTGTTTGACTCATTTAAATTTGCTCTACAAACGTATATATATATAAAAAATAAATTGTGCTTCAAGATGCACTACAGCACAAATTACAAATACAACGGGTTGCTGAATTAACACCCAAAATCACAAAATATTGGATGCCTACTGCACTCAATAACACTACCGTAGTCGAAATATAATTAACCACTTCATTACTGGGCACTTAAACCCCCTTCCTGCCCAGACCAATTTTCAGCTTTCAGCGCTGACGCATTTTGAATAACAATTGCGCGGTCTTACAATGCTGTACCCAAATTATATTTTTATCATTTTGTTCCCACAAATAGAGATTTATTTTGGTGGTATTTGATCATCTCTGCGGTTTTTATTTTTTGCGCTATATACAAAAAAATACAGAAAATTTTGAAAAAAAAAAAACACAATGTTTTACCTTTTGTTATAATAATATCCCAATTTTTTTTTACAAAAATAGGGGATAGATTTATGGGGTTTTTTTTGTACTAGTAATGGCGGCGATCTGCGTTTTTTTTTTTTGTCAGGCCTGCTATATTGCGGCGGACATATCGGACACTTTTGACACTATTTTGGGACTATTCACATTTAGGCCCCGTACACACGAGAGGATCGATCCGCTGGAATTGATCCGCGGACCGGCTCCAGCGGATAGATCCGCTAGTGTGTACGATCCAGCGGATCTGTTTCCGCGGATTTTTGTCCCCGGGGATGGATTTCCAGCGGATCAAAATTTCTTGACATGCTAAGAAATCGATCCGCTGGAATCCATTCCAACGGATTGATCTGCTGGTCTGTACAGACTCACCGGATCAATCCGTCCGAATCCATCCCCCGCATGCGTCGTAATGATGGAATTCCTTATATGACAGCGTCGCGCATGTCGCCGCGTCATCATCGCGGCGACGGCGCAACACGTTACCGCGGATGGAATTCCGCAGGGATTTTGATCTCATGGTTAGTACAACCATGAGATCAAAATCCGCCAGAGGATTTATCCGCGGAAACGGTCCCACGGACCGTTTCCGCAGATAAATCCTCTCGTGTGTACCCGGCCTTACACAGCGAACAGTACTAAAAAATGCCTTGATTACTGTATACATGTGACTGACAGTGAAGGGGTTAACACTATGGACGTCTTTCGTCTATAGCGTGGGTCTCAAGTGGTTAAAGCAGCTTAATATATTATCATCGGCGATGCACCAAAGAAAAGAAGGCACAAGGTTCTGGAAGTATATACAAATTTGGAATCTAATGCCGATGGTATTTATGTTCCAGGGTTGCTTTTTATACCCAGTCAGCTCACCAACACTGAATAACGCAATGTTCCTCTACCCAAAATCACTTATAGGAAGCCGTCACGATACTGAACTATGTAAACTCAACATATGATAAAATAGACAAGTGGTGCATTCATCCAAGTGATCAGTATATACACACCTATAAACTTCTGGGGCTTCTCCTAAACTGTTCCATCAATGGGAGGTCCTTGGAGATGCAAATAGTCATTGGTGTGATAACAGAGTGAATGTAGGGTGCCATGGTGATGCTCCTCAAGGGCGAGCCCATGAATCCCTACAAGGACAGTAATGTCCTCAGCCATGTCGGGTGTCAATTAACCCAAAAGACTGAGGACATCTTGTGAAGTACTACGATGGACAGCTCAGGAATGATAGTGAATATTGCAATCTAAAGCCCTGTACACACGACCGGATATCTGATGGAATCTAATCCGATGGATTTTTCATCGGATATCCGATGAAGCTGACTTTCATCAGTCTTGCCTACACACCATCGGTTAAAAATCCGATCGTGTCCAACGCGGCGGTGACATAAAACACTATGACGTGCTGAGAAAAATGAAGTTTAATGCTTCCGAGCATGCGTTGACTTGATTCTGAGTATGCATGGATTTTTGTCCGATGGACTTCCCCACAGGGGATCGTTTTTTTCTATTGTTTTTTTAACCATAGGAAAAATTTAAAATGAGGGGAATTTTTTTTTTTTTTAATATATTTTTGGGGGATATTTATTATAGCAAAAAGAAAAAAATATAGATTTTTTTTCAAAATTGTTGCTCTATTTTTGTGTATAGCGCAAAAAATAAAAACCGCAGAGGTGATCACATACCACCAAAAGAAATCGCTATTTGTGGAAAAAAAAGACGTCAATTTTGTTTGGGAGCCACTTCGCACGACCGCGCAATTGTCAGTTAAACCAACGCAGTGCTGAATCGCAAAAAGTGGCCCGGTCTTTAACCTCTTGACCACTGGGCACTTAAACCCCCTTCCTAACCAGACCAATTTTCAGCTTTCGGTGCTCTCACAATTTGAATGACAATAACTCAGTCATACAACATTGTGCCCATCTGAAATTTTTGTCCTTTTTTTCCCCACAAATAGAGCTTTCTTTTGGTGGTATTTGATCACCTCTGGGTTTTTTATTTTTTGCGCTATAAAAGAAAAAACACTGACAATTCTGTAAAAAAAAAAAAAAAAAAAAAAATCTTGTTTCTGTCATATTAGCGGGTATTGCGGAGTATTGGGGGTATTGCGGAGTATTGGGGGTATTGCAGAGTATGGGGGGGTTATTGCAGAGTATGGGGGGGTGCGAGTGCGAGTATGGGGCGCGCGAGTGCAGGATTCTGGGAGGACGTCCCAGGGACGTCCTCCCAGAATAACTCCACCGCACTGTAGACGTCTTTTGTCTATAGCGCGGTGGTAAAGAGGTTAAAGTGGAGTTCCACCCATAAATATAACATTACATCAGTAGTTTTAAAAAAATTACATTAGTCTTTTAAGAATTTTTTTTTTTTTTTTTTTTTGCCTTCAAAGTGTTGTTGCTAGGCAGAATAGTTAATCTTCCCACTTCCTGCACCTAGGTGCTTAAGCTTCCTAACCTTCACCGCACAGACTCCTGGGAATGCAGTGGGTGTAACTTTCCAGGAGTCTGTGCACTCCCCAGTCTCAAAGAATCATGTGACTTGGACAGTACAGGTGCTGAAACCTGATCTGAAACCTATTACACTGCTTGTGCAGCTCTGAGCATGTGCGAGATCTGCAAGGCTGAAATCCAGGAAGTCATACAGTCTGGCTTCATGATGCCCACACTTAAGATGGCCCCAGTCAATTTCTATTTTATAAAGTGTCTAAATGCTGTAACAACCTAACAAAACGGACCTTAGTTTACAGACTAACTTTACTAAAATACATTAAGCTTGTGTATTACAGGGGTATTTATATATAAAAAGTGAAATTGTGGCCGGAACTCCGCTTTAACCAGACAAATGGTCCCGGGCTTAAGTGGTTAAAGATACATCAATGACTATCTATGATTATAGATGCTTTGTGTAGACTGAGCACTCAGCTGAAACATAATATTCCCAATTCCCTTGCAAGGGTCAACTTGTTAAGCCAATATGTCTTATACTGTATACCATAAACATACAAACCACTCGCACTGCCGAATTTGATATATACAGTATGTGTTACCCTAACAATGTAACATTTAAGTATACAGTGAGAAAAGCTATATGATCATGGACTCATTTAGATCAATGAATTTTTTTGACACTTGAAGTGTATCATAATAATTATTGCAAAGCAAATTGCTGATGTCAAGACATAAAAGTGTACTCTTCAAACCCAGTGACTTGTGTGAAGATGTGTATTGATCTTTGGGAAGTAAAAGCTTCTCTAGTAAATGCTGATTATTTTCTATCATCAGCTTTGTGATTCATCAAGGCCGCTTCTCAACAACTGCTTTAATACATACATTTCTTGTAGCACACATCCCTCATGAGAAGAATAACGTGGTTGTTTTCATGTATACTGTCTGCTACAATGTGAAATGAATTTTCTTTACAATTTAAGGATTCACGGACACTGCAATATCTCTCTATTACCGATTTCCAGATCTGGTCATACATATAAACCCTCACTTCCCACTTTATTAGATGCGCCTGTTCAATTGCATGGTAACACAAATTGCTAATCAGCCAAATCACATGGCAGCCACTCAATGCATTTAGACATCTAGACGTGGTGAAGATGACTTGCTGAACTGAGCATCAAAAAGGGGAAGGGGATTTAACCACTTAAGACCCGGACCTATTTGCAGGTAAAGGACCTGGCCAGTTTTTGCGATTCGGCACTGCGTCGCTTTAACTGACAATTGCGCGGTCGTGCGATGTGGCTCCCAAACAAAATTGGCGTCCTTTTTTTCCCACAAATAGAGCTTTCTTTTGGTGGTATTTGATCACCTCTGCGGTTTTTATTTTTTGTGCTATAAACAAAAATAGAGCGACAATTTTGAAATAAATGCAATATTTTTTACTTTTTGCTATAATAAATATCCCCCAAAAAGATATAAAAAAACTTTATTTTTCCTCAGTTTAGGCCAATACGTATTCTTTCACCTATTTTTGGTAAAAAAAAAAAAAAAGCAATAAGCGTTTATCGATTGGTTTGCGCAAAATTTATAGCGTTTACAAAATAGGAGATAGTTTTATTGCATTTTTATTATTTTTTTTTTTACTACTAATGGCGGCGATCAGCGATTTTTTTTCATGACTGCGACATTATGGCGGACACATCAGACAATTTTTACACATTTTTGGGACCATTGTCATTTTCACAGCAAAAAATGCTATACAAATGCATTGTTTACTGTGAAAATGACAATGGCAGTTTAGGAGTTAACCACTAGGGGGCGCTGTAGGGGTTATGTGTGACCTCATATGTTTTTCTAACTGTAGGGGGGCGGGGCTGGAAGTGTGACATCACTGATCGTGTTTCCCTATATTCCCAATATTAGATCAATGAAGCTGCCACTGTGAAGAACGGGGAAGGTGTGTTTACACACAGCTCTCCCTGTTCTTAAGCTCTGGGGACCAATCGCGGGCTTACGGCGGAGATCAGGTCCACGGGTCCTGCGGCCGCGGTCACGGAGCTTCAGACCGGGTCACGGGCGCGCGCCCGTGACCCACGGCTGGGCACTTAAAGAGGACGTACAGGTACGTGCTTGTGCCCAGCCGTGCCATTCTGCCGACGTATATCTGCAGGAGGCGGTCCTTAAGTGGTTAAGTGGCTTTGAACATGGCATGGTTGGTGGTGCCAAATCGGCTGGTCTGAGTATTTAAAAAACTGCCGATCTACTGGGATTTTCATGCACAACCATCTCCAGTGAGCAGCATTCGTGTGCAGGCCCTGGATTTACTCCCTTTGCCACCCCAAGGCCAGGTCCTTCAATGCCGCCCCCGCAGTACAGGGGGGACATTATCCGCCGGGGGACTTTATTGGCAGGACACTGAGAAGCGGGGGGGGGGGGGGGGCTGACATTGAGAGGCGGGGGGGAGTGCTGCTGCTGAAAATTGCATTGAGAAGCGGGGGGGGGGGTGCTCACCTCCTCTTCCCTAAGTTTTTCTCTCATCTCACCATCCGTGACATGACGGGGGAGTAAAAGTGGTGAAAGTGTACTCTCCTCTCAGCCACAGTGCCGCCCCTGCACCCACTGCCGCCCCGAGGCCTGGCCTTCTTGGCCTTGTCTGGAATCCGGCCCTGTTCGTGTGCATGGAAATGCCTTGTTGATGTCAGAAGTCTGAGGAGAATGGGCAGACTGGATCAAGGTGATAGAAAGGCAACAGTAACCACCTGTTACAACCAAGGTATGCAGATTAATATCTTTGAACCCACAACACATCAAACCTTGAAGCAAATGGGCTACAGAAGCAGAAAACCACACCAGGTGCCACTCCTGTCAGCTAAGAACTGAGGCTACAACTCACACAGGCTGGACAATAGAAGATTGGAAAAACGTTGCCTGGTTTGATGGGTCTCGATTTCAGCTGCGGCATTCAAATAATAGGGTCAGAATTTGGCATAAAAAACATGAAAGCATGGATCCCTCCTACCTTGTATCAACGGCTGGTGGTGGTAAAATGGTGTGGGGATATTTTCTTGGCCCACTTTGGGCTCCTTAGTACTAATTGAGCATTGTTTAAACACCACAGCCTACTTGAGTTGTTGCCCACCATGTCCAACATTTATGACTACAGGGCCAGATCCTCAAAAGAGATACTCCGACTTAAGTGCTGTTCAGTCTGTGTGTAACTTTGGAAACGATCCTCAAAAGGCTTTTTCCAAAGTTACACAGAAGATCCGGCATGTGTAACTGAATTACACTGCCTAATTTTAGGATGCAGTACCGCATCCGCCGCTGGGGGCATTTCGAGTCGAAATGCCGTTGCTAGTATGCAAATTAGCACTTAAGGCGATCCACAAAGCTTTCTAGCTTCTTTTTTGCGCCGTAAGTGTTATTTTGCAAGTGTAAAATTAGGGCTCGTTTTACAAAGTGTAAAGTTAGTCACACCTTGTAAAGGCCCATTGCAGCGACGGCATTTGGTATGCTTTCCCGAGGGAGAACTCCACGTCAATTTGTAAAAAACAAAACCGGCATGGGTTCCCCCCCAGGAGCATACCAGGCCCTTAGGTCTGGTATGGGTTGTAAGGAGACCCCCCTACGCCGAAAAATCGACGTAGGGGGTCCCCCTACAATCCATACCAGACCCGTATCCAAAGCACGGTACCCGGCCGGCCAGGAAGGGAGTGGGGACGAGCGAGCGTCCCCCCCCCTCCTGAGCCGTGCCAGGCCGCGTGCCCTCAACATGGGGGGGTTGGGTGCTCTGGGGCAGGGGGGCGCACTGCGGGCCCCCCCACCCCAGAGCACCCTGTCCCCATGTTGATGAGGACAGGACCTCTTCCCGACAACCCTTGCCATTGGTTGTCGGGGTCTGCGGGCGGAGGCTTATCGGAATCTGGGAGTCCCCTTTAATAAGGGGGCCCCCAGATACCGGCCCCCCACCCTAAGTGAATGGATATGGGGTACATCGTACCCCTATCCATTCACCTGGAGGCAAAAAGTAAAAGTTAATAAACACACAACACAAGGCTTTTTAAAATAGTTTATTATTCTGCTCCGGACGCCCCCCCTGTCTTCGTTATTAGCTCAATTACCAGGGGGGGCTTCTTCTTCCGCTCTCCGGGGGTCTTCTTCCACTCTCCGGGGGTCTTCCGCTCTCCGGGGGGCTTCTCCGGACTCCGGGGGGCTTCTCCGGACTCCGGGGGGCTTCTTCCATCTTCTCCCCTCTTCCGCTCTTGACTCGGCGAACCCCGGTTCTTCTGCAGCTCTCCGGTGCCTTCTTCTTCAGCGCTGGCTGCCTGCTATGTTTGTGTGTTAGCTCGATTTCAAACAGGCAGCCGGCGCGGTCTTCTGTGGCGTCATCTTCTCTTCTGGTCTTCTGTTCTTCCGATGTTGCCTCGTCGCCGGTTGTCGCTGTAATGATGGAAGCGCGCCTTGCATCACATTTATATAGGCATCACCGTCCCATCATGCTCCGGTAGGTACCCACGTGGTGGGTGCACGTGGGTAGGCACCCACCACGTGGGTACCTACCGGAGCATGATGGGACGGCGATGCCTATATAAATGGGATGCAAGGCGCGCTTCCATCATTACAGCGACAACAGGCGACGAGGCAACATCGGAAGAACAGAAGACCAGAAGACCCTGACGCCACAGAAGACCGCGCCGGCTGCCTGTTTGAAATCGAGCTAACACACAAACATAGCAGGCAGCCAGCGCTGAAGAAGAAGGCACCGGAGAGCTGAAGAAGAACCGGGGTTCGCCGAGTCAAGAGCGGAAGAGGGGAGAAGATGGAAGAAGCCCCCCGGAGTCCGGAGAAGCCCCCCCGGAGTCCGGAGAAGCCCCCCGGAGAGCGGAAGACCCCCGGAGAGTGGAAGAAGACCCCCGGAGAGCGGAAGAAGAAGCCCCCCCTGGTAATTGAGCTAATAACGAAGACAGGGGGGGCGTCCGGAGCAGAATAATAAACTATTTTAAAAAGCCTTGTGTTGTGTGTTTATTAACTTTTACTTTTTGCCTCCAGGTGAATGGATAGGGGTACGATGTACCCCATATCCATTCACTTAGGGTGGGGGGCCGGTATCTGGGGGCCCCCTTATTAAAGGGGACTCCCAGATTCCGATAAGCCTCCGCCCGCAGACCCCGACAACCAATGGCAAGGGTTGTCGGGAAGAGGTCCTGTCCTCATCAACATGGGGACAGGGTGCTCTGGGTGGGGGGGCCCGCAGTGCGCCCCCCTGCCCCAGAGCACCCAACCCCCCCATGTTGAGGGCACGCGGCCTGGCACGGCTCAGGAGGGGGGGGACGCTCGCTCGTCCCCACTCCCTTCCTGGCCGGCCGGGTACCGTGCTTTGGATACGGGTCTGGTATGGATTGTAGGGGGACCCCCTACGTCAATTTTTCGGCGTGGGGGGGTCTCCTTACAACCCATACCAGACCTAAGGACCTGGTATGCTCCTGGGGGGGGAACCCATGCCGATTTTTTCTTTGAAAATTGGCATGGAGTTCTCCCTCAGGAATGCATGCCGCTGTCATTTTTTTTTTCCCCGACGCAACTTTAAGCCGTCGCGATCCTCAAAACTCGGCGTAACGTAACTTCGCGCATGCGCAGTACGGCCGACGCGCATGCGCAGTACGGCCGGCGCGGGAGCGCGCCTCATTTAAATGGGACTCGCCCCATTTGAATAGGAACGCCTTGCGCCGGCGGAATTTTAGTTACACAGCCTGAATTTTCTAGATAAGTGCTTTGTGGATCAGGCACTTAGGTAGAAACTTTAAGCCAGTGTAACTTAAATTGGATTTTTTAAGTTACGTCAGGTTTTTGTGGATCTGGCCCACAGTGTACCCATCTTCTGATGGCTCCTTCCAGCAGGATAATGCACCATGTCACAAAGCTCAAATCATCTCACCACTGGTTTCTTGAACATGACAATGAGGTCACTGTACTCCAATGGCCTCCACAGTCACCAGATCTCATTCCAATAGAGCACCTTTGGGATGTGGTGGAATCATGGATGTGCAGCTGACAAATCTGCAGTAACTGTGTGATGCTCATGCTTTCATGTCAATATGGACCAAACTCTCTTAGGATTTGTTTCCAACACCTTGTTGAATATATGCCATGAAGAATTAAAGCGGTAGTTCACCCCCCCCCCCGACACATTTTACCATCGAGACAGGCATTGTAGCGCGAGCTACAGTATGCCTGTCCCGATTTTTTTAACCCCGTACTCACCTTGTAGTCGTCCATCGTAGATTTCGGCTCCCGCGGGGAATGGGCATGCCTATGGAGAGGGAGGATGATTGACGGCCGGCCCTGGCACGTCACTCTCCCCGAAGACAGCCGGAGTAGGTCTCGGCTCTTCACGGCGCCTGCGCACAGGCTATGCGCACGCGTCGTGAAGACCAAGCCTATTTCGGCTATTTCCGGAGAAGCGTGACGCGCCAGAGCCGGCCGTCAATCATCCTCCGTCTCCATAGGCACGCCCATTCCCCGGTATCTTCGATGGACGACTACAAGGTGAGTACGGGGGTAAAAAATTCGGGACAGGCATACTGTAGCTCGCGCTACAATGCCTGATTTTAGGGTAAAAGAAATTTTTTTTTTTTTCCCGTCGATAGGGTGAACCCCCGCTTTAAGCAGTTTCGAAGGCAAAAGGGGGTCCAACCTGGTACTAGAAAGGTATACCTAATAAAGTGGCCCGCGGGTGTATGTCTAAACTTAAAGGGGTTGTAAAGGCTTGTTTTTTATTTTCTAAATAGGTTCCTTGAAGCTAGTGCATTGTTGGTTCACTTACCTTACATTTTCTTTCGATTTCCCTTCTAATGCCGCGTACACACCATCACTTTATGTGATGAAAAAAAACGTCACTTTAAATGACCGTGTGTGGGGGAAAACGTTGTTTTGTGTCTTGTGAAAAACGACAAAAAAAAAAAATTGAAGCATGCTTCAATTTTATGTGTCGTTTTTTAAAACGTTGTTTTTCACTTCACAGAAATTGACCGTGTGTAGCAAAAAACGACGTTTAAAAATACGTTTTTACACCCATGCATGCCCAGAAGCTAGTTATGAAGCGAGCTTCAATGGAAAAACTTGGTGAACGTAACCTCGCTTTGCTAGAGCATTGTGAGAAAAACGATGGTGTGTAGGCAACTTCGTCTTTGAAAATTTAAGTTTCAAAAACGTTGTTTTTTACTTCACAGAAAATGTCGTTTTTTTTCATCACATAAAGTGATGGTGTGTATGCGGCATAAGTGTTTTTTTTCTTTGTCTGAATTTCTCACTTCCTGTTTCTCCTCAGTAAACGTTCCCCCATCATCTGGCTGGGGGTTAGTCAGCCAGAACAGCTTAGTGAGGAGCAACAGGAAGTGAGAAATTCAGATAAAGAAAACAAAGAAAAAAAAAAAAAACATTTAGACGGGAAATCGAAGGAAAAGGTTAGTGAACCAACAATGCACTAGCTTAAAGTGGATGCCCGTTGAAAAATAAATAAATAAAAGTCAGCAGCTACAAATACTGCAGCTGCTGACTTTTAATATTGACACACTTACCTGTCCTGGAGTCCAGCGCCGTCCGCAGCAGAGGACAAGTGATCACTCGTCACTCTGCTGCCCCCCCCGCCATCCTTGGTGAGGGAACCAGGAAGTGAAGCGCTCCGCCGTGCTGACTGGCTCCCGCTGTGTTCTGGGAGACGAGTATTTCCCAGAACACAACGGGGGGGGGCTCTTTAGACAAGTATCTGCACCCCCTCCCCCTGAAAGGTGTCAAATGTGACAACGGAGGGGGGGAGGGTTCCGATTCGCAGGAGTGGAGGTGGAGGGTGGGGCTCCGCTTTAAAGGAACCTATTTAAAAAACAAACCTTTACAACCCCTTTAAACTTGTCTCAGACATATCTGTCATTTAATACATTAAGGACAACAGTGTTTTCAGATCAGAATTCTAGATTTCACAGGGAATTGAAGTGCGTCTGTCACACAAAATGCTTCTAATCCAAGCATGTTCAATAATAGAAAGTACACGTACTTCGCCACTTATATCCTTTAGAACATATTGCTAACAGTTGCCCAATATAGCCAATAGAACTCCAGATTTTTGAGACAAATGCTCCTCAGTAAAAGCTAAATGTAGCCATTAATATTCCTCCAAGTCGAAAGGTCAATTTATTTTTGCTCAACATTTTTTAGAATATTCGGAATAGGTTCCCAGACAAATGCTTCAATATAAAGATACATTTGTAAATGTGATAACTACAAACAAGTTATTCACACAACTTCCTGGCTCTGTCTGTGCCAGTGTCATAGCGGATGACACTTGCCACATGTCACACACAATGTATCATTTACATTAAGCTACAGCTGCTAATGACCTTCAACCTCAATTGGTCAATAAATGTACAGCCGCATTATATGCATTCACCGAGTGCCTCCATCATGAATCAGCTTTCACCGGAAATGACAGATGAATGGTCAGTACTTAAGGGATTGCTTATGCTCATAGAATCTCAAAAGAAGTTCTTAAAATGCATGGTATTCACATAGCCACACAGCGTTACTGTAAGATGCTATAGCACCATTAAATATATTGCAAATTACCAAGTCTTAAAGTGTTACTAAATCCACAACACTAAAATCAGTATAATATCACGTAAAGCCTCGCACGCACGGCCGGGTGTCCCAACGGGAAAACTGCGAGGAGAGATTTTGGTCGGGGATCGGGGCCGTGTGTATGCTCCTCGCAGTTTTTGCGAAGGGAAAACTGCTCAAAAAACGCTGGACAAAAAAGGGAACATGCTCTCTTTTTTCCCGCCGGGATTGCTGGCCGTGTGTACGAGGCTTTACGCGATATTAGACCCCAAAACAAAAATGTAATATATTGCAGCTTACAAATTCCAGGACTTTTTCCCGGAAGTTTTCCTATGGGAAAAACTGCGATGGAGCATACACACGGCCAGGATTCCCGACCAAAGCTCTCATTGGAGTTTTCCTGATGGGAAAACCTCTTGTGTGTACGGGGGAAAAGTTACCGAGCAGGTTCTCGGTTTTCCCCCGGGATTTCCGACAGATCTTTTCCCGTCTGGAATTCCAGTCGTGTGTACAAGGCATTAAGCTTTTTCTTTATACTCATCATAACTTGTTTAACCTCTTCCTTACCGGGCCATTATAAAATGACGCCGGCAGGAACCCTCCCTCAATCCGGGTGGATGTCATATGATGTCCTTTCTTTCCGGCAATCTAGGGCGCGGAGAGCGATGAGGAGGAGACCGATGCTGTGTTCCCAGTACAGAGCAGGGCGCGGAGACCGATGAGGAGGAGACCGATGCTGTGTTCCCAGTACAGAGCGGGGCGCGGAGACCGATGAGGAGGAGACCGATGCTGTGTTCCCAGTACAGAGCGGGGCGCGGAGACCGATGAGGAGGAGACCGATGCTGTGTTCCCAGTACAGAGCGGGGCGCGGAGACCGATGAGGAGGAGACCGATGCTGTGTTCCCAGTACAGAGGAACACACATCGGTCTCCTCCCCTTGTGAGTCCCCTCCCCCCTACAGTTAGAACACACTTTAGGGAACATATTAACCCCTTCAGCACCCCCTAGTGTTAACCCCTTCCCGGCCAGTCACATTTACACAGTAATTAGTGCAGTTTTATAGCACTAATCGCTGTATAAATGTGAATGGTCCCAAAAACGTGTCAAAAGTGTGCGATGTGTCCGCCGCAATGTCACGGTCACAATAAAAATCGCAGATCGCCGCCATTACTAGTAAAAAAAAAAAAAAAAAAGAAATCTGTCCCCTATTTTGTGGACGCTATAACGTTTGCGCAAACCAATCAATATACGCTTATTGCAATTTTTTTTACCAAAAATATGTAGAAGAATACGCATCGGTCTAAACTGAGGAAACTATTTTTTTTTATTATTTTAGTATTTATTAAATCAAAAATAAAAAAATATATATATTTTTTTTTTTTAAAGTGTCGCTCTTCTTTTGTTTATAAAAGATAAAAACTGCAGAGATGATCAAATACCACCAAACGAAAGCTCTATTTGTGGGGGAAAAACATATAAAGATTTCATTTGGGTACAGTGTTGCATGACCGCGCAATTGTCATTCAAAGTGCAACAGCGCTGAAAACTAAAAATTGGTCTGGGCAGGAAGGGGTTGAAAATGCCCTGTATAGAAGGTCTTAAAGTGGAACACTGCAACTGAGCACCAGAAACCAATAGCTAGATTCAGGTAGAGTTAGGTCGGTGTATCAGTAGATACGCCGACCTAACTCAGAATCTGCGCTGACCTATGTTTAAGTGTATTCTCAAACAGAGATACACTTAAACATATCTAAGATACGACGGCTTGCGCCGTCCTATCTTAGGTTGCAATATTTAGGCTGGCCGCTAGGTGGAGCCTCCATTGCGGTCGCGGTCGAATATGTAAATCAGTAGATACGCCTAGATACCCCTATTCACGAACGTACGCCCGGCCGACGCAGTACATTTTACATCGTTTCCCTAAGAGATAGGCCGCCTAAAGATAAAGCTGCCCCTAGGAGGCATAGTCAATGTTAAGTATGGCCATCGTTCCCGCTTCGAAATTCGAAATTTTTACGTCGTTTGCGATTCAGTTCGCATGTGTCGAGGCGATTCAGTTCGCATGTGCCGCGCTATATAAGTTTTTCATTCATTCATTCATTCAAGTCGTCCACGAATAGGGATTTACGTTGTTTACGTCCACGTCAAAATCAATAGGCCCGTGCGGCGGACTTAGCCGCAATGCACACTGGGAAATGTAGGCGCCCAGCGCATGCGCAGATAAAAGAAACGTCAATCACGTCGGGTCAAGCCTCATTATCATAAAACACGCCCCCTCAGACAAATTTGAATTAGGCGCCCTTACGCCCGCCCGCTTTAGGCTACGCCGCCGTAACTTAGCAGGCAAGTACTTTGAGAATCAAGTACTTGCCTCGCTAACTTACGGCGGCGTAGCCTAAACACGCTAAACTACGCCGCCTTAAAGTTAAGGCAATCTTGCTGAATCTAGCTACAAAAGCTCACCCATCCATCCATGTCCTCATACTTTATTTTGTTGAGCAATCACAATGAAAAACACTCCCTAGCATTTCTGGTTGTGGCCATCATGAGCATGACCAGACGATTCATGTAGCACATGCCTCCTGGAATCCATCTGCCCTTAGCTCAGGCATGTGGAAAGGAGGGTGTACTAAGCTAAGAAACCCCCTCCTTCCCTGCTAAAGACTCCTGAGATGTATGACATCATTTGCCTAGGCCCGATACCAGAAAGTAACTGAAAAAATGTAAATATGATATACTTTCCTATTTATTAATGCTAGCACCATAAGGATTAAAAATAGTCGATGCTGATTGAGCGAGTGACGTTCCACTTTAAGCTTCAAGCAAGCAACTAAATAAAACCTTGAAATAAATAAAATATATATGAACTGTTTTACTTGCCAAAGGATTATTAATTATGTACAGACAGTTTTGTGATCTGTTCCCCCCCAAGTAATGAATAATATATGTATCAGTTATATATTGGTGGCATAATACAAAAGTAACCAAAAAGCCCCATACTATGATGTACAGTCATTTCAAAAGACTAAAAAAAGGATTTTGTTTTACTTTCATATGCTGAATTTACTGTATATTTTACATTTACAAGGGCTTTAAAAGATTAATGATTCATTCTTTTCACACATCCGACAAAGTTGATACAAAAATCCCTTAACTGGGAAAAGCTGAATTGCTGTTTTGACAGAGGTCAGTGCTGCCTTGGAGAGAAAACAATCATCTTCCATTACTCGGGGATGTTGTGGAAATTTGAGTCAAGCCTTTTTACCCTCTGATATACTTTCAACATCCATACACTGCTAGTTTTTTTTTTTTTTTGGTGGGGGGAGGGGGGGTGTTCTGAACGAAAAAAAAAAAGGAAAAACTTATGCCGCGTACACACGTCCGTTATTCATGTCATGGAAAAAAACGAAGGGGCAGATCCACGTACCTCGGCGCTTCTCTCCGACGGGCGCAGCGTATCTAAGATACACTACGCCGCCGCAACTTTTTTTTTTTCCGAATCCTCAAAGAATTTGCGCCGTAAGTTACGGCGGCGTAGTGTATCTTTGGCGGCGTAAGGGCGTGGAATTCAAATGGCTGTGATGGGGGCGTGTTTTATGTAAATATGTTGTTACCCGACGCAAACTAAAAACGTTTTTTTTTTTTAACGGCGCATGCACCGTCCGTGGGGGTATCCCAGTGCGCATGCTCGAAATTAAACCGGAACAAGCCAATGCTTCCGGCGGTGACTTCATTCTACGCAAATCCCTATTCGCGAACAACTTACGCAAACAACGTAAAAAATTCAAATTTCGACGCGGGAACGACGGCCATACTTAACATTGAGTACGCCACCATATAGCAGGTTTAAAGTGGAGGTTCACCCGGAAATATGAATTTTTAACCTTAGATTGATGCTCATTTTGTCAAGGGGAATTGGCAAGTTTTTTTTTTTTAAATCGAAGCTGTACTTACTGTTTTAGAGAGCGATCTTCTCCACCGCTTCCGGGTATGGGCTGCGGGACTGGGTGTTCCTATTTTGATTGACAGTCTTCCGACGGTCGCATCTATCGCGTCACGATTTTCCAAAAGTAGCCGAACGTCGTTGCGCAGGCGCCGTATAGAGCCGCACCGACGTTCGGCTTCTTTCGGCTACTCGTGACGCGATGGATGCGACCATCGGAAGCCTGTTGGAAGACTGTCAATCAAAATAGGAATGCCCAGTCCCGAAGACCATACACGGAAGCGGCAAAGATTGCTCTCTGAAACGGTAAGTACAGCTTTGATTTTAAAAAAACTAGCCGATTCCCCTAGACAAAATGAGCATCAATCTAAGGTTAAAAATAATTTTTAGGGTGAACTCCCTCTTTAACTATACGCCGGAAAAAGCCGAACGCAAACAACGCAAAAAAATGCGCCGGCCAGACGTGCGTTCGTGGATCGCCGTAACTAGCTAATTTGCATACTCGACACGTAATTCGACTGAAACGCTACCTAGCGGCCGGCGGAAAAAATGCACCTAAGATCCGACGGCGTACTAAGGCATACGCCTGTCGGATCGACCCGAGATGCAGTCGTATCTTGTTTTGCAGATACAAAACAAAGATACGACGTGGGAAATTTAAAATTACGCCGGCGTATCAATACGCCGGCGTAATTCTTTTGTGGATCTGCCCCTAAGTTTTTCTCAACGTGATTCCTCTCAAGCCGGCCTTGCATACACACGATCCTGAAAAAAAAAGCACTGAGCGATGTCTTTTGGATCTCAAATTTATACTAAACACACGCTGTTTAATTTACATTGTCCCTTCTCTTTTTGTATATATGGCACTGCAATTATAAAAAAAAAAACGAAAAACAAAAAAATATCAAAAGTACCTTTTTCCTAATCGCTATAAAGCTGTCACATGACCCAGCTCTTTCTCAGCCTGTCACAGTGGCAGCAGGAGTTTCTAGTTCTCTGCTGTTGGTCACATGTTCAAATGCCAACACCGCTCTGCAAAATCCCCAACTGCAGCAGGGACATGGACAGGAGGGGGAGATAGAGAACAGCAGGATCAACCAGTTTTTTTTTTTTTTTCAGAATACAGAAAAGAATCTAATAGTGAATGAGTGAGTATGAACATCATGTAATACAGCATTTATTGATAGCTTTTGATGATGTGGGTTTAATTACTTTTTAAGGTTCGAGCATAAGACCTTAGAGAGAGAAACTTGTACGCTGGAAGGAAATCCTTTGCCTTGGTCATCTCTAGGATGAGGTTAAGATATTCCAACCGAAGGGAAAGCTGGAGAGAAAACTTTTGGAAGTTGACTACCCAACCAAAATCCTGAAGAATCTGGATCGTCCTTTGGACATTTTCAGACAGTTGTGAGGTCAATGAATCCTTTAGAAGAAGGTTGTCTAGGTACCTGGTACCTAAATTCTTAAAGGGGTTGTAAAGGTAAAAAAAAATCCCTAAATAGCTTCCTTTACCTTAGTGCAGTCCTCCTTCACTTACCTCATCCTTCCATTTTGCTTTTAAATGTCCTTATTTCTTCAGAGAAATCCTCACTTCCTGTTCTTCTGTCTGTAACTCCACACAGTAATGCAAAGCTTTCTCCCTGGTGTGGAGGAAGACTCTTGAGGGGGCGAGCAGGAGTGTCAGGACGCCCACTAACACACAGCTCCTTTCTCTATCTGCAAAATAGAGAGTGTCCTGACTTGCCTGCTCGACCCCTCCCCCCTCAAGAGGCTTTCTCCACACCAGGGAGAAAGCCTTGCATTACGGTGTGTAGTTACAGACAGAAGAACAGGAAGTGAGGATTTCTCAGAAGAAATAAGGACATTCAAAAGCAAAATGGAAGGATGAGGTAAGTGAAGGAGGACTGCACTAGGGTAAAGGAAGCTATTTAGGGAATTCTTTTTTTACCCTTACAACCCCTTTAAGATTGTGAGTAGGGGGTGCAAACACCTTTGTGAATACTCTGGGTACAGATATAGGCCAGACAGCAGTGAGGCAAACTGCAGAAAGTAAATACATGGGTGGGTAATGGGAATATGGAGGTAGGCCTCCATGTCTACTGATGCCTAATGCCCTGTACACACGATCAGTTTTTCCGATAGGAAAACCGTGTTTTTTTTTTCAGCAGGAAAACGGCTCAAAATTGTGTTACATACACACGGTCACTCAAATCTTGTGTGAAATTCCGAACGCCAAGAACGCGGTGACGTACAACGAGTCGAGATCAATGAAGTTCAACAGGTAGTTCGGCTCTTCTGCTTGATTCTGAGCATGCAGGGTTTTTTTTCACGTGGTAATTGCATACAGACAACCCGTAACCCTGTCTTCTGGGGTCCCTCGGCGGGGTCCCTCGGCGGCTGTCTCGGCTCCTCCTCGCAAAAGCTTTCCACCATGCTTTTGCGAGCGCGCTCCCGTGATACAGCAGCGGGCATAGCCGCCGCCTGTATCCCTCGGCCCCGCCCCCGGTGCGCCGCGTCATCCGCTGTGATTGACAGCAGCACCAGCCAATGGCTGCGCTGCTATCAATCCGTCCAGCCTAGCCATTCAATGGCCAGGCTGGGAACCGAAGAGGATCACGTGGTCGCGCGCAGGACTTTCGAGGGGTCAGGTAAGTATAACGGGGGTTCGGGGGGGGGGTCGGTACCGTTGGATGTTTTTTTCACCTTAATGCATAGGATGCATTAAGGTGAAAAAACTTTTACCTTTACAACCCCTTTAATGATCTTGTGAAACTTGTGGACACAATTTTAAGCATAAAAACATCTAGGTAAAAGAGGTCCATCATCTACAGGCCACTGGTGAAAAACTGAGGACTCATGGAATGGGGTGGGTACGTTGAAGGGGGGGTGTTCAAAAGTTTTACCACGTCCAATCATCTGAAGGTAGCAGCATATAACCCGGGGTCTCCTCTCTAATACATATATGGTAGGTTAATTGGTTCCTGGCTAAATTGGCCCTGGTATGTGTATGAATGAAGGTGAGTTAGGGACCTTAGATTGTAAGCTCCTTGAGGGTAGGGGCTGATGTGAACGTACAGTAAATGTGTAAAGCGCTGCGTAAATTGATGGTGCTGTATAAGTACCTGTAATAAATGAATAAAATAAATATATGTGTTTTCCTAGTCATGGGTTTTGAATTTCTGTTCCACCAGTCTTGGAATTCACACATGATTGCTACACTTCTTGGCCAGGCATGTGACACCATGATTCCCTAGCTCTGCTTTATAGATTCCAGTGTCACCTGTCTGCTCATTGGACAATGAATTACCATTGTTATTGCACTGATTTCTAGACCAACAACTCCTTGCATTTTTTTACTAGACAACATAAAACTATACGCCAATGTAAATCCTAAACTCATAGCTTCCTTGCCGTCCCCCCATCTCGCTCCCCTGATCCTATTTACTCCACTCATATTTGACTTCATCTTCCAGTATAAATAAAGAATCCCCCCCGCCACTGAGCCTAGGGGCAGCGAAGGAAACTTAGAGACGTGGCTTAGTCTATTTCCAAAAGAGTTTGATGAAATATCGTGTAATTCCCTACGTATGTTTCACATTCCAGAAGGCCACATGCTGAGCTAATAAACTCTTCGTGGAGCATGGACGTTGACTGCTAGCGGCACATATGGCGAGTTCCAGCCATTACTTCGGGACAGCTGCTACGTGTTAACATTAGAAACTGGAGACAGTCCTGTGGTCACCATTCAATGGCTTGATTTTTTTATTTTTTTTTGCCTCATTCCAAAAGTATCCTAAAATATGTTATTCATAAAAGTGTTAACATTCAATATTTGTGAGTCACAACTATTTCCAGGCCAAACACCATCTGAGCTGGATAAGCACAAACAGGCAAAACATAAACAGTGACTTGGTCAGACAACAACAAAGTAATGACTCCCATCCTGCAGACACAAAGCAGAAGTGGAGGGCATTGTGTGTCTCTGCTAATCACTGCTACATTTCCTGTTAACTCCGGTCTGGAACAAGATCTGCTTTAGTGCAGGAAAGATACGTCTAGTGCTCTGCAAACCTTTAGTACTATACCCATTTCACAGGCCTGGGAAGGCAGGGCAATGATTTCTACCAAGTAGAGGGGGAGGGGCAACATACACCCCTAAAGATGACCATACACTATACCAGGGATATGCAATTAGCGGACCTCCAGCTGTTACAGAACTACAAGTGCCATGAGGCATAGCAAGACTGACAGCCACAAGCATGACATCCAGAAGCAAAGGCATGATGGGACTTGTAGTTTTGCAACAGCTGGAAGGTCCGCTAATTGCATATCTCTGCACTATGCAATCTGATAATACAATCTTCTTTAGACCTGCTAACAGCCTTTCCCATTTGATAATGATTGAATGGCCATAGGCATGTTCTTTTTCTACATAGTTTTGGTAAATCTAAAGCTAGCCATGCACTATACAATCTCCCGTAGAGCTACCATCAAATACGTAGTGCAATGGCCTCCATGCCTGATTTGGTAGAAATTGAATGAGTTGTTTAGATTTATCTTCCAATTAGCCAGTTTCCGACTGCCCTATAGCAGTTTTACTGCTACAGGGTGGCCACGCTGTGCAGGATCACTAAGGCCCCTTTCACACTGGGGCGGGATGTGCGGTGGTGGTATAGCGCCGCTATTTTTAGTGTCTGAATTTACCGTCTGAATTCCGCGGCTGTATTCGGCCGCTAGCGGTGTGGTATTAACCCCTGCTAACGGCCGGAAAAGGGTTAATACTGCTGCAGAGGCGCATTGCGGGCGGTATTACCGCGGTGTCCCAATGGGAAGGAGCGGTGAAGGAGGGGTAAACAAACCGCTCTTCTCACCGCTCCAAAGATGCTGCTGGCAGGACTTTTGGAGCGGTCCCGCCAGCACATCGCCTCAGTGTGAAAGAACTCAGGCTTTCACATTGAGACCTCAAGGCAGGAGTTTTTAAGGCAGTATTTAGGCGCTATTTTTTTTGCGCTAAACCGCCTGAAAAACTCCTCAGTGTGAAAGGGGCCTTAAGTATAGGTGAGTTGCCCCTTTGGGTAGCGGGAGCGAGTGTGCAGCTGGCAGTAGCTCGCTCCCACTGTGATTCTACACAGCGGAAACCGATCAGCGGGTGCCGTGGACTTGATGTCCACTGGCACCCACTGATCGTTCGGTACACAGGCAGATTGCCGTTCTGTCAGTAAGGCTTAATGTACACGGGAGGTTTTTTCAACCTCTCCTGAACTATTCAACTTGACAGATATTAACTGATGTTTAAAAACTTCCATTTTCCCGTGTTTACATGCCACGTTTAGCTGCGTTTAGCCACGTTTGCGTTTAGAATATATTTTTTTTCAAATAGTCAAAAATGTAAAACGCCTGTAAACAAAACGTGTCTAAACACGAGTTTCCATGTTTACACGCGTTTACAAGCTGTTACAGGCATTTTGAGTTTCAAATGCCACTGAACATCCATCCTGAATGCATTTTTTTTGCTTTCCAAAAAATGCTTCTAAACTCAACTGTCTAGAAATGACTATAAACAACCCTGTGTACATGTACTGATAAGATAACATAGAGGAGAGTTCAGGGGCAGCTGAAAAAAAATGCCCAACTGCTCCTAAACATCTGTTTACCAGCAGCAGTGTTAGGCCCCATGCACACGAGACGCTGGTAAACTCGAGTTCAAAGGCATTTGGGCATTTTTTTCAACTGCCCCTGAACACATTTAATGTTATCCTATGTGTCCAAGCACACATTCACATTTTTTGCGTTTTAAAGCAGTTGGGTTTAGGCTCGTTTTTTCAGACGCAAAATTTTGGGTTCAGACGCAAACGTTTTTGCGTTTCAAAGCTTTGGGAGGGTCTACAATGTCTTTGTTATGAACGCTGATAGCCGCAAACGCGGTAAAACGCCGCTAAACGCCAGCGAAATTCACGGCAAAAACGGGCGTTTTAAACGCCGGTTTTTGCCTTTGAAAACTTGAGTTTACATGTGCTTGCATTTGCTTCTCGTGTGCATGGGGCCTTAATGAGGCCTGAGAAAGGCATGGATCCTGTGTCTCTGCAAAGTAAGAACACTGATTCATGCATTCCCCTTGTTTTAAACTATGTCGTTTTCCGGGTTGTAAAAAATGATCGTGTGTGGGCTTTAACGACGTGAAAAACCTGCGCATGCTCAGAAGCAAGTTATGAGACGGGAGCGATCGTTCTGGTAAAACTACTGTTCATAATGGAGTAAGCACATTCATCACGCTGTAACAGACAGAAAAGCGCGAATCGTCTTTTACTAACACAAAATCAGCTAAAGCAGCCCCAAGGGTGGCGTCATCCGAATAGAACTTCCCCTTTATAGTGCCGTCGTACGTGTAATGATCGTGTGTAGGCAAGGCCGTTTTAATGATGACGTTTTTTCTAGAGCCTGAAAAACGTTGTTTTTTACAACCCGAAAAATGATCGTGTGTACGCAGCTTTAGGGTCACCATACACACAGGGCCGATCCGCGCTATAGGCTCACTATGCAAGCCGCTTACGGCCCCGCAAAGCTGCGAAGGGCCCCCCAAATTACTAGAGGCCCCGCCTGGTGAGAAGTCATTTTCGCCCCCTCACCCCGCTTCTCAACTCGCTGGCTGCATGGGAGAAGAGGTAAGAAGTCAACACCCCCTGCTTCTCAATTTAATGTAAGATGTAATTTCCGACAGCAGAACACCCCCTCCCCCCGCTTCTCAACTTTCTTTAATGTCACTGTCGTCAGCGACCCCCGCTTCTCATTTTTAATGTGCCATGTCATTTTGCTTAGGGCCCCAGGGAGGTCAGGATCGGCACTGCATACACATTACAGCTGACCATACAATCTTTGGAGAGTCGACTCAAATTGTGCATAATGAGGACCTACATAAACCATCCAATTTGTATCCAAACAGGCATATGGTGGCCATACAGTTCTGCCCGTGATTCCAAATCGCATGCCAATCGCAGCACAATGCGTGGTGTGCTTGTGAGTACCATTATCCTTCAATGCCATCCCAAACACGATACGATTCTTCCGCAATTGTAGAGCACCAGGATCGTACAGCAATCACAGCAAGCCACATCTTTAAAAATCGCGTGAAGTTTGTCGCCTGAAAAGGGGCAGATAATTTTCGGGCGACAAACGTGCAGAAGGCAGCACATTCAAGTAAATGATCTGTCTTATATGACACGTAGAATCGCGTGAAAGTCATTCTGTCAAAATCGGATTGCAGGAACGAGGGCCTATCTGTCAATCCAAACCCATTTCCCCATCTGTGGCATATCGATAGAATGGGATGTCTACTATAGATTGGTTATTCCTATTGGAAGAGATCGATTGGAAAATAAATCAATCATTTATCTAAGTATGTATGACCACCATTACATACATACATATGGCTAGATTCAGAGAGATGGCCGCAACTTTGCGGCGGCGTATCTTAGCGTGTTCAGGCTACGCTGCCGTAAGTTAGCGAGGCAAGTACTTGATTCTCAAAGTACTTGCCTGCTAAGTTACGGCAGCGTAGCCTAAAGCGGGCGGGCGTAAGGGCACCTAATTCAAATTTGTCTGAGGGGGCGTGTTTTATGATAATGAGGCTTGACCCGACGTGATTGACGTTTTTGTCGAACTGCGCATGCGCCGGGCGCCTACATTTCCCAGTGAGCATTGCGGCTAAGTCCGCCGCACGAGCCTATTGATTTCGACGTGGACGTAAACTACGTAAATCCCTTTTAGCGGACGGCTTACGCAAACGACGTAAAAATTTCGAATTTCGAAGCGGGAACAGCGGCCATACTTTAACATTACTATTCCAACTATTTGATGGAATAACTTTAAGCCTGCTAATGCGTTACGTAAACGGCGTAAATGTACTGCGGCGGCCGGGCGTACGTTCGTGAATAGGCGTATCTACTGATTTACATATTCTACGCCGACCGCAAAGGAAGCGCCACCTAGCGGCCATCCGAAATATTGCAACCTAAGATAGGATGGCGCAAGCCGTCGTATCTTAGATATGTTTAAGCGTATCTCTGTTTGAGAATACACTTAAACATAGGTCGGCGCAGATTCTAAGTTAGGTCGGCGTATCTACTGATAAGTTGACCTAACTCTACCTGAATCTAGCTAATAGTTGTTGGTAGATCTAAAGGAGATTGTACAATCAGATTGTAATGTGTGTGGTGAGCCTAAAGCAGATTATAGAAAGAGTGTACAATCAGATTGTAGTGTGTGTGGTGAGCCTAAAGCAGATTATAGAAACAGTGTACAATCAGATTGTTTAGTGTATTGCCTGCTTTAACCTGATTGGGTCATTGAGTGCAGCTTGCATTAGTTAGCAGGGAAAAACTTGAAGTAGAAATAAAACAAAATAATAATAATAAAAAAAATAAAAAAACAGACTAAAGCCACATTCTTTATATATTGAAAAGTGTAGGGGAGGATTATAATCCCTTTCCATTTTTTTCCCCATTGGGGAGATTTCCCTTCACTTCCTGTCCCATAGCCAAAACAGGAAGTGAGAGGAAGTCCCTGGTTGTCACCAGGGACACCAGAACTGGTGCCCTACTGACAGCTTTCTAATTAGGGATATCTGAGATTTGCAGTGCAGCATATTGTTCTAAATTACATCTTTTCAAGACTAAATGAAGCTAAAAGTTAAGAGTTGGCAGCTTTCCTCTATGGGATTAGTGGCACAGTCAGCACGGTACTGGAAAATATGACTCTCTGCCATACCATCATTATTTTAAATGTTTTCAGCTCTGAGCGCTCCTAAAACCTCAACATACTTACTATCATCATTCTACAGAATTTCTATCGCCACAAGAGTTTGGGCAACTGCTTTACTTATCCACGTTGGTACCGAGATAGTACTTCGAAATGATCTCCCAGCTCTTTTTTCTCCAGCAAGCCACAATTAAAATCGCACTGAACAGTCGGCTTTGGAGTAGAGCTGCACGATTCTGGCCAAAATGAGAATTTTTTTTTTCCTTAGAATAAAGATCACGATTCGTAAAATTTTTCACATTATACAAAAAAAAAAAAAATGTGGGCTAATTTTACTGGTTATTATTATTATTTTTTATTATTAAAGTATTTTTTTTTCCAAAAAATTGCATTTGAAAGACTGTTGCGCAAATACAGTGTGACATAAAATATTGGAACAACCACCATTTTATTCTCTAGGGTCTCGACTAAAAAAAAATATATATATATATATATATATATATATATACATACACACAATGGGCCAGATCCACAAAGAGCCGCCGTAACTTAAATATTCTGATTTAAGTTACACTGCCGCAAAATTTCTACACTGGCGCAAAATTTCTACCTAAGTGCCCGATCCACAAAGCACTTACCTAGAAATTTTCGGCTGTGTAACTTAAATCCGTCCGGCGCAAGGCGTTCCTATTCAAATGGTGGCGAGTCCCATTTAAATTAGGCGCGCTCCCGCGCCGGACGTACTGCGCATGCTCGTGACGTCATTTTCCCGACGTGCATAGCGCGAAATGACGTTACGCCGAGCTTCGTGAATTGCGCCAGGTCAAAAAAGTTGCGTCGGGAAAAAAAAAAGATACGGCGGGAAAAAAAATAAAAAAAAAAAAAAAAATAACAGCGTCGCGGGTAAGAAGGGTCTACTTTTACAAGGTGTAAACAGTTTACACTTTGTAAAAGCAGCCCTAATTTTACACATGCAACTTAATACTTACGGAGGTAAAAAACGAAGCGTAAAAGCTTTGTGGATCTCCGTAAGTGCTAATTTGCATACCCGAAGCGCCATTTCGACGCGAAATGCCAACAGCGGCGGATGCGGTACTGCATCCTAAGATCCGGCAGTGTAAGTCCCTTACACATGTCGGATCTTCTGTCTATCTTTTGGAAACTGATTCTGTGGATCAGTTCCAAAGATAGAAACAGGGATACGACGGCGTATCAGTAGATACGCCGGTGTATCCCTTTTGAGGATCTGGCCCAATGTTTGGGGGTTCTAAGTAATTTTGTAGCAAAAAAAAAAAAAGATTTTATTTGAAAACATCAAATGTCAAAAAAAGGTTTCTGGTTAGATTCTGGTACATCCGCGTATCTTTGCGGCGGCGTAACGTATCCGATTTACGTTACGCCTCCGCAACTTAGACGGGCAAGTGCTGTATTCTCAAAGCACTTGCTCCGTAAGTTGCGGCGGCGTAGCGTAAATCGGCCGGCGTAAGCCCGCCTAATTCAAATTTGGAACAGGGGGGCGTGTTTTATGTAAATGTTGTGTGACCCGACGTGATTGGCGTTTTTCACGAACGGCGCATGCGCTGTCCGTGGAAATCTCCCAGTGTGCATTGCTCCTAATACGCCGCAAGGACGTATTGGTTTTGACGTGAACGTAAATTACGTCCAGCACTATTCACGGACGAGTTACGCAAACGACGTAACATTTTCAAATTTCATTGCGGGAACGACGGCTATACTTAACATTGGTACGCCGCACTTACACCACCATATAGCAGGGGTAACTATACGCCGGGAAAAGCCTAACGTAAACGGCGTAAATGTACTGCGTCGGCTGGGCGTACGTTCGTGAATTTGCGTATCTAGCTAATTTGCATACTCGACGTGGAATTTGACGGAAGCGCCACCTAGCGGCCAGCGTAAATATGCATTTACGATACGACGGTGTAAGACAGTTAAGCCTGTCGGATCTAAGGGAAATCTATGCGTAACTGATTCTAAGAATCAGGCGCATAGATATGACGGCGCAACTCAGAGACACGGCGGCCTATCTGGAGATACGCCATCGTATCTCGGTTGTGAATCTGGCCCTTAGTGTTTAAGTGGTTAAACTTTCCTAATTTACATACAGAAGTCAATTCCTTTGATGTAAAAGACAAATTGTTACAATGTTTAGACTTAATGTTCCACTGATAAAGAATGTTGTGATACTTAGCAGAATGCCCAGAATTTTTCTTCCTTTCTTTTGACAGCTGAGAGCAGAGAGAATTCTCTGCATACGAAAGATCGGGAAATACTTTGTCAAGATCGCAACGGGAAAAAATTGCGATAATTATTCTTGACGATTAATCGTGCAGCTCTACTTTGGAGTAGCATGACTTCAAAGCTGCACTGGCGTGAACCAGGGCTTATGAATGCAACACACCAGCGCCCTTATGTTGCATTTGCCCAGCGCTGAAAAAAAAAAAAAAGTACAGCATGCACTACTTTTTTCAGGAACTAACTTTCCATTGGCTAAAAACGAAATGCTCAAGCTCAAGAAAGAGAGTTAAAAAAAAAATGCTTCAAGCAGCCAAAGTGTGAACCTAGCCAAAGGGCTCATTCTCGCTTTGTGCGGTGCCCTCTCTGTATGGGACACACGCAGGTCATCATCGGGGGACCTAGAAAACAATTGTAATCTATGTGTGTGCACAGGGTGTGCTGGATGTGCCTGGGCACACCCTAATCGTGACGCAGATTCCCCTGCTGCTACAGAGAAGGGGATTGAGGAATCTCTGTCCTCAGTCCCTAGCTCTGCTTTTTTCCCCAAAGTCCCTCAATGGGGCTCCTAACAAATTGTAAAAAAATAAAATATATATATTATAAAAAATAAGAAAAATAAATAAAATTGTAATAAATAATAACAAAAAAAAAAACAACTGCTGCAATATCATCCTAACTGACACCATCCGCTGCTCTACTGCGCATGTGCATGTGTCTGGGGTGCACACCCTAATGCAATAGGCTGCGCACACCTACAGTGTCCTGTTCAAATGCACACAAACTCTCAAAAACGCACATAAACGCAACGTACTGCAAGGCAAGAATAAAAAACGCCTTACAACACATTAGAATAAATGCAATGTAACACGCGTGCGTTAACGGATGAGTTGTGGTGTGAAGGTGCCTTAAAGACTGCTGATCCATTCAAACAATCATGAGTACTTTGTTATCTATACAAGGTCAGCAAACACAAATATTTTCTTTCCGACTAGAATCAGTATAACGTTTGTGCAGGATTTAAAACACAGTTCCTGGAATGCATAATGTCACAGACACCCATAGAAATCTGTCTCTCACCCCGTGCGACAAATCCCCCCAAAATTCTCATATGACAGAATAAAAATTGGGAAGTGATGTCATGTGTTATAATGTATTGTATTTTCGATGGACATCTGTACTGATTAAAACAAAAATTGTACAACCTGGTTATGTTCGAGAAACATTTTTGTACTTGTTCCGTTGGATAATTTTGCATACATTTTCATGATCGACTCTCGAAAGATGTGTACTAAGGATCAAGATTATCATATATCGATCAGAACGTGGTTTTCTGATCGTTGTGCACGGGCCATTAGGCTTCAATTGGGTGCCTGAGTACGCAGTAAAAAAGATGCATGCACAGTAAAATGCTGAGTACGCACTAAAACGCTTCATGCGCAGTAAAACGCTGAGAATGCAGTAAAAAAGATGCATGCGCATTAAAATGCTGAGTATGCAGTAAAACGCTTCATGCGCAGTAAAACGCTGAGTACGCAGTAAAACGCGGCATGCACAATAAAATGCTAAGTACCCAGTAAAACGCTGCATGCTCAGTAAAATGTTGAGTATGCAGTAAAACGCGGCATGCTCAGTAAAACGCTGAGAACCCAGTAAAACACTGCATGCGCAGTAGAACGCTGAGAACCCAGTAAAACGCTGAGTACCCCCAGTAAAACGCTGAGTACCCAGTAAAACGCTGAGTATGCAGTAAAACACTGAGTACCCAGTAAAACGCTGCATGCGCAGTAAAACGTTACGTAACCAGTAAAATGCTGCATGCGCAGTAAAACGCTGAGTATGCAGTAAAACGCTAAGTACGCATTAAAACGCTGAGTACCCAGTAAAACACTGCATGCGCAGTAAAACGCTGAGAACCCAGTAAAACGCTGAGTACCCCCAGTAAAATGCTGAGTACCCCCAGTAAAACGCTGAGTATCCAGTAAAACGCTGAAAGCGCAGTAAAACGCTGAGAACCCAGTAAAACGCTGAGTACCCCCAGTAAAACGCTGAGTATCCAGTAAAACGCTGAATGCGCAGTAAAACGCTGAGTATGCAGTAAAACGCTGCATGCGCAGTAAAACGTTACTAACCCAGTAAAATGCTGCGTGCGCAGTAAAACGCTGAGTATGCAGTAAAACGCTAAGTACGCAGTAAAACACTGCATGCGCAGTAAAACGCTGAGAACCCAGTAAAACGCTGAGTACCCAGTAAAATGCTGAATGCGCAGTAAAACGCTGAGTATGCAGTAAAACGCTGAGTACCCAGTAAAATGCTGAATGCGCAGTAAAACGCTGAGTATGCAGTAAAACGCTGAGTACCCAGTAAAATGCTGAATGCGCAGTAAAACGCTGAATGCACAGAAAAAATGCTGAGCACCCAGTAAAATGCTGAATGCGCAGTAAAACGCTGAATGCGCAGTAAAATTCTAAGCACCCAGTAAAATGCTGAATGCGCAGTAAAATGCTGAATGCGCAGTAAAATGCTGAGCACCCAGTAAAATGCTGAATGCGCAGTAAAACGCTGAGTATGCAGTAAAATGCTGAATGCGCAGTAAAACGCTGACTATGCAGTAAAAGGCTGAATGCGCAGTAAAACGCTGAGTATGCAGTAAAACGCTGAATGCGCAGTAAAACGCTGAGTATGCAGTAAAACGCTGAATGCGCAGTAAAACGCTGAGTATGTAGTAAAACGCTGAATGCGCAGTAAAACGCTGAGTATGCAGTAAAACACTGAATGCACAGTAAAATGCTGAGCACCCAGTAAATGCTGAATGCGCAGTAAAACGCTGAGTATGCAGTAAAACGCTGAATGCGCAGTAAAACGCTGAACACCCAGTAAAAGCTGAATGCGCAGTAAAACGCTGAGTATGCAGTAAAACGCTGAATGCGCAGTAAAACGCTGAGTATGCAGTAAAACGCTGAGTATGCAGTAAAACGCTGAATGCGCAGTAAAACGCTGAATGCGCAGTAAAACGCTGAATGCGCAGTAAAACGCTGAGTGCGCAGTAAAACGCAGATTTTTCCATGCAGACCAGTGTGAATGTAGCTGTATAGAAGCAATTGAAAGGCTGCCAGAGAGAAGTAAAACTTTAGAAAAGTCTACTTTGTATGAAGATCGCTGAAATGCAGAACATCCCCAAGGCCCCCCTGGACTCCGAGGCCCCAGACAGATGACCGTCTGATCCTTACTGACCTCCATGTGTCTGTGAAGACAGCACAAGAGCTGACAATCTATGTGTCCAGGATGGATAAAGTGTTCCCAATGAGCGCAGATCTCCGCAAGGATCCCATAGTGAGCGGTGCTCTCTCTCTCTTCTAGAAGGACTTACCTGATAGAGGTGAGTAGGTTCTCCTCCGCCATGGTCCGGGGTGGGGTGTATGAATGGTACCCTGTAAGGACCACACTGGTGGAATCATTGATCTCCATTGTAGCCGGAGTCCCGGAGCATGGCTTCCTCCCTCCCGGCCGCAGCCCTTTGTGATGAGACTGGGGTGAGAGCAGGACAGGAGGAAACACCGCCCACCCCACAGCCAGCCAGTGTCTGCACTCCTCCGACTGCATGGAGGGTGTCCTGGCTGTCACTTGGAGGACAGTGACAGCTCCCCATACACACACAGGATGTCCCCGGAACTTTCATCCTTCTTTTCTCACTCTTCATTCATGTCTGCTGTGTGGATCGCTTTTCATCCGCAATCACCAGTTCTCTTAAAGAGGAATTGAACCTAAAAATCAAACAACGCTGGCAGGTTGGATTTGGAAGATAGAAGATTGGCCTCTCCTGTTATAAGGGATTCTCCCTGCCTGTCAGTGGTGAGGTATACTGAGCCACGCATGCACAGCTTAGCGTCAATTCACAGCGTCACTTTGCGCAGGAGTGATGTCATCATTGTGAGGACATTCAAGCAACCAAACAGACTGAACCCAGAATGAAGGGGGGGGGGGAAGCAGTGATGTCACTAGGGTTGGTGTCACCGGGTGCGGTAAAACATGGTGTAACCCCCCCCCCCCACCATCCAATAATCTTTGCAACCTGCGTTTGGGGTGTTGTTAATTTTGCATTGACGTCTGCGGCAGATCGCAAAAGGGCAAGGTGGTGTGGGTGGTACACTGTGCCCCAAGCCCACCCTTTTTTGGGTGTCAAAGTCCTGTCAAAGTCCCGCCTCCTGGATCTGATCCAGTGGGGGGCGCAAACGGAAAAAAAAAAACAATTGCAGCCTCCCTGTGCCCATCAAATGCAGCAACTGTGCCCATCAAATGCAGCCACTGTGCCCATCAAATGCAGCCACTGTGCCCATCAATTGTCACCACTGTGCCATGCCATCAAACGCAGCCACTGTGCCATCAATTGTCACCACTGTGCCATGCCATCAAAGGCAGTCGCTGTGCCATGCCATCAAAGGCAGCCACTGTGCCATGCCATCAAACGCAGCCACTGTGCCATCAATTGTCACCACTGTGCCATGCCATCACACGCAGCCACTGTGCCATGCCATCAAACGCAGCCACTGTGCTATCAATTGTCACCACCGTGCCATGCCATCAAACGCAGCCACTGTGCCATCAATTGTCACCACTGTGCCATGCCATCAAACGCAGTCACTGTGCCATGCCATCAAAGGCAGCCACTGTGCCATGCCATCAAACGCAGCCACTGTGCCATCAATTGTCACCACTGTGCCATGCCATCACACGCAGCCACTGTGCCATGCCATCAAATGCAGCCACTGTGCCATCAATTGTCACCACTGTGCCATGCCATCAAACACAGCCACTGTGCCATGCATTAAAACGCAGCCACTGTGCCATCAATTGTCACCACTGTGCCATGCCATTAAACGCAGTCACTGTGCCATGCCATCAAACACAGCCACTGTGCCATCAATTGTCACCACTGTGCCATGCCATCAAACTCAGCCACTGTGCCATCAATTGTCACCACTGTGCCATGCCATCAAACGCAGTCGCTGTGCCATGCCATCAAAGGCAGCCTCCTGGATCTGATCCAGTGGGGGGCGCAAACGGAAAAAAAAAACAATTGCAGCCTCCCTGTGCCCATCAAATGCAGCAACTGTGCCCATCAAATGCAGCCACTGTGCCCATCAAATGCAGCCACTGTGCCCATCAATTGTCACCACTGTGCCATGCCATCAAACGCAGCCACTGTGCCATCAATTGTCACCACTGTGCCATGCCATCAAACGCAGTCGCTGTGCCATGCCATCAAAGGCAGCCACTGTGCCATGCCATCAAACGCAGCCACTGTGCCATCAATTGTCACCACTGTGCCATGCCATCACACGCAGCCACTGTGCCATGCCATCAAACGCAGCCACTGTGCTATCAATTGTCACCACCGTGCCATGCCATCAAACGCAGCCACTGTGCCATCAATTGTCACCACTGTGCCATGCCATCAAACGCAGTCACTGTGCCATGCCATCAAAGGCAGCCACTGTGCCATGCCATCAAACGCAGCCACTGTGCCATCAATTGTCACCACTGTGCCATGCCATCACACGCAGCCACTGTGCCATGCCATCAAATGCAGCCACTGTGCCATCAATTGTCACCACTGTGCCATGCCATCAAACACAGCCACTGTGCCATGCATTAAAACGCAGCCACTGTGCCATCAATTGTCACCACTGTGCCATGCCATTAAACGCAGTCACTGTGCCATGCCATCAAACACAGCCACTGTGCCATCAATTGTCACCACTGTGCCATGCCATCAAACTCAGCCACTGTGCCATCAATTGTCACCACTGTGCCATGCCATCAAACGCAGCAAACTGTGCCATGCCATCAAATGCAGCCACTGTGTCATCAATTGTCGCCACTGTGCCAATTGTCGCCACTGTGCCCTTTCATTGTCGCCACTGTGCCCTTTAATTGTCGCCACTGTGCCAATTGATGCCAGTGTGCCCTTTAATTGTCGCCACTGTGCCCATTGATGTCACTGCCACTGTGCCTATTGTCGCCACTGTGCCCATTGTCGCCACTGCCACTGTGCCAATTGTCGCCGCTGTGCCCTGTAAAATGCCCCCCCCCCGCCCGGCACTTACCTTTCTGGGGGTCAGCCATCCTCCTTCCACGTCCCTCGATGTCTTCTCCCACTGGCTCTGATAGGCACTTCCACACAGCCAACCAGCTGCTGTTATTCAGGTGGCCAGCGCTCACCATCCGGCCGGCCATCTGAATAGTCGGCGGCAACAATACATAGATTCATGCAATGCATGAATCTATGTATTGTAATCAGTGGCGGTGGTGCGAGAGCCAGAGGGGGCGGCGCTCCGGCGCCCTCTATGGACGCACCGCCACTGATCGGATCCTATACTAGACGTCACACTGGTCCAATTTCCCAGCATGGGCCCAGTGTGGTGTCTATCATAGGAGCAGGGGCGGACTGACAACTCATGGGGCCCCCGGGCAATAGAAGATTATGGGGCCCCTCTGGCTTACAGATGGCCACCACGCCAGGAGGCAGTGCAGAGGCGGGCAGCTAAAATCTTGGGATATTCACATTAAAAGCATGTCATTTTCGGACATATCAGGGACAGATCTAAAAAAAACACAGATTTTTACATACTGTCCCTGGTTTTACTGAGCCTGGCAACCCGGATGGGGCCCCCTAGTGGCATGGGGCCCTCGGGCAGTGCCCGAGTGACTCAATGGTCAGTCCGCCCCTGCATAGGAGCCGATCCAGGAGGCGGGACTTTGTTTGACAGTGGGCGGCATCTCAGCTCTAAGTGGTGATAGTTCCCTTCTCGGTCTGCCCTGGCCGGCTTTCCTCTCCATTCAGGCTGTGATTGGATGCAGTGTGTTACCAACTGATTGCTTCTCCACTGCTTTCGCCAGCCCTGCATATATGCAGCCTTTCAAGGGGCATCAGAGCAGCCGGGCAGTCCACTCCTGTCCGAAGTGCTGCAGCTTCTGATACACACTGAGAGAAGTTCACAATGTACATCAGCGGAGGCCCGTCCATTAGGGGCACCTGGGCGCCGCCATTCTATCCATGCCACCCCATATATGAATAATGGATAGATTAATGCTTCGCATGATTATAGCCACGCCCGCCACTGCCACCCCCTATTCAGGCATCCGGTCCCTTTCAGAATGCTGGGTGCCTGAATTACAGCTGCGGGGGTGTTTTTTGAAGCACCTGATTAGAGCCATAGGTTCTAATAGGCTTCAAAATATGTGGGATCATGGCGCAGAGCATTGCACCATGAGCCGACCCAGGTGTTACAAGAGGGAATGCTGCCCCCCCAAAGAAAATTACCGCCAGCCGCCAGTAAGTAAGTAATTTCAGTACAGGAGAGGAGTCTGTACAATTGTGCAAGGAAGATGGTAAGGCCTAGACAGCTTCAGGCATGAATTGAGAAACGGGGGGGCCCTTTACAAAAAAATAAGAAATAAAGAAAAATATATATAAAAAAAGGGGGGTAGCCCTCTGGGCCCTTTAATAAAAAGGGGGGTTGCCATCTGGGGCCCTTTAATAAATATATATATATACACACAAATTATTTTATTTTTTTATAAAAAGAAATTACAAAAAAGGGGGGGTTGCCATCCGGGACCTCTGGGCCCTTTAATAAATAATAAAAAAAAAGAAACCTCTGGTCCCTTTAATAAAAAAAATATATATAAAAAAAAAAAAAAATAAACATTTATATATATAAAAGAAAGAGGGTTGCCATCCAGGGCCCTTTAATAATAATAAAAAAATATATATATATAAACAAAAATAAACATTTATAAAGAATAATAAAAAAGGGGGGTTTGCCACATGGTGCCCTGTGGACCCCTGAGCCCTTTAATTAAAAAATAAAATATATATATATATATAAAAAAAAAAAAAACAATAAAAAAAAAATGTTTTTATAAAAAAAAGGGGGGTTGCCATCCGGGGCCCTGGGGACCTCTGGGCCCTTTAATAATAATAATATTATTAATAATAATAATAATAATAATAATAATAATAATAATAATAATATTTTATATATATATATATATATATATATATATATATATATAGAGAGAGAGAGAGAGAGAGAGAGAGAGAGAGAGAGAGAGAGAAAATAAAAGAAATAAAAAAAATATAAATAAATATATAAAAAATAAATAAAAAAAGGGGGGTTGCCATCCGGGCCCCTGGGGACCTCCGGGCCCCTGGGGACCTCCGGGCCCCTTACAGGATTACTGCCTGTACCCCCCTGATGGCGGCCCTGCAGAGGAGTATTTGTCAGCAGTAGGGATGAGCCGAACACCCCCCGGTTTGCACTAGATTCTAGAAAATGCGAACAGATAAAAAATTTGTGCCAACATGTGAACCCTATTAAAGTCTTTGTGACACGAACATGAAAAATCATCAGTGCTCATTTTAAAGGCTTATATGCAAGTTATTGCCATAAAAAGTATACAGGAACCTGAGTACTGCCCCAGGGGACATGTATTAATACAAACGTTTTTAAAACAACAGTTTTTTCTGGAGCAGTGATTTTAAGAATGCTTAAAGTGAAACAATAAAAATGTAATATTCCTTTAAATATCGTGCCTGGGGGGTTCCCTTAGTCTGCCTGTAAAGTGGTGCATCTGTGTGATGTGTATTACTGTGCCGCAGTAAAAATGTCATTTAAACTTGCTCGCAGCTGTAATATATTGCTGGCTCCCGGTAAAATAGATAAAAATTAAGGAAACAATGGCGTGGGCCCCCCCCCCAGTCCATACCAGGCCCTGTGGGTCTGGAGGACAGGCCACATGCCCTCAACATGGGGAGGGTGCTTTGGGCTCATCCCCACAACCCTTGCCCCGTGATTGTGGGGGTCTGTGGGTGGGGGACTTATCGGAATCTAGAAGACCCCTTTGACAAGGGGCCCCCACATTGTACCCCTACCTATATACCAAATATAGTGTAAAAAAGTAAAAAACACAAAAGACAGTTTTTGACTATTCTTTTATTACGAAAAAAAAAAAAAAATCTGCGATGTCTATCCATCTTCAATCACGCCGCCCCGATGGACTGGGAAAAAAAATACTCCGCTTCCATGGGAGACCTCCCAGCGACGGCTGTCTCTTGGCTGTGACAGTTGTAAAGGCAAGGGGGGGGGGGGCACCTGCTGACGTAATCGGGTGACCCAACCCCCCTATGGCATATGATAAAGGACATCGCAGGACACATTTTAATTTTTTTTTAATAAAGGAATTGTTGAAAACTGTCTTTTGTGGTTTTTAATTTTTGACACTTAGTTTGGTGAATGGTTATGGGTACAATGTACCCCATACCCATTCACATAGGGGGGTTGGAATCTGGGGCCCTCCAGATTCTGATAAGACCCCGACCCGCAGACCACCTCAACCACCGGGCAAGGGTTGTGGAGATGTGGCCCTTTACTCCTCCCCATGTTGAGGTCATGTGGCCTGTCCTCCAGGCAAGCGGCCTGGTATGGTTCAAGGCCAGGATGCTTGCTTGGATAAGGGTCTGGTATGGATTTGGGGGGGGGGGATCTCACACCCAAAGGGCCTGGTATGGACTGGGGGGAGGAGGAACCCATGCTGTTTTTTTTTCATAATTCTGTCATAGGGTTCCCCTTAACCACTTCAATATGCTGTATTATATACTGTACACTGACTGTACTGTGTATATATATATATATATATATATATATATATATATATATATATATATATATATATAAATACACACACTACACTGCATGCACTGTATAGTCTACACTGACTGTGATATACTACACTGTCTACACTGTGATATATATATATATATTACACTGACTGCACTGTATATATAGGGGCAGATCCACAAAGACCTGCCCCGGCGCAGCGTATCTGAGATACGCTACGCCGCCGTAACTTACTTCTCTTGGCTTTGAATCCAGAAAGAATTTGCGCCGTAAGTTACGGCGGCGTAGTGTATCTCTCGCAGAGTAAGGGCACGGAATTCAAATTGGGCGGGTAGGGGGAGTGTTTCATTTAAATGAAGCGCGTCCCCGTGCCGAACGAACTGCGCATGCGCCGTCCCTAAATTTCCCGCCGTGCATTGCGCGAAATGACGTCGCAAGGACGTCATTGTTTTGACTTGGACGTAAATTATGTCCATCCTGCGATTCACGGACAACTTATGCAAACGAAAAAAAAAATTCAAATTAAACGCAGGAACGACGGCCATACTTAACATAGCAGGTTTAACTATACGCCAAGAAACAGCAGCTTTAACTATACGCCGGAAAAAGCCGACTAGAGACGACGTAAAATAATGCGACTGCCGCTCGTACGTTCGTGGATCGTCGGAAATAGCTAATTTGCATACTCGACGCGGAAAACGACGTGAACGTCACCCAGCGGACGCCGAAAAATTGCATCTTAGATCTGAAGGCGTACAAAGAGGTACGCCTGTCGGATCTAACCCAGATGCCGTCGTATCTTGTTTGGAGGATTCAAAACAAAGATACGACGCGGAAATTTGAAAGTACGCCGGCGTATCAGTAGATACGCTGGCGTACTCGCTTTGTGGATCTGCCCCTTAGTCTTCACTAAACTGTTTATATATATATATATATATATATATATATATATATATATATATATATATATATATAAATATATATATACTAAAAAGCGCCACTTTACTGTCGTTTTAGCAGCGCTTTTTGTCTGCTAGCGGGGTGCTTTTAACCCCCGCTAGCGGGCAAAGAAAGGGTTAGAAGCACACATGTTGTGGCGCTTCCAAAGCGCTGCCCATTCATTTCATTTCAATGGGCAGGGGCGATATAGGAGCGGTGTATACAGTGCTCCTACACCGCCCCAAAGATGCTGCTTGCAGAACTTTTTTTCCCATCCCGCAAGCACATCGCCCCAGTGTGAAAGCATTCAGGAGTTCACACTGGGGAGGCATGAGAGGCGCTTTTCAGGCACTTCAGGTCCTATTTTTTGCGCTAAAACGCCTGAAAAGCACCTCAGTGTAAAAGGGGTCTTAATGAGTTTTATGGTCACAGGATACAGTTTCTTTTTATAACATTAACATTGTGATAACACAAACAATAGTTACATTTGACCATCCAATATAATCACCTCCGAAAGATTTTACTCCCTTCATGACCAGGGCAGTTTTTGCTATTTGGCACTGTGTGAATTTAACTGCCAATTGCTCGGTCATGCAACACTGTACTCAAATGAAATCTATATTAAAAAGAAATCGCACAAATTGAGCTTTCATTTGGTGGTATTTGATCACCACTGTGTTTTTTATTTTTTTTGTGATATAAATGAAAAAAGACAGAACACTTTGAAAAAATTATATATTACTTTTACTTTCTGCTATAAAACATATCCAATTAAAAAAATAAAATTTCTTCATGAATTTATGCCAAAATGTATTTTGCACAAACCAAAGAATATACACTTTTTTTTTTACCAAAAACATGTAGCAAAAGTTATAGGCCTCGATTCACGTAACACTTACGCGGCGTATCTCGAGATATGCCGCGTAAGTGTAACGATGCGCCGTCGTATCTGTGCACTGTGCCCATAAAACTAGATACGCCTGAAAATAGGCTTCTTACGACCGACGTAACTTGCCTACGCCGGCGTATCTTGGGCTCATATTTACGCTGGAGGCATATGGGAAATTCGAATCCCATATGCAAATGACTGAGATACACTGATTCATGAACGTACTTGCGGCAGGCGCATTAATATACGCTGTTTACGTAAGTCGTACGTCCGGCGTAAAGTTAAGCCTCATAAAGCAGGGGTAAGTCATGTTAAGGTATGGACCAGGGAACAGCCATCGTATTTTACGTTGTTTACGTAGTAGTACGTGAATAGGGCTGGGAGTAGGTTACGTCACGTCGTAGGCAGTGATTCAACCTATCTTATGGAGTATTAATGACGTGATTCTGACGCATGCGTACTGGGATGCGTCCACGGGACGGCGAATGCGCCGTTCGTTCGGCCCATCATTTGCATGGGGTCACGGTTCATTTAAATGGATCACGCCCACCTTCCACCTACTTTGAATTAGGCGGGCTTATGCCGACGATTTTACATTACGCCGGCGCAACACATATGAGATGCGCTACGCCCGCCTAAAAATGCGCGGATCTACCTGAATCCAGCCCATAGTGTCTGGTATAGATACTGGATACTGGCAGCGATCAGCGACTTATAGTGGGACTGTGATAGTGTAGCCGGAAATCTGACACTAACTGACGCTGGCTGGGGGGTATACTAATTGACACTGACATCAATAGTGTCACTACAACAGTGATCAGTGCTAGTAATATCCACTCTATTCATCACCCATTTCTGTTGTGAAGGACAAGGGGAGTTGAGTGTTTGGATTGGCACTGCTTTTTCCATTTGCCTCCTGACGCCCCCCCCCCCCCCCCCCACTGTGATCTTTTCCTTGTTGCTTCCTGCCCCTCCCCAATCCATAACCTCCTGGACATTCGTCCTTACCTCCCCCCTCTCTTCTTTGCTACCTGCCCCTACCCTATCTATGATGTTCTCCTCTTTGTTCCTTGCTCCTCCCTTCTCAATGACCGCTGCCCTTCTACCCTTACACCATTCTCATTATTCCTTCTCTTTTGCTACCTGTCGCTCCCCTCTCCATTGCTTTTTCATCCTTACTTCTTCTCTCTATAACCTCATTCTTAATCCTCACTGCCCCTCCCCTCCTTTTACATACATTTATCCTATTAAAATATATATATATATATATATATATATATATATATATATATATATATATATATATATATATATATATATATATATATATATATATATATATATATATATATATCTGTAGATGGGGACTAGGAATGATGGGACATTATTATTATTAAGTAATGTTTTCTTAGTGGATCTGCATAAATTATTGAAAAACAAGAGGGGTTAATACTACTTTAAGTAAAGCTGCTAAATGTGCCCTTTTTTAGCTTATAAGGTGACTAAATGTGAGTGGCTTATAGAGCTTTGTAAGGCAGGGATACCTAATGCATCCCACAATCTCTCCAACAATATGCAAAATCATTTGCATAATTTACCATTATTTTAATTCACTGTCACTGTCTTCAGGTAATATTTGCTATTTCTCCTTTTTTTCGTTGGAGAACTAACATTCAAAAAGATTAATGTCCTTGCCTTATCTCTGTTAAAGCTGGAATTACAAATCAATCTTAGCATATCTGACTATATCGCTTGCAATGCCAGGAAGCTAATGCTATGCAATACTGAAGGTTATTATATGATGAGCAAAAGAGGTGTGAAAAGGCCATGGAAATCAGCTACTCTTTTTGTTCCTTTATCAGAGGTATACAATGGCACAGAATAATAGCAGCAGAAGTCTGCAATATATTATGCTTTTAAAATTCATATTCTTTGCTAGTTATTTTAATGTTTTTCTTTAAATTCTGTAAATTGTAAAATGTACCTACTAAGGTAGCCTGTTAAACTAAGCACCTTGGCAGAAATAGCTTTATAAAAATGGGCTTTATCTGTATCGCATAAGTTTGGTTCTTTATTAGTTATTTAAATAGGTACTTTGCTGTCCTTATGAGCACATCTTTTGATACCTTAAATTCCTTTAAAAACGATGGGCCAGATTCACATACATTTGCGGCGGCGTAACGTATGTCATTTACGTTACACCGCCGCAAGTTTTCAGCGCAAGTGCTTGATTCACAAAGCACTTTCCTGTAAACTTGCGGCGGCGTAGCGTAAAGCCGTCCAGCGCAAGCCCGCCTAATTCAAATGGGGCGTGTATCATTTAAATTAGGCGCGTTCCCGCGCCGAACGTACTGCGCATGCTCCGTTTTGAAATTTCCCGCCGTGCTTTGACGTCGCACCAACATAATTTTTTGAACGGCGACGTGCGTTACGTCCTTTCCTATTCCCGGACGTCTTACGCAAAAGAAAAAAAAAATTAAAATTCGACCCGGGAACGACGGCCATACTTTAACATGGGCTGTCTATTTTTACACCACCTAAATAGCAATCGCAACTTTACGACGGGAAAAGCCGACTAGCGTCGACGTAAGAGAATGCGACGAACGCGCGTACCTTCGTGGATCGCCGTAAACAGCTAATTAGCATACCCGACGCGGAAAATGACGCAAACTCCACCCAGCGGGCGCCGAAGTATTGCATCCTAGGATCCGAAGGCGTACGAAGCCGTACGCCTGTCGGATCTTAGCCAAATGCCGTTGTATCTTTGTTTGAGAATTCAAAATAAAGATACGACGCGGCAAATTTGAAAGTACGCCTGAGTATCAGCAGATACTCTGGCGTACTTTTTCTGTGAATCTGGCCCTATATTCTTCCCTATGCCGTTAAAGAGCTACATATTATGGGCCAGATTCACGTACGATCGCGTATCTTTGTGCGGGCGTAACGTATCTGATTTACTTCACGCCTCCGCAACTTCAAAGCACTTGCTCCGTAAGTTGCGGCGGCGTAGCGTAAATCGGCCGGCGTAAGCCCGCCTAATTCAAATTTGGAACAGGGGGGCGTGTTTTATGTAAATGTTGTGTGACCCGACGTGATTGACGTTTTTCACGAATGGCGAATGCGCCGTCCGTGGAAATCTCCTAGTGTGCATTGCTCCTAATATGCCGCAAGGACGTATTGGTTTTGACGTGAACGTAAATTACGTCCAGCCCCATTCACGGACGAATTACGCAAACTACGTAAAATTTTCAAATTTTGTCGCGGGAACGACGGCCATATTTAACATTGGTACGCCGCGCTTACGCCACCATATAGCAGGGGTAACTATACGCCGGGAAAAGCCTAACGTAAACGGCGTAAATGTACTGCGTCGGCCGGGCGTACGTTCGTGAATTTGCGTATCTAGCTAACTTGCATACTCGACACGGAATTCGACGGAAGCGCCACCTAGCGGCCAGCGTAAATATGCAGTTACGATACGACGGTGTAACACAGTTACGCCAGTCGGATCTACGGGAAATCTATGCGTAACTGATTCTAAGAATCAGGCGCATAGATACGACCGCGCAACTCAGAGATAAGACGGCGTATCTGGAGATACGCCGTCGTATCTCGTTTGAGAATCTGGCCCTATGTTCTTATATATATATTTTCTTTATTTCTTATTCTTTATATATATTATATTATTGATAATGTAAAAACAACATTGCCTCTATAATATTTACCTCTTGGTTAAATAAAAAAAATGGTATAAAAATATTTCTTATCTACTAGTTAGAACCAGCAGGTGTTGCACCCCTCACTGAGCTGCCCTACTTCTGTGCTTTTAAAAGCATTTAATATATGTAAACAGACCTGGATAGCAGGAGATACAGTAAAATCACACACATGATTCAGTGCGTCAAACACGGGGCACTCTCCCCTCTTTTCTAGCAGATACAGTATAGACCTGTATTAATAAGAACTGAGCATAGCTCAGCATGATCTGCAAAATGCTGTGACATTATCGTACAGTGAGGAAAATAAGTATTTGAACACCCTGCTATTTTGCAAGTTCTCCCACTTGGAAATCATGGAGGGGTCTGAAATTGTCACCGTAGGTGCATGTCCACTGTGAGAGACATAATCAAAAAAAAAAATTCCAGAAATCACAATTTATGATTTTTTAACTATTTATTTGTATGATACAGCTGCAAATAAGTATTTGAACACCTGTCTATCAGCTAGAATTCTGACCCTCAAAGACCTGTTAGTCTGCCTTTAAAATGTCCACCTCCACTCCATTTATTATCCTAAATTAGATGCACCTGTTTGAGGTCATTAGCTGCATAAAGACACCTGTCCACCCCATACAATCAGTAAGAATCCAACTACTAACATGGCCAAGACCAAAGAGCTGTCCAAAGACACTAGAGACAAAATTGTACACCTCCACAAGGCTGGAAAGGGCTACGGGGAAATTGCCAAGCAGCTTGGTGAAAAAAGGTCCACTGTTGGAGCAATCATTAGAAAATGGAAGAAGCTAAACATGACTGTCAATCTCCCTCGGACTGGGGCTCCATGCAAAATCTCACCTCGTGGGGTCTCAATGATCCTAAGAAAGGTGAGAAATCAGCCCAGGACTACACGGGAGGAGCTGGTCAATGACCTGAAAAGAGCTGGGACCACCGTTTCCAAGGTTACTGTTGGTAATACACTAAGACGTCATGGTTTGAAATCATGCATGGCACGGAAGGTTCCCCTGCTTAAACCAGCACATGTCAAGGCCCGTCTTAAGTATGCCAATGACCATTTGGATGATCCAGAGGAGTCATGGGAGAAAGTCATGTGGTCAGATGAGACCAAAATATAACTTTTTGGTCATCATTCCACTAACCGTGTTTGGAGGAAGAAGAATGATGAGTACCATCCCAAGAACACCATCCCTACTGTGAAGCATGGGGGTGGTAGTATCATGCTTTGGGGGTGTTTTTCTGCACATGGGACAGGGAGACTGCACTGTATTAAGGAGAGGATGACCGGGGCCGTGTATTGCGAGATTTTGGGCAACAACCTCCTTCCCTCAGTTAGAGCTTTGAAGATGGGTCGAGGCTGGGTCTTCCAACATGACAATGACCCGAAGCACACAGCCAGGATAACCAAGGAGTGGCTCTGTAAGAAGCATATCAAGGTTCTGGCATGGCCTAGCCAGTCTCCAGACCTAAACCCAATAGAGAATCTTTGGAGGGAGCTCAAACTCTGTGTTTCTCAGCGACAGCCCAGAAACCTGACTGACCTAGAGAAGATCTGTGTGGAGGAGTGGGCCAAAATCCCTCCTCCAGTGTGTGCAAACCTGGTGAAAAACTACAAGAAACGTTTGACCTCTGTAATTGCAAACAAAGGCTACTGTACCAAATATTAACATTGATTTTCTCAGGTGTTCAAATACTTATTTGCAGCTGTATCATACAAATAAATAGTTAAAAAAATCATACATTGTGATTTCTGGATTTTTTTTTTTTGATTATGTCTCTCACAGTGGACATGCACCTACGATGACAATTTCAGACCCCTCCATGATTTCCAAGTGGGAGAACTTGCAAAATAGCAGGGTGTTCAAATACTTATTTTCCTCACTGTATATGTATTAATTAATTAGAATATAATGTAAAAACATCAGTTAGTGAACTTATATATGTTTCAAGAAGAATTTAATTATTGCTGCGCAGCCAGTAAGTACTGTCTGTAAAGTATGCATCTTAAATGGATCAATTTATGTTCAAAATGTTTTATTAACATTTTACAAAATTATAAAATTAGAGGATATAACATCTAGAGAGCCTTAAGCAATGGCAATAGCTTCCCAAGAGACCTCAGCAAAAAAAAAATCACGAGGTATTCGAATTTGAGGGATGGAGGATTAGTATAGAGCAGGGGTCAGCAACCTGTAGATCGCAATCTACCAGTAGATCACGGACAGGTGACTGGTAGATCGCAGTCTGGGCTGACCCACCATTCCAAAGCATCAAACACAGTGCAATACAGAGGGACTACTTGTAAAGTTGGAGCTGTAGTAGGGAGCAAAAGCTGCATAAGCCAATTCCTCTGTAGTGCTGGCTTCTGTCCCATGTGGAGTGATACCAACTGCACTCCACGGTCTCCACCTCTTATCCCAGCTGGCAGTCTTCAGAGTGGTGCCAGCAGCAGGAAAAAAAGAGATCTTCAGGTTAGTGTAAACTAATACACTGGGCATAATAGCAGTATTGTGTTGCTTTCTTGTCACCTACTTTAACGCCTTAGAACATGTAGTTGTGGGGCACTTGCAGAGTGGCCCCATTTATTTGAATTAGTCGCAATTGGCAGGTGGTAGCACCCACCTAAAGCAACAGGGGGCTTGATTCCTGCTGCGTTATGTGTATACCAAAGAAGGTAAGGATTGGAGGCAGTAAAATCACCACCCCCCCCCAACTTTACATGTGAACGAGCCCTAAGGGTGCAACTGCTTAATGCAACTAAGGGCTCAGGCACTGCTGCTCCTCTAGAAAGTGATCCGAGTGTGTTTGACAGGTGGTGAGGAGGCAATATGTTGCTTCCTCACTACGTGATTTAAACCCATGATTGCTGTGAAAGGCATGTGATTGCAACATGGTAGTACAGCAATTAGAGCTTTAAATCAGGTGTGAGGAGGTGACTCTGGGTGACAATGTGGCCGGTGATCTTTGACTTCTCCCATGTTGTTCAGGTAGATCTCTACCTCTTTATGGTTGCCTACCCCTGGTATGGAGGAAGGGGAGTAAGGAAGAGAGACACTGGTGATGCTGCTTATTTTAACAACAATTATCAAAACAAGTTATTCAACCTATCTGATTAATGTAATCTATAATAGAAATCAGTTGTGGACATCTGCTTCGTCCAAAGACAAGGAATTTTTCCCAATCTGACTAAAAACAGATATAAGGAAAGTTGACTGGAACTCTGGGAGCTGACCCCCCATCCCCCCAAAAACGGAAAGTACAGGGCATAAAACTAGTGACCAGTATTACTATTTCCCCATTAGGCCCCGTACACACGACCGGATCTATCCGCTGAAAACGGTCCTGCGGACCGTTTCCAGCGGACAGATCAGCTGCGTCCGGCTGCCGGATTTCTATCTGATGGTTGTACACACCATCAGACAGAAATCCGCGCGTAAACAATATGCGGGGCGTGGACGCGCGGTCGCCGCGACGATGACGCGGCGACGTGGGCGGCCTTGTAGTTTAAAGCTTCCACGCATGCGACGATTCAGTACGACGCATGCGGGGATGGTGGTCGGTCGGACGTGTCCGGTGAGTCTGTACAGACGACCGAACACGTCCGACGGATAGATTTCCAGCGGACAGATTGGTTAGCATGCTAACCAATTCTGGTCCGCTGGAAACTGTCCGATCCGCTGGACAATTGTCCGCTCGGGCCTACACACGACCGGATCGGTCTGCTGGAACTGGTCCGTCGGACCAGTTCCAGCGGATAGATCCGGTCGTGTGTACGGGGCCTTAGAGGAACAGGGTTTTTCTAATATGTGCCCCTTTTGTTACTGGTGAGGTAATGGTGTCAATTTGAAGCTGTAGGAGAGTTGGAGAATGTGTAGACCCACAGAATAAATCAAACAGGAGCAGAGAAATCCTTGCACTGCAGGTCATCTGGTACAGCTTCCTCTCCAGAAACAGTCAGCAGTAAAGCAGTAACAATACCAAATCCCACTCCAAATCTCATATCACTAGCAGTCAGCAGTGCCTTAGATTATCTGACTTCAGATACACAGTACTGCTATGAGGCTACAGAACCAGAATGCCTAGGCACAGAAAGTGCACTTCTCTTGTTAGGAGGAATCCAAAACCAATTGAACATTTCATATGTTTCCTATAACTTATGTAGCACAGACCTGGAAATGGTCGGGCTGTTTGGTCCCAGGATACTCCAAGAAAACTTCTAACAAACTGTCGTTAAAGACACAAAAGCTGATTTACTCCTTCAGGGTGAGAGCACCCTCTCTTAGGTGAAGGATAAACTGATTCCAAAAAGGGACTCCTCAGCAGCAGTAAAGTCCTCTATGAAATGTGAAAAGCTCTCCCAAGTCAAGCAAAGGAAAGACCAAAAGGCTGGTATTCACTGTGCCCTGAATACTGTGTTGCCCCCTGCAGTATCAGTCAGCTTCTGTACTTAACTGCCTGTGGCCTGGATCCTCAGATAAGCTTTCTGCATGTGTTCAGGAGGCTAGGCCAGAGGTCCCTGAGCCCAAGCAGGAGCTGGAACCCCAAAAATTATTCTTGCATGCTGCTGCTGATATCCCAGGAATGCCTCCATCCTCAGGTTGGGTCTTACTCCCCAAAGAACAAGAGGAAGCTGTTCTAGGCTCCAGCCCATGTATACCCCTCTCAGCCCCCTGCTGGACACTTAGGCCTCGTACACACGGTCGTTTGGTCCGCTGAGAATGAACCGAAGTTCAGTTTCATCGGAACAAACCGACCGTGTGTATAGGCTAGCGGTCTGGTTTCCTTCGGTCCAAAATTTCTAAACATGCTTCAAAACCGAACCGCTGGACCGCTGGGCGATCGGACCAAACCGATGGTTAGTACAGAAAAGCATTGGTTCAAAACCCGTGCATGCTCAGAATCAAGTCGACGCATGCTTGGAAGCATTGAACTTCTTTTTATTCAGCATGTCGTGTGTTTTACGTCACCGCGTTCTGACCCGCTCGGATTTTGGACTGATGGTGTGTACACATATCAGGCCGTCAGGCCACTTCAGAGGTGAACCGCTGAAAACGAACCGACGGACCAGTCTCATCAGTTTGGTCCGACCGTGTGTACAAGGCCTTACTCTCCTGACAAGAGATTGTCTGAAGAGGCATGAAAAATGCAGGCCAGGGTATAAGCTCTTCTGCCTATTATATCCCAGGGCTTATTGGGATGCAGGGGAAAGTAGCTGAGCCTGCACAAGCAGAACGTAGAACAGACATTACTAAATAAGTGCTCATTTTGGTTACAAGGAGGCTAAAAAATAAATTTACTTAACACTAGCAGCATAGTGCTAGTAGCCATAGCAAACTTCAATTGTAATCAACTTTAATGTCAACACAGACTTTTGTTCAGGTTAGAACTGCTTCATTCCCAAAGTTAATAAAAAGGCAAAAGCAGATTGAAACTGGTTAATTTAACTTAAATGCAGATCGGCTGCAGGTCTAAAGGGCGTCGCATGCACCCATAAATGAAATGTAAATAATGTCAGAAGCATCTCAAACTGCACCTAAAATTTTATTTCAGATAATTGCAGTACATTTACTGATTTTTAGCCTCTGTGTGTGGACACCCTTCTTCAGCATGTCACAACCATGCAAGGAAAAAAGCAAAATTCATATAATAAAATTATAATATGAGTTTTACATAACTTTTTATGTAAAATGATGCTTCATTCTTAATGGTGTATTGAAAGGTGTGGATAAAGACACAGTAATTAACCTACATCCACAAAATAGATTTAAAATTCCAGGAGAAAAAAAATCAGGGAATTTCCAATGCTTATTGGTGGCTGAGAAGTAACCCCATTTCTTAGCAAGAACGGGTTGATAAATAAAGCACAAAAAATTCAAGCGTTTTAGGTGCTAAAATACATTTAGTTCCTCTCCCATTTGAAAGAGTATAGATCAAAAAGACTATTTTGTGAAAGACTAAAACAAAATGTTGCAGGTGTAAGGTATGGGTACAGAGGGAAACCTGTGTATACCTGCAGTAGCCTTGAAAAACATCTTGGTATCTTGTTATATAGTGTTATATAGTGGCTTGCTCTCCTCCTTGCCTTCTGCACAGGCCTAATGTCCAGTAAGCCAGGCCATCATAGCAATAAGCCAATAAAGATGTGTAGGATGTGGGTTTCTTAATGGGTTTAGCATTATCCCAAAGTGTATGAGCTTTTCTTGCTATATTATATTCATCAATGATATTTGGGTTTAAGGGACTGATAAAGATTACAGTGGGCCAGATTCTCAGCAGAGTTACGACGGTGTATCTCAGGAAACACCGTTGTATCTCTGTTTTTTGGCCCGGGTATCTATGCGAGTGATTCCTAGAATCATTTTCGCATAGATACGGCCAAGATCCGACAGGTGTAAGTGACTTACACTGTCGGATCTTAAATGTAATTCGCCGCCGGCCGCTAGGTGGCGTTTACGTTCAGGTCTCATTTGTTTATGCAAATGAGCCTGATACGCCGATTCCAGAACGAATTCGCGTCGCGTAGCCGTCGCTTACATCGTTTGCGTAAGCGTAAGGTTACCCCTGCTATATGAGGGGTAACCTTACGCCAGTCCGCCGTATGCCATGTTAAGTATGGCGTTGGGTCCGCGTCGTCTTTTCCCGTCGGGTACGTCGTTTTCCTAAGTCGTTCTTGAATACGACTTTACGTCAATGACGCACACGTCGGCGTCATTGACGTTTTCCGTCGAGAACTGGAGCATGCGCACTGGGCTATTTTAAGCCCGGCGCATGCGCAGTTCGATCGGCACGGGGGCGCGCTTAATTTAAATACAAGCCACCCCCTTTGAATTACGCGGGGATACTCCGGGCCAATTACACTACACCGCCGCAAATTACGGAGGAAGTGTTTGAGGAATACGGCACTTGCTCCTGTAAGCTGTGGCGGCGTAGTGTAAATGGCTTACGCGACGCCGCCGCAGGATCTACAAGAATCTGGCCCAGTATGTTCAGGCACTAACTTTCTTTTTTGTTTTTTATTGATAGAGTCTAAGTTCCAATTGGCTATATTTGGGCAATTTCAACTTTATTCAGGCCCACTGTAGTTCTTAAAAAAACAATTACATACAAGTGGAATTTCTGAGCCTTATAATATTATTCCCTCTTTTATACAAACAATATGTTTCCCATCTATGGCCTATGTATAATCTAAAATATTCCTGGTTTATTTATCTGAATGTTTCAGGCATTTTTGAATGTATTAGATTACTATTTCACAGGTTTAGAATGCTTTGCAGTTTTGTTTACACTGAGTATGGTGCCCTTATGTTCTGAAAATGTTAGCTATCTTTGCTTTTATCTGTGATTTCTAGTAACATTCTTTCTCCTAGAAATGTCTCTTTTTCTGAGAAAAAAAATACCGTACTTTCTTGATATATTATAAATCAGAAAGCCCATTTGTATGAGCCTTGAAGAAAGAGTAACTTCACACATAAGGAAACACTTTCTAGTTTATGTGAAAAAATATCTAATCACAGTATCAAATATATACATAATAACAAATCAGAAAAATGAGGTAAAGTATTAGGCTTTGTGCAACTTTATTCTATGAAATTATTTTAATTAATAGGACAGAGATAAATTCTATAAAGAGTCACTTTCACAAGCTATATTGACTGTACAAGTTATTCCAAAGAAAGGAATGTGAGAGAACACAGTAATTAATAATTAATATATAAAAACTTATATACCCTAACCTGATTATGGAGTAAAAAACTCAACAAACCCACTCCATGATTCTATACTGTTCCTTCCCAGTCCCTGGTTTTACTGGTTTGCTGGGGCTCCCAGTGCTGTCAAATTAAAGCCAGTGATGAGGGAGCAGGAGCGCGTCCCACTGTCTGTGTCAATGGACCCCGCAGTGGGGTTTGGGAGTGAGCATGCACAAGTGCCCCCATGGGAAACTGCTTCCTATGGGGGCACTAGACAGAGAGGAGGGGCTAGGAGTGCCGGTGTGGGACCCAGGAAGAGGAGGTTCATCGTTGCACTGTGCAATTCCATAGACATGTTTTTTTTTTATTTAAGTTTTCAATCACTTTAGGTAGTAAGTTGCCCATGGCAGCCCAATTCCTGCTTGTAGTGCAGATAAACGTAAAACAATGGAAACCAACACAAAGAACAGATTGAACATGTATTTTAAAAGTGATTCTCGTGATCTATTTGTAATCTGGAATAATATGAGTCCATAAGGGGAGCAGGGGCACCGTCCCCCTTATCCATGTGCCCGGCCCCTAATCTACATGCAGGACGCTGGACGCATGAATTTCAATGGATTTTTTTTGAAGCACATGATTGGAGCCTAAGGCTCTAATTAGCTTAAAAAAGGATGGGCTTGGGGCACAGAGCACTGCGCCTGAGCCCACCCAGTTGTCTAAAAATAGCGAATTAATTTTTGCTATTGTCTTCCCGATTCTCCTCCCAGCCAATCAGGAAGCGAGTCCTAAGACCCGATTGGCCGAGAGGAGAAGTGACTGTATTGACAGCCGAGAAGAAAGCTGCCGAAGAGGAGGAGACACTGGGGAAGCCGTCTAAGAGGAAGAGACGCAGGAAGGATCCGAAAGCTGCCCGTGACCTAAAGCGCGGGGCTGGTGGGCAGACAAGCAAGCGACGGAGGGCTGTGACAGATGGTTTGTTTGCAGACCCCCCAAAAAATAATGGAGCACCAGCCGCCACTGAACATGAGTATAGTTACATAGCAGAGATAGCATTTTATTATTTTCTATAAAAAGAAGCGTAAATTCTGTTTTTCAGAAATGTTCTAATAAAACTATCAAATGATCTCTTCAGTATTAGTGAAAAGTGTTCAAAAATAAGCATAAACCATGATCCATTTTGTATCCCCACTAAAGACTAGACATACATGGAGATTCTATAGTTGTCTGCCAGATGGCAAGGAACTAAATGATAATTGTATTAAACCAAAGAGAGCAATGTAAACAGATGATTTGTTTACTGGATTTAATGGAATAGCATAGAGAACAAAGCCAAAAGCAATACTTTTCTGTCATTATTTTGCCAAATTAAACATGATAGTTTTCTATTTGGACCGCAATCAATGTAATCAAACCATAAACTATCTGTTCAAAGTGTTATCTAGTGATTTTACAATGTGGCAAACACTGCCTTTTCTTTATACACATGGATGGCCTTTATACAGTTAGTGAAATCAAACAATGAGGATACATTATGTACCATAAACCATTTGGTCAGAAAATAATGAATGCCTACCTTCAGGCATTTTTCTCTGTTTGGGATACTAATATATAAAACACCTTAAGCTATGTTGAGCAGAAACAATGTGTGTCAAACACCACACATACAATCTGGTTATAGGCTCCCTTACAATTCAGCTGCTGAATGCAGCCAAGGCATGCATGCCCCTTTGTTGGAGATTCGAGAACCCTCCATCAAAATCTCTGTGGTTCTCTAAAGTGAACAAATTGAGAGACATGGAGGACCTCACTGCTATCTTGCAGGAGACCTTTCCGAGAGACTTGGCGTTCTTCGAATCACTTTGTGTACACTGACGCCTCTCTTCAAGAGATGGCACAACCGCACTGACCCCTTGCATTACACTTCACTCACTGTGAGGGAGGCTCTCTCTGCATTCCCTCTTTATCTGCCCTCTTTTTTACCTTTCCTACCTGTTTTGGGCATACTCAATCCCATAATCCCTTCCCCCTCTGGCTGCCTTCCATCCTCCATCTTCCTGACTCAGTAAAAAGATTCTAACGCAAGTTACCCCACTCTATTGTATCTGTAGCATTCAAATATATAGGTTTTGGGTCTGTCATACAATTGTTTGTTGGGCTTCCCAGTGCAATGCACTGACCACTGTCGATACTACCGTAATAGCTTTCTATGACCATCCATAATGTGCTACATTGGGCACAATGTTACATTTTTCTGCTGATGTGATCCTATTTGTGTTTTTTCATAATTGTGTATGATGTATTTGGCAGCAATGACAGAAATGACAATAAGCTGTCCCTGCTGCTCTGACTTCTGGGACGCAGCTCAGGACATGGCCATGGCGAGGCAGCTTACTATAAAGCGTGACTGTCCTGGCAAATTCGGGACATTTGGCAAGTATGTAGTCACCGTATGTCTAGTTAAGTAGCTTGGAATAGCTAGTCAGACCGGTTTATATATACTATATCTGTAAATATTATTGTTGACTTTGAAACAGCTATTGGACTGTTCCTCTGGTGTGCTAGCTTAATATTTGTTATTAATCAAGAGATCCTGAGCCCCTATACAATAACTATGGTAACACATTCTGCATACATTTGATTGAATTTAAAATAGTACTGCATAAAGATGTTAGACTTCTGTATTATTGTGGATTTAGCTTTTCAAGGACTAATCCCAATGGGTCAAGGCCCTGTGTGGAGTGCTGCATAATAAATCAGTTATTCAATATATTCCAACAGTATGAGCAGGCAGAAGGTTACAAGACCAGTGATAACATCAATGTTGATGATTTCACTGCCCTTAATGTCAAGCTTGCCTTTGTAGAATTAATGCAACCTGAAACTGCTAGATAGGAGATATTGGGCCAAATGTATGACCAACCTTCCATGTCTCTAAGGGAATCTATCAGGGAGATCTCGCCACTGGAGATCATGTCTCAAACAGTGTGTTGGCAATCCCGTAAAACAAATGCAAAACAAATACTGAATCCAACAAGGCAAGTTAAATCCCAGAACTCAAACGCAAAGATCCCATGGTAGGTGACCCCACAGGATATAAAAAGCATGCCGTGATTTAGTTTACCAGCCTCCACCTAAACAAAAAAGTCAGTACTGGGTAGACTGATCCCTCAACCATAATAATTTTCAAAAGCCACTGAACTCTTTCATTCTATAGCTATACAAATGTATATACTGTAAGAAACATAAACTTACCAATGAAGAATATATCTGTGTAAAGATGGTCAGAACATCATTTCCAATATTTGTGCTGCTTTTAGTTCTTGTTTTCTTTGAAATTGCATGTGTGCTGCCAAATAAGTATTATCCAGATTTAAACAACCAGCAAAAAGTAATAAGATGAAGGACAGTAATTCCTGGAAACTATTTTCTTGACTGGCGTAATGTTAAATCCCTGTAGATAGCAATTCCACCACTTGATTTATGGCATATTTCCAGTTATGTGGTAATGTCACTGTTTAATATATCCAAGCACTTCTGTTGGCTTTGCCTTCGATGGAAGATCAAAAAATCTTTGTTTTTCAATCTGTTACCAATGCCTAGATGTTGCAAGTGCTTAGATGTAATAAGCATTTTTACACTATGGGTTATTCATTATCAAGGATTCCAGACCTGGTTAATGTTTGCTTACTTTAACAGCCAAGAAACACAGTGTTTACAGTGATTGGATATGCATTGTGCTGCTGAATTCCAGTATAATGTACATAATAGGGGAATAAACTCAAACAGTAAAAAGTGATGTGTGGTTTTACAACAACTACCACCTTATAAAACAGAAAGCTGCCTACTGTATAATATTTTGTATGTAGATATGAACCCAAGCTGTGTTTCTCAAGACAAGTATAAAAGGTGCAGTACATCTCTACAATACATCACGTACCTTACTGTATATTGCTCAAACAACCGTGCCACAGGTAGGCGCTTGGTTAGCCAAACTTGTGTATTGTTCAACAGTAAAATAAATAATAAACTGCTGGCGCTGTCAGCAGGACAGGGGAACGCTTATCCATATCTACTGGAGCTGCCCATTGATAGTCCCCTTCTGGACCTCGGTACAGCAATTACTGGACCGACTTCTAGACAGGACGCTCCCCCTGACCCCGAAAGTTTACTTATTAGGTTTGCCCCCACCGAAAATCCCTGCACCCTACAAGAAACTGACCAGACATGTCCTCACAGCAGCGAGATGTCTGGTGGCTTTACACTGGAAGCGCTCCGCCCCACCCCCCCCTGAGGCCCTGTACGCCAGGATAAAAGATGTGGAACTAATGGAGAGGATGACGGCCAGAATGCTAGACAGGCTGGAAGCCCATGATGAGGTTTGGGAGCTTTGGCACCGCCGGGAGAAGGAGCCCAGATCAGGTAGCTGAACCGCACAGGTAATTTCCCACCCCATTCCCCCCCCGTCCCCTCTTTTTCCATTTCCCCTCTTCTGTTTCTTATCTTCTCTTCTTCTTCTCTATTCCCGTGAACCCACGGATGATTCAAGATTGTTCACTAGTACAATGTTGCACTGAAATAATTATCTCGCACCTTGCACTTAACCGGTTTATGTAGCTAAGGCTCAGTACGAACTATTCGTTACTTTGTGAAGAGGACACATAACTGATCAGATAGAGCTATGCAGAATGTCATATATGTAACTGACCACCTCGCTAGATGTTGCTTTCGTGTATGGTCCTGCATGTATACGTGTATTGAAAACTTCTGAATAAAACTGTTATTGATAAAAAAAAAAAAAAATAATAAAAAAATATTAAATATAATATAAATCTTAAATTTAAAATATTACATACAGTGCCTTAAAAAAGTATTCAAACTCCTTGAAATGTTCCACATTTTGTCATGTTACAACCAAAAAACGTAAATGTATTTATTAAAAAGGATTCTTTCCCTAGGGAAAAAACACTGCGCTAACACGTGAATAAATATATATTAACCTAATTAAAGAAGCCGCCAGTACCTATTACTCAAGATACCCAAAGTAAAGAAGACATAAAATACAAAAAAAGGTACAGCGCTAGAAATATTGAGTGATAATAACCAAATAAGTGAAAAATGGTGACAAATTAAAAAAAATGTGAATAAGATGATATAAAATAAACGTGAAACCAATATTATATCAATGTAAAAGTCCCAAGTAGTGAAGTGGTTAATAATTTGCACCTCCCTTCTTTTTTCAAATTATTAACCACTTCACTACTTGGGACTTTTACATTGATATAATATTGGTTTCAAACGTTTATTTTATATCATCTTATTCACATTTTTTTGTAAATGTATTTATTATTGGGATTATAGGAGATAAACCAACACAAAGTGGCACATAATTGTGAAGGGAAAGGAAAATGATGCCGTATTTGCCGGCGTATAAGACAACCTATTATACTTAAAAATTTGGCTCAAAAATCGGAAGTCGTCTTATACGCCGGATGCAGACTGCGGGCATCCATTTTTTAAAAGCTGCGCCTCCTCCTCATGCTGTTCCGTGATAGGCTCAGTGATCCGCCTATCACGGACTTCGTCTCGTCCTCAGCCTCGGACAAGAGGATGTTCGTGATAGGCGGAACACTGAACACAGGCTCTGCTGGGAAACTGAGTGTTCCGCCTATCACGGAACAGCATGAGGAAGAGACGCGGCTTTTAAAAAATGGAACGCACGCAGTCTGACTCAGTAAAGTAATGAAGATCAGTGATGTGAGGTGAGGCAATGGCACGGTGAGGAAATGGCACAGTGAGGTGAGGCAATGGCACAGTGTGGTGAGGCAATGGCACAGTGAGGTGAGGCAAAGACACAGTGAGGTGAGGCAATGGCACAGTGAGGGGTCATCTTATACGGCGAGTATATCCCAAAACCAACATTTTAGCTGGAAAATTAGGGGGTCGTCTTATACGCCCAGTTGCCTTATATGCCGGGAAAAATACGGTAAATGGTTTTGAATGTTTTTTTACAAATAAATACCGTATTTATCGGGGTATTGCGTGCAACCGCGTATAGTGCGCACCCCCAACCTGGAAGGGAAATTTCAGAAAAAAATAAAAATACTTACAGTTTGAATGCCCCTCGTCGGTGTCTTGCCCGGCGTCCATCGGCGGCCTTGTCTGGTCCGGCATCCGTCTGCGGCCTCGGTGGCGTCCTCCTGCGCTGTCTCTGAGTCTTATTCCTGCGCTGTGTTTGAACGCTGCTGCCAACGACATATACCGAGCGCAGTACACTTGGGCACGCTCAGCCACGCTCGGCTTCTAGGAGGCGTCACAGAGCGTGACCGCGAGCGAAGCCGAGCCTGGCCGAATGTACCCGAGTGTACTGCGCTCGGTATATGTCTGCGGCGCAGTTCAAACTCAGCACGGGAAGCGGGTATCGGCATATATCGCGCACCCACGATTTTGCCCTGATTTTAAGGGCAAAAAAGTGCGCAGTATACGCCGATAAATACGGTATGTGAAAAGTCTGGCGTGCATTTGTATTCAGCCCCCCCTGAGTCAATACTTTGTAGAACCACCTTTTGCTGCAATTACAGCTGCAAGTCTTTTTGGGGATGTCTCTACCAGCTTTGCACATCTAGAGAGTGACATTTTTGCCCATTCTTTTTTGCAAAATATCTCAAGCTCTGTCAGATTGGATGGAGAGCATCAGTGAACAGAAATTTTCAAATCTTGCCACAGATTCTCAATTGGATTTAAGTCTGGACTTTGACTGGGCCATTCTAACAATGAATGCTTTGATCTAAACCATTCCATTGTAGCTCTGGCTGCATGTTTAGGTTTGTTGACCTACTGGAAGGGGAACCTCTGCCCCAATCTCAAGTTTTTTTGCAGACTAACAGGTTTTCTTCTGAGATTACCCTGTATTTAGCTCCATCCATCTTCCCATCAACTCTGACCAGCTTCCCTGTTCCTGCTGAAGAAAAGCATATCCACAACATGATACTGCTACCACCATGTTTCACGTTGGGGGTGGTGTGTTCAGGGTGATGTGCACTGTTAGTTTTCCATCACACATAGCGTTTTGCTTTTAGACCAAAAAGTTCAATTTTGACCAGAGCACCTTCTTCCACATGTTTGCTGTGTCCCCCACATGGCTTTTCGCAAACTGCAAACAGGACTTCTTATGGCTTTCTTTCAAAAATTACTTTCTTCTGGCCACTCTTCCATAAAGGCCAGATTTGTGCAGTGCACGACTAATAGTTGTCCTGTGGACAGATTCTCCCACCTGAGCTGTGGATTTCTGCAGCTCCTTGTGAGTTACCATTGGCCTCTTGGCTGCTTTTCTGATTAATGCTCTCCTTGCCCAGCCTGTCATTTTAGGTAGACGACCATGTCTTGGTAAGTTTGCAGTTGTGCCATAATCTTTCCATTTTTAGATGATAGATTGAACAGTGCTCCATGAGATGTTCAAAGCTTGGGATGTTTTTTTATAACCTAACCATGCTTTAAACTTCTCCACAACTTTATCCCGGATGTGGTGTGTTGCTTGGCCTTCATGATGCTGTTTGTTCACTTCTAAAGACTTCACAGAACAGCTGTATTTATACTGAGATTAAATTACATACAGGTGGACTCTATTTATTAATTAGGTGACTTCTAATGGCAATTGGTTCCACTAGATTTTAGTTGGGGTATCAGAGTAAAGGGGGCTGAATACAAATGCACCCAACACTTTTTAGATATTTATTTCTAAAAAAAAATTAAAACCATTTATCATTTTCTTTCCACGTCACAATTATGTGGCACTTTGTGTTGGTCTATCACATAAAATCCCAATAAAATGCATTTACGGCCTTTTCGTCTGTTTCTGAGACTCTCCAGTGCCCCCACCTCTGGCCGCATGTGGTATTGCATGCCATTGAAGTCAAAGCGGAACAATTTTTTTTAGTTTCCATTGACTTCAATGGGGAAACTTGCTTTGATATGCGAGTACTTTGGATTACGAGCATTCTCCTGGAACGGATTATGCTCGTAATCTGAGGTTCCACTGTATAGATAGCATAGTCATTTCATCAAACAGATTATAAAACAAATACTCAAGGGGACACGGGAGAAAGAAGAAAGGGGGGGTAACAAATAGTAGACGTCCTATATTGAAACTTTACTTATCACATAGTCCTTACTTTATTTCCCTAGGAGCTTTCCCTGTACACCCTCCAGGGGGACAATATTTGGCGTCATTTTTCAAATATGTCCAAATCATGTGCTAAGAGAATCCCTATCCTCTCTATACAATAATTTGAGGCATATTGGAGACTAACTCCCCTGTAACTGTAGTATATAGTATCATAATCCTTTCCCAAAAGTGAAAAATTTGAGGGCATTCCCACCAGATATGTAACAGCGAGCCTTGGCAGCATGACACCGCCAGCATACATCAGATATATCTAGGTATATATACGCTGGAGCGACAATGGACTCCAGTACTAATGGGAGAGGAGCTTATAGCTCGTCTCTTGTGCTTTAATTGTTGGTGACAGACAATGGGGGTTATTTACTAAAGGAAAATGCACTTTGCACTACAAGTGCACTTGAAAATGCACTGAAAGTGCAGTTTCTGTAGATCTGAGGGGGGCATGCAAAGAAAAAAAACAGAATTTTAGCCTGCACATGATTGGATGATAAAATCAGCAGAGCTTCCCCTCATTTCAGATCTACCCCTCAGATTTACAGCGATTGCACTTCCATGTGCACTTTCAGTGAAATTTCAAGTGCACTTACAGTGCAAAGTGGATTTGCCTTTCATAAATAACCCCCAATGTGTTAGGTTAAATTACTTCTTCCACTCTCCAGCTTCAATTTGAGCATTAAGCTGATTTACCCATTTGTTTATGTATTCCGGAGGCTCGAGATGATTTTTCATAGTAAGTATCTTATATATTGTTGATAGAATATGTTTTGGATTAGAGTCTTGCAACAAAAGAAGTTCAAACTGGGTTAAATCTCTATAGAAGGATTTATTTGAGAGGATAGAGGACAAAAATGACAATAATTGCCAATATTCCAACCATTGCATAAATGAGGGCTGCTGCGTAGGGGATAGATTTAGTAGAGTAGTTAGAAGAGTCAGCAAAACTGTAGTCCTTGAAGTGTCGTTTATTGGTACATCAAAGTGACAATAAAACAATAATTCTGACGTGTTTTGGCAATAGCCTTAGTCGTATAGATTTAGTAGAGACAGAAGTGTTCCCTGGCAGAGAATCTGGCTCAAGCCTCATACACACGACCGGTTTTCTTGTCGGGAAAACTGCCATGAGAATTTTTGGCCGTGTGTATGCTTAATCGCAGTTTTCTCAACAGAAAAACTGCCGGAAAAAAAGAGAACCAGCTCTCTTTTTTCCCGCCGGGATTCCCGGCGGTTTTTAACCCGGCAGTTTTCCTATGGGAAACACTGTGATGGAGCATACACACGGCCAGGATTCCCAACCAAAGCTCTCATGGCAGTTATCCTGTCGGGAAATCCGGTCGTGTGCAGGGGGAAAAAGTTACCAAGCAGGTTCTCGGTTTTCCCGGTGGTAAAAAGTCATCAGGGAACCCGTACGTGTGTACGAGGCTTGAATCTTCGCTGAGACTCTTTATTCCATGCAAGGAAACATATCCGGTTTAATGCCGGCGGGAATTGGGGATTACCAAATAGGGGTGTCATAGGTCCTACTTGTGAGGAAATCTCTAGCTGTGAAGCTGTTTTAAACCAGATATTCAATAGATGGGATGTGAGAGGGGGCAGAGTAAAGGATAGGTCTCGGTGATATCACTGGTAGATAAACCTAACCAAGGAAGTGCCTTAAGATCAAATTGGTTCAACCATTGCTCTATTAATACCCATTGTTTGGTATCAGAATAATAAAACCAGTTCACTAGCCTAAATAATCCCACATTTTTAAAAGGTCACCAGAACCAGAATAAAGGAGACACTAGTTCCCGTGACTCTAGTGACTACCAGAAATTTCCCTAATTTTGGAGGGATTTCCCCTTACTTTCTGGTGTGGCTATGTGAAAGGAAGTGAAGGGAAATTTTCCCAATAGGACACACAAAGCAAAACAACCTGACACAGGGTATATGTAACCATCCTTTAAACAGGCCATACATTACAGTATACAATTTCCTTGTTTAATTTCATTTAGCTTTACCTTCAACTATGTAGTACAATGGCCTACCTGACTGCACACAAATCAAAAGTGTTTAGGTTTGACCTCCTATTACCATATATACTCAAGTATAAGCCGAGTTTTTCAGCACGTTTTTTATTTGAAAATGCCCCCCTCGGCTTATAGTAAAATCACCTTTTTGCGCCTGATCTCCTGGATTTTGGGGACCCAGTACTGGCCGGCTGTAGATCCCCTGGACCCCAACCTTGGCACACATGTGGCCCCTCTCTTTCTCTACAAGTGTGCAAAGTTTGTTGTCCGGGGGACCTACGGCCGGGGAGAACCGATCTTTCAAAGCCGGACACCCCTTCCATAGACTCCCATGTTAAACTGTAATTTCTCCTGTGAATTTGGGGACCTGGTACTGGCTGATTGTAGGTCCCCTGGACCTGGATCTTGGCACACATATATCCCCACTTCTCCAATACATGTGTGCAAAGTTTGTTGTCTGGGGGACCTACGGCTGGGGAGCACCTAATTTTTCAAAGCCGGGCACCCCTTCCATAGACTCTAATGTTAAACGCCAGTCTAGTCATGGACACAGTGAGGCATGGGCACAGTGAGGCATGAACACAGTGAGGCATGGACACAGTGAGGCATGGACACAGTGAGGCAAAGTGAGGCACAGTGAGGCATGCAGATGGACACCCTAGGCTTATGCCGCGTACACACCATCACTTTATGTGATGAAAAAAAATGACGTTTTTAAAAACGTCACTTTAATTGACCGTGTGTGGGGGAAAACGTCGTTTTATGTCTTGTAAAAAACGACAGAAAAAAATTGAAGCATGCTTCAATTTTATGTGTCGTTTTTCAAAAGTGCACTTTTTACTTCACAGAAATTGACCGTGTGTAGCAAAAAACGTCGTTTTCTAAGACGTTTTTTCATCCACGCATGCCCAGAAGCTACTTATGAAGCAAGCTTCAATGGAAAAACGTGGTGGAACGTAACCTCACTTTGCAAGAACATTGTGAGAAAATGATGGTGTGTAGGCAACTTCGTCTTTGAAAATTGAAGTTTCAAAAACGTCATTTTTTACTTCACAGAAAGTGTCGTTTTTTTTCATCACATAAAGTGATGGTGTGTACGGGGCATTATACTCGAGTCAATACGTTTTCCCATTTTTTTGTGGTTAATTTAGGTGCCTCGGCTTATATTCGGGTCGGCTTATACTCGAGTATATACGGTATATGGTGTTGGTATATCTAAAGCAAAATTGTATAATGTATTGCCAGCCTTACGCCATGCAAAAAAGGGTTTATATTCAATTTAACTTTAATGGGTGTTTCCTGTGACTTGCATAATAATAACAACGCAATGAGTATTACTTTGACATTTTGCTTTGGAAAGCAGTCATCCAAATGTAGAGGAATACTAGCATACCAGGACTGCAAATGGGCATTAGTGGCTTCCTGCAACAACGCAAACAGAGCAGACCTGTAGGAGCAGTTATATTGCATAACATGATTATCAAAGAGCACATGAGCACAATCCTATATCACTGCAGATAGCAATGTTTCAGCATGTCTCATAATTTACTTTGACGTTCATCTGACTGTGACATCCAATGCTGAACTGAACAATGGACTCTTTACTCATTTACAGAGTGTATTTTGAATATGTTATTAAGACAGATATTCTGACATATGTATACGAGTGCATTCTAAAATATAGTTAACAGAAAAGTGTGAGCTATTTAATATGACATCTCTCATTCTTATAGCCAACTAAAAATAACTGTCCTCATTAGGAAATGCCTTTTAAACACAGTATATACTCCATCAATGTAAAACTACCTAGAGCTGCAATTAAAATAATATTATTAGCATGATTATTTTAAGGCGAGGTAAAATCTCACCACCAAATGCATGCTTGTTAATTAACATAAACGTTTATAGTTTTTATATTTTCAGATAAAAAAAACTAAAAAAATCGAACCCAATTAATAATCATTATCATCAAGAAGAATCATGACTGGCCACGTCTGCCAGCCTACTATAAAAGTACTGCAATTCAGCCCAGAATCTACCTCTATGGTTACATTTAAAAAAAAATTGTATATATGGTATGTTATGCCTGTATCATTCATGTTGATGTGCACTCACTGGCCACTTTATTAGGTACACCTTGCTTGTACCACTTTGGACCTCATTTTGCCTTCATGCAATAGAAAGGTGTTATAACATTCCTCTGAGATATTGGTCCATATTAACATAATAACATTACACAGTTGCTGCAGATTTGTCAGCTGCAAATCTATGATGCAAATTTCCCACCACACCCCAAAGGTGCTTGGATTGAGATGTGGTGACTTATGGGGCCATTGGATTGCAGTGAACTCATTGTCATGTTCAAGAAACCAGTGGTGAGATGATCTGAGCTCTGTGACATGCTCAATTGGTACTAAGGAGCCCAAAGTATCCCCCCACACCATGGCAGAATGTATCCATGATTTCATGTTATTTATGCCAAATTCTGACCCTACCATCTGAGAAGGCAATGTTTTTCCAATTTTCTGCTGTCCAATTTTGTTGAACCTGTGTGAATTGTAGCTTCAGTTTCCCATTTTTAGTTGACAGGAGTGGCACCTATGTGGTCTTCTGCTGCTGTATCTGCTTGACCTGTTTGATGTGTTGTATGTTGAGATGGTATTCTGCATACCTTGGCTGTAACAAGTGGTTATATGAGTTACTGATGCCTTTCTATCATCTCAAACCAGTCTGCCCATTCTCCTTTTAACTCTGACATCAACAAGGCATTTTCATCCACACACCTGCCGCTCACTGGATATTTCTCTTTTTCAGATCATTCTCTGTAAACCCTAGAGATAGTTGTGCATGAAAATCCCAGTTGATCAGCATATTTTGAAATGCGCAGACCAGACCAGCCCACCTGCAATAAAATGCACTTTTTATCTTTTTAAAAAGTGTTTCTCAGTGCTAAACCTTTCATCCAATTTTTAAATTGCTACATTTGTACATTTTAATGGAATAGTAGTGGTAAGAAAAAGCCCTTGTGGATTTAATAAACTTTTTTTGGTTAATTCTCCTTTAAGGGGGTGTGGCAGGAGGGGCGTGTCCTATGCCTACATACATTTGCTAGTAGGTGCCCCTCATTCCCATCTCAAAATGTTGGGAGGCATGTCTAACCCCTTAAATTCTAACCTTAAAAAAAATGAAGTACTTAAATATAAATTTAACCACCAATATCTTTAGCGCTACCAATAGTATAACTAAGAATGGGCGAACGGTTCGACCCGAGCACGAGTTTGGGCCGAACATTTGCCTGTTTGGCCATTTGCCAGACACCCTAATTTGCAGGGTGTTCATACAGACGAGCGCTGCATAGTGCATTCTGCACCCTAATTGGGCAAAGCGTCGCCCAATCAGGGCGCAGTGTAAGCTGGTATTTAAGAAACGGGACTGGCAAGCTGGCCACAGCATTATTAACAACCACTGTCAATAGGTTTCCTCGCTGACAGCTGAATAAAAAAAGTATAAAAAATAAAGAAAAAAAATGGCATGGGGTCCCCCCCTAGCTCATATCAAACTCTTCTGATTTTAGGGGACCCCATCACAGAGCAGGCCTACGGTGGTAGGCCTCCCAGGAGATGGAGTATTTTTTCTTCTTCTATTTTTCCGGTCCGGCGGGTGCCTTGATTGACGATGGATGTACATCGAGGGACATTTATTTTTTAATAAAGGACTTGTCAAAAACTTTCTTGTGGTTATAACTTTTTGACACTTTTTTGGTGAATGGGTAGGGGTATGGTGTACCCGATACCCAATCACATGAGGGGGCCAGGATCTTTTTTTTTTTTCTTAATGTTTTCAATAGCTGAGTGCCAGCAATTGTAACCGTCATTTTAGTCATTTTAAATGGGATTTGACATTTTTTTAAGAAATATAATTTTTGCTGTAGCATGTTTTATGCATGCTACAGATGCGCCACTTTATAGGCACATTAAGGGGACCCCCCAGGCACTATATTTAAAGGATTTTTTTTTTCATTTTTATTGTTGCACTTTAAGCATAAATAAAATCACTGCTCCTAAAAAAGCGACTGTTTAAAAAAAAAAGATTGATACATGTCCCCCAGGGCAGTGTCCAGACCCCCATACCTCTTTTATTTATTATTTTCACAAAAGTAATGGTTCAGGCCTTGAGATGAAACTAGGTGTTCTTTATGTAGTATATAAAATGCGACCACAGACCTTGTTGGGACATAACATCATCGTTGTGGCACACAAGGTTATGTGGTTTTGAGTTGAAAAGTTAAACATAAGCCCAGGTTACAGTGTACGCAAGAATTCCAGGGTGAAATGGAAATATTCAATTTCAAACATTAACAAGGTATTTGCTGGAGTGCATATTTCCACACCGTTCTATCACTTTCCAACTTTCCAACTTTCAGAGATGTTAAAGAGGGACACCTTCAGAGCAAACTATCCAGGCCTTAATGACACTCTGTCACACAGCTGACCAGACCATGTAAATTTTCATTGCAAAGAAATAACCATATTTTTACTGCTGCCTTTCCATTATTGTATACCACTGTAATAGATGTACGTTTGTAGGGTTTGGCCCCTGTAAATGAGGGACAGTTGGGAGCTATGTATTTTTTACAAAGACAAATATCTAATTTTATGGCCATTTGGTTAATCAAAATCACTTTTGCACGCTCTGTTCAGCAACAAACTGAATATAAACAGACATAGCTCTGGACATTAGAAGACAGATGAACATCAGGTATTACATTGTCCAACATTGATAATTTTAATATATTTATAAATGATATAGGGTCTGGGATTAAAAGTAACATTTCAGTGTTTTCAGATAACACCAAGCTATGCAGTGGAATAACATCCATACAGGATGTCTCCAATTTAGAAGCTGACTCCACCAGCTGAATGCACCATTTAATTGGTCAATTGTGCGGCAAATGAGGTTTAATGTCAACAAATGTAAAGTTATGCACTTGGGGGCTAAAAATATGCATGCATCTTACATACTAGGAGGAAAACAGCTGGGGGAATCAATGGTGGAGAAGGATCTGGGTGTTCTGATATATCATCAGCTTAAAGTGGTTCTAAAGGCTGACGTTTTTTTACCTTTTTGCATTCTTTGCATGAAGGTAAAAAAACCTTCTGTGTGTTGCTCCTCTCTCAGCCCCCCAATACTTATCTGAGCCCTGCTTGATCTAGCAATGTGCATGAGAGACTTGGCTGTTCCAGGACTTCCTCTCCTCCTTGGCCGAGACAGCAGAGGGCGCCTTTGGCTCCCACTGCTGTCAGTCACAGCCAGAGAGCCAATGAGGAGTGATCGGGTGGGGTTGAGTCACAGCTCTATGTGTCTTATGGATGCATAGAGCCAGGCTCAGGAGCAAGCATGCAGCAGTACCCCCATAGCAAGTGGCTTGCTAATGATGACATTAGTCAAGGGGGGGGAGGAGCTAGGAATTCTGGCGGGGGAACCGAAAAGAGGAGGATCGGGGCTTCTCTGTGCAAAACCACTGCACAGAGCAGGTAAGTATGACTTTTTTGTTTGTTTGTTTGTTTTTTATTTGAACCTTTATTGTCACTTTAATAACAGCATGCAATGCCAAGCAGCAGTTTCCAAAATGAGCAAAATCCTTTCTTGTATCAAGAGAGGTATAGACTTGAGAGAGAGAGAGATATAATTTTGCCTCCATGGCTTTGCCAATCATTGCTTCATGATTAAGATCTGATGGCTGACATGCGTTGGTTTTTTGGACTGTTGTTCACATGCAATAATAAAACGCTGATTGAGCCCTGGTTCACACTGGGTACGATTTGGAACGATTTGAGATGCGATTTGACATGTCAAATCGCATCTCAAATCAGCGGCAATTGTCGGCAATGGCACTGTCCTAATCAGTGTGACGCCGCATCTGCGATTTCAAAAAGTAGTTCCTGTACTACTTTTTGCGATTTCGGGCCGCGATTTACATTAAATTGCACATTTTACCGCGATTTTGAATTCGCAGCAGTGTGAACCTAGGCTTAGCCGACTTCCATGGCACCAACCTTTTTCCCTTTTTTGTATGGATTATAAATGGAGGTTTGCGGAGACTTCCCAGGCTGAGTACTGTGTTCTTGAGGCTCACCAAGCATTACACAGGAGGGAGTAGCTCGGATGCACCTGTTCCAAATGTATCAACATAATGTCATGTTTTAAAAAATTCTTTCTACTGATATTGTTAATTACATGGATACATGGGAGTGGTTATATCTTCTCTTTATCTATGGCCGGGTACACACGGACAAACATGTATGGTGAAAGCGGTCCGTCGGACCGTTTTCACCATACATGTCTGCCAGAGGGCTTCTGTACGATGGTTGTACACACCATCGTACAGAAGTCCGCGCGTAAACAATACGCGGGGCGTGTCCGCGGTGTCGCCGCGTCGATGACGCGGTGTCGCCGCGACAATGACGCGGCGACGTGGGCGGCCCGCCTTTAAAATGCTTCCACGCATGCGTCGAAGTCATTCGACGCATGCGAGGCACGGCGGGCGGCTGGACATGTACGGTAGGTCTGTACTGACGACCGTACATGTCCGAGCGGGCTGAATTCCAGCGGGCTGTTTTAAAACAAGTCCAGGAATATTTGTCTGCTGGGAAAAGGCCCGGCGGGCAAATGTTTGCTGGAATTCGGCCCGCTCGCGCCCACACACGACCAAACATGTCTGCTGAAACTGGCCTGCGGGCCAGTTTCAGCAGACATGTTTGCTCGTGAGTATGGGGCCTAAGCAGTATTGTGAATGCCGTGTTTCTCAAAGATACTGATTGCATTGTTTGATAGATAGACAGAACCCACAAATTCCTACATAAATGTTATCATTAGAAAAGTTATCAGGACAAAGAAAAAAATGACAAAATCATATTAAAAAACCCACTTTCATTTTATCTGTACAATAAAAACAGTGTACTGTGACAAAACGTGTTCCTTTAAACAGTAGCAATGTTATTGGCAGAGCTATGTTATTGATGTCATTCTACCAGCCAGTTTTGCTCAGATGAGTAGCACTAACCCTTCTGTGATGTAAGCACATGTAATCCCATCACCGAAGACAGACGATTCTCTGGCTACTGAACCGTAATCCAATTATTCCTAACAGTGTTCTCTAAGATGGTTTCCAGCTTTGTCCATTTCTTTAAGTCTACACTAAGCCAGTTGTAATACTGACAGCTTTAATAATTTGGCTTCTTAAAACCATTCTCCTGGCTGTCCCGACTCCCTAGTATTCAGTATTGCACTAGTACAATTTCTGTCAATTGGCACATTAAGCCAATTTGGGCCTAATTTTCTGATAATCGGCTCAAGTAAAGTTAAAAAATTAAGGCTGACAGATACCTGTTTGGAGATTGAATGGGTAAATCCTTCCGTATAATGACATTTACTGCTATTACTCAGTTTATGTTTGATTACTTCTATGTTCTACAAGTGCTGCACACAATACATAGGCCAGGAACTGTTCCGCATATCAAAATGGTGTAAAGCTTGTGTTTATCTACTGTACCTTTTTAGATTTGGATAGAACAGGAAAATAATTATGTTCTACAGTAAGGCATTTATAGCAATGTTTTTTCCCGATGAAGTATTCCTTTCAATCAAGGCCAATCACTCCAAATCAGCAATAAAACCATCTTTTAATAGAGTGTGGATAGGTTAGATCTTGTCAGGTCTTTGTTGTTTGTTTGTTGTTGCCCTTGTCCCTAAAGCCCTGTACACACGATCGGTCCATCCCATGAAAACAGTCTGATGGACCGTTTTCATCGGTTAACCGATGAAGCTGACTGATGGTCAGTCGTGCCTACACACCATTGGTTAAAAAAACGACGTAAAACACAACGATGTGCTGAAAAAAACGAAGTTCAATGCTTCCAAGCATGCATGGACTTGATTCTGAGCATGCATGGATTTTTAACTGATGGACGTGCCTACAAACGATCGTTTTTTTTCTATCGGTTAGGTATCCATCGGTTAAATTTAAAACAAGATTGCTTTTTTTTTAACCTATGGATTAAAAACCGATGGGGCCCACACACAATCGGTTTGGACCGATGAAAACGGTCCATCAGGCCGTTCTCATCGGTTTAACCGATCGTGTGTACGCGGCCTAATGGGAATATATCCCTTTCTTCCTGTACCCTTATAGTCCAATACCAGGACAAAAATTGAGGGCAAATCTTCCTAATGGGATCCTCCTAGATAATAATAAAAACATAGTGCTTCTAAGCATTCTGCCCCTCTAACCAAATCAAAACAAAACAATTTTCCTGGAGTTGCAAAAATTCACATTAGCAATCATTGGCATTTTTCTGTTGCACCTGTAGCACCCTCCTAGGTAGGTGCTAGGATAAGTGTATACTAGTTTTTGGTTTCTCTGCTTAAAGCGGGGGTTCACCCTAAAAAAATAAAATAAAATTTGTCTACCATGCCATGCAGCATACTAGCTTTAAAAATAAAGGCATACTGTAGCTGACGCTAGTATGCTGCATGGCATGGTAGAAAGTAGTTTTATAGGGTGAACCTCCGCTTTAAAGTGGATGTAACAACTGCCATAGTGCTAATCTATAAGGATATAGATGTCGCATGTATCCTTGTATCCTTATCTGTCAAATGTCTCCCCTCTGTCTGTTATAAGAACTGAAAAACTGCAGATTCTGTGGGTGGATCTGTTGTCTGAAGCTCGGTGGGTGGAGTCGTGATGTCAGTAGACTCCCCGCCCACCTCTACACTCCCCTTGTCAACATGCATTTTGTCCTGTGTATTACTTACACCAGCCCTCAAAATTTACACTCGCCTGCTTGCATTTTGCGAGTAAATTTTGAGGGCTGGCGAGTGTGGGCTGCCTGGGAGCAGGGGGGCGAGCAAGGAGAGGAGCCGCCACCGCCGACTGGTTGTTCAAAGCACGGGGAACATGACAGCTTTAAATTCAATAGCTGTGTTCCCTGCCGCGAGCCGCCATATACAGCCCCTCCCCCTTGTCCGGGCACTTTTTATAGACAGTTCACCCATCCCAGGATTGGACGGGTGATCTGTCTATCAAAGTTAGCCGGACAAGGGGGAGGGGCTGTATATGGCGGCTCGCGGCGGGGAACACAGCTATTGAATTGAAAGCTGTCATGTTCCCTGCGCTTTGAACAACCAGGCTGTGGTGGCGGCTCCGGCTCTGGCTCCTCTCCTCCTCTCACTCAGCACAGGTAGGCTGCTATGGGGACACTGGCTGCTATGGGGACACTGGCTGCAATGGGGACACTGGCTGCTATGGGGACACTGGCTGCTATGGGGACACTGGCTGCTATGGAGACACTGGCTGCTATGGGGACACTGGCTGCTATGGGGACACTGGCTGCAATGGGGACACTGGCTGCAATGGGGACACTGGCTGCAATGGGGACAAGAGGATTGCTCAGAGCTGGATTAACTCTTTGTGGCAAAACTGGGCACAGATGATAGGAAATCTTTTATTCTACTTTGTGACAGCAAAAAATAAATAACAATTTCGGGTTTACATCCACTTTAACAGAGAGGCAGTTAGATACATTTAAATATCAATGAATATGCATACATCCCTGTCCAATTGTAAGGGGAGGTGCTCCTAGGCATACTGGGTGCTGGTATTTATGTTCAAGGAGCACATGGGCTATTGGCCTTTTCCTAGCAGAGGCTTGCACCAGGCTGGGGAAGAAGCACTGCCTCCCATAGCACTTGCTGCTGGGAAGGAGGGGGGCGTGAACTTCCGCCTTAATTTGCCACAGCAAACTTAGTAACAAGTGAGAGCGGGTACCTGGCAAAACCAGGTACCCGCTCCCCCATCACCCAAAAGGCGCCAAATGTGACAGTGGAGGGGAGGAGGTAGACAAGTGGAGCTTCCCCTTTTGGGTGGAGCTCCGCTTTAAGATTTAAACAATATATAACATAGATATATAAAAGAAAAGGGGAAGCATAACAGAACAGATAAATCAATTCAATTACGGATCCCATAGGGTACACAATGCCAAAAACAGTAATTTCGATCACAAGGTCATAGCTGGCAGTCAACAGAAAATGTGTAAACCAAAAAAGAATAAGAATGGATACAGCAATCCTATGCCAATATAAAAAAGCAAAATGTTTAAGACGGAAAATTTCCATAAATGTCCTATACTGTGGATGTAGCAGAGCAATCAGAGAACAGTCAAAGAAAAAAAAAAACAGTGATCATATAGAGAGCGTGGATAGGAGCATAGCGTGCATAATAAGTAATACTTCAAGATACATAAGGTTTCACACCATAGGAATTATAGGCTTGCAATCCATTGTGTAAAAACATACAGTTAGACGGTTAATAGAGTGCGGGAAGAGAGGGAAATAGACTAGCCGAAGGAGAACTGATACAAAGATATCAAAATTGTAGTCCAATGCACCTCAGTTTTGCTGTGAGGTAATCCATCCTCCTTATGTCTGAAAAAGTGTCAATAGTTTCGAGCTGAGAAGGGATTTTGGTGGTTCTCCAACATATAGTGCATTAAATGAATGGACAACTTTGTGGCATATTTATAAATACCTGGATAAATTAAACCAAGGGAGCAATGTATGAATCTAATAGCAATCTAGTGTCAAATAGTTGATCCAATAGCTACACAACTTTCCACTAAAATGGTTATATACTATATGTGAACATTGCCAAAAGATACAATAGAGGGACTCTTGGTTACATCTATAACACAATGTTGATATTGATGGGTTATATAAGTGTAAATATGAGTTTAAAACCTCTGGAGTTTTGTACCCAAACATCAATATGTGATTTTTTTTTATATTTTATATAAATAACACAAAGAGGGCACTTGGCAAGTGTTTCCCAAATGTTGTCCCACTTAGGCAAAGGAATTTAAAAGTGTAATTCCTTTTCCCATTTTGTCATACACAAATTCTTATCCTTTATCATAGGAGAAACTCTCTGAATGGGTTTATATATCAAGAAAATCAAATGTAATTGAAAGGGGCCCTGAATACAAATATATTTAAACTGTGTAAGGCGGTCTAATGTAAGAAAATACCCTAACATAGAAATGTAATGCTTAAAGGGGTTGTAAAGGTACACGTTTTTTCACCTTAATGCATTATGTGTACACCATACCATTAAAGGGGTTGCATAGGTACAATTTGTTTTTCCTAAATAGCTTTCTTTACCTTAGTGCAGTCCTCCGTCACTTACAGATATATGGAGTATGTCCGCGCTACCAAAGTGTGGGGAGGGGGGGGGGGGGAAGGCGGGATATGGCTGCAGCACTGAAAGTGTATCAAACCAAAAATAGTAAAAAAAGGGGAGTAATGCTGCGCTGTATAGGGTGAGTGGAAAAGGACTAAGGGCCAGATTCTGGTACAATTGCGGTGGCGCAACGTACCCCGTTTACATTACACCGCCGCAAGTTTTCAGTCCAAGTGCCCGATCCACAAAACACTTACCTGGAAACTTGCGGCGGTGTATCGTAAACACGTCCGGCGCAAGGCGGCCCAATTCAAATGGGGCGGGTACCATTTAAATTAGGCGCGCTCCCGCGCCGGACGTACTGCGCATGCTCCGTTCGCTTTTTTCCCGATGTGCTTTGCGCGAAATTACGGCGGCGCGACGTGTTTGTGAATCGCGACGTCCGTAACGTACTTACGCCGAAAAAAAAAATTTCAAAAGCGACGTGGGAACGACGGCCATACTTTAACATGGCTGGTGTAAAGTTAAGCAATGAAAAACATTGCTTAACTTTGTGACGGGAATCTACGACGGGAAAAATCTTCGTGGATCGCCGTAACTGCTAATTTGCATACCCGACGCTGGTTTACGACGCAAACTCCCCCCAGCGGCGGCCGAAGTATTGCATCCTAAGATCCGACAGTGTAATTCAATTACACCTGTCGGATCTTAGGGCTATCTATGCGTCACTGATTCTATGAATCAGTCGCATAGATAGAACAACAGATACGACGGCGTATCAGGAGATGTGAATCTGGCCCTCTGTGAATATAACTAGTATTAAGAAATAGTGATCAGTCAATCAAATGAAAAAAACATGTGAGGCCCCATACACACGAGAGAATTTATCCGCGGATACGGTCCAGCGGACCGTTTCCACGGATAAATCCTCTCAAAGATTTCCGCAGATTTCTATGCGATGGAGTGTACTCACCATCGCATTGAAATCCGCGCGGAAATCCTCTGGCGATGACGTCAAATCATTACGACGCGTGCGGGGAATCCCTTTGGATGGATGGATCCGGTGAGTCTGTACAGACGAGCGGATCCATCCGTTGGGATGGATTCCAGCAGATGGATTTGTTCTGCATGTCAGCGAATATCCATCTGCTGGAAATCCATCCCAGGGGAGATTTATCCGCGGATAAATATCCGCTGGCGTGTACACACCATAGGATCTATCCGCTGAAACCCATTTGCTGGGATTTATCTGCGGATAGATTCTATGGTATGTATGGGGCCTATGACATATGTTTAAACAAATGAAACATATGTAACGCTCAAACAAATATGAAGCCAAAATAAATAAACCTTAAAAAGGTAAAGTGCTGAGTGCAATTGTGCAAAAAACATGCATAATGAAAAAAAGTCCTCAAATAGAATGTTGTATTCAAAAATCTTCAATATTGCAACAATGTATAAACTTCAGTATTCATGTGCAAACAGCAACAACATAAAGTGCCATTTTATTGTAGTCCTGAGAGTGAAAAAAAAAAACGGAAATGGGGCAGCGGCCATCTTACATGCACCAGAAGTGGGGCAGCGGCCATTTTATTGTGGTTCAGGAACCTTCAGAGCTCAGAGTAAAAATATAAACAAATACTCCACTTACCTCATCCTTCGATTTTGCTTTTAAATGTCCTCCTTTGAGAAATCCTCACCTCCTGTTTTTCTGTCTGTAACTCCACACAGTAATGCGAGGCTTTCTCCCTGGTGTGGAGTGTCGTGCTCGCCCCCTTCCTTGGATTACAGGAGAGTCAGGACGCCCACTAACACACAGCTCCTTTCTCTATCTGCAACGTAGAGAGCATCTTGACTCTCCTGTAGTCCAAGGGAGGGGGCGAGCACGACACTCCACACCAGGGAGAAAGCCTTGCATTACTGTGTGGAGTTACAGACAGAAGAACAGGAAGTGAGGATTTCTCAGAAGAAACAAGGACATTTAAAAGCAAAATGGAAAGATGAGGTAAGTGAAGGAGGACTGCACTAAAGGAAGCTATTTAGGAAAAAAAATGATACCGTTACAACCCCTTTAAAAACAAAATCACAGTAATGCATGTCTGGACGCAATGACTATCGGCACAGGCCAATGTATATCCAAAAGGGAGTGTGGAGGAGAGAAGAAAAATGCAACACTAGCACTCACAGTGCGCTTAGGCTTCTTAATTAGTGTTGAGCAGAATACGCCATATTCGATTTCGCGATATATCACGAATATATAGCCGAATATTCGAGAAATATTCGCTAAATTCGAATATTCGCGATATTTTATCGAAATGAAATGTTTGCGAAATTTCGCTATTGCGAATGCGAAAATAATTGCGAAATTTCGACAACTGCGGTAGGAGCACTCTGATTGGCTCAGAATATTCGTGATATTTTATCGAAATTTCGCAAAATGCGAATGCGATATTTATTGCGGAATTTCGACAACTGCGGTAGGAGCACTCTGATTGGCTCAGAATATTCGTGATATTTTATCGAAATTTCGCAAAATACGAATCCGATATTTATTGCGGAATTTCGACAACTGCGGTAGGAGCCCTCTGATTGGCTCAGAATATTCGTGATATTTTATCGAAATTTCGCAAAATGCGAATGCGATATTTATTGCGGAATTTCGACAACTGCGGTAGGAGAACTCTGATTGGCTCTGATGCAAAAGAAGGGCGGAGAAAATAATCGCGCGATATTCCGATTGCCGAATAATCGCATTGCGATTTTTTGGCAAGATAAAGTGATCGCTTCAGCTACTCGGCCCAAGGTCTCTAATCATACCAGCAATGCCTTTAGACGTCGATGGAGATCTCTAGGATGTGATCTGTTCTAAAAATAAAATTGAAAAAATTCGAATATTCGGAAAAGTGAATATTCACCGCAAAATTCGAAATATATCACGAATACTCGAATATGCCATATTCGAGCCGAATATTCGCAATACGAATATTCGTGAGCAACACTATTCCTAATCAGGATCCCTGCTGGAGAAGAATGAAGTGCACAAGAGGACCTAAAGAATAAATGGATGTAGGTGGAGTAGATCAAAAATTGGCCAATATAGGCACATGTCTCTTTTTTAACAATTATTTTTCTAATAAATTCTAGCATTTAACCATCCAACAAGTCTTGCTTCTGCCAAATTCACCCCTTGGCTCTCCAAGGTGAACTATCATAGAAGACAACACATTTTTAATTTTGACAATTGCATTGCAGGGAAACTTTTCCATTATTTTTATTGCCAAAACCTTTTTCTTTGTGTGATTTCCTGTTGGTTTTGGCAGATCTTTGGACACTCATTTGATGAATTGTTTTATTGTTCTGTTCTTTACACACGTGTTGCTAACCATAATATATAGCTATCTCATACAGATTATATTCTTCTGGAGCACCTATTTGAGAGGTTAGTTTTGGTGCTGATCATTTGGTGTACTGTAAATAGGTGACAAAGCTTTTATTGCATGACATTTTTGGCATTTACTTTATTAATATAATTTAAAAATCTAACAGCAAGCACACATATGTACAGAATGCAGCCCTGTGTTATAAAGTGCACACGTGGCATTTTTTATTTAAAGCTTCTTAAAGCTATACTATTTCAACATCTAATGACATATAGCTGGATTCAAATAGACTGCCGCATCTTTGCCGCAGCGTAGCGTATCGTATTTACACTATGCCGCGACGTGGACGTAAATTACGTCCAGCCCTATTCACGGACGACTTACGCAAACGACGTAACATTTTCAAATTTCTACCCTGGAAGGACGACCATACTTAAAGCAGATGTGCGGCCAAAAAAAAATATTAAAAGCCAGCAGCTACAAATACTGCAGCTGCTGACTTTTAATATTAGGACACTTACCTGTCCTGGAGTCCAGCGCCGTCCACAGCAGCGGACGAGCGATCGCTCGTCACTCTGCTGCGCCCCTGCCATCCACTGTGAGGGAACCCTACGGCGCATGCGCGAGTCGCGCTGCGCCCGCCGATTGGCTCCCCCTGTGTGCTGGGAGCTGAGTGTTCCCAGCACACAACGGGGGGGGGCGACGGGATGTGATGCAATGCCCGTCTTTTGGCCGTGAATGCTGGGCCGGAAGTGGGTGCAAATACCTGTCTTTAGACAGGTATCTGCACCCTTCTCCCCCCTGAAAGGTGTCAAATGTGACACCGGAAGGGGGGGAGGGTTCCAATCAGTGCGAGTTCCAGCATTGGCGTAAAATGAAGGATGGATGGCCGCACTCCAAACCAAACAGGTTGTCTTTATTTAAACGAACAGCAAAAACATACCAGATCACAGCAACAGAAACAGGAGGATAACCGACGTTTCGCACTGACTTAGTGCTTATTCATGGCTATTCAGTGCGAGTTCCACTTTAGGGTGGAGCTCCGCTTTAACATTGACTATGCCTCCTAGGGGGCATCTTTATCTTTAGGCGGCGTATCTCTTACGGAAACGGCGTATCTTTACTGCGACGGGCGCATGCGCGTTCGTGAATAGGCGTATCTAGTGATTTACATATTCTACGCCGAACGCAATGGAAGCGCCACCTAGCGGCCAGCCTAAATATTGCACCCTAAGATACGACGGCGCAAGCCGTCGTATCTTTGATAGGTTTAAGTGTATCTCAGTTTGAGAATACACTTAAACTTAGGTCAGCGCAGATTCCGAGTTAGGTCGGCGTATCTACTGATACGCCGGCCTAACTCTTTATGAATCTAGCTAATACAGTATACAATAGTTATTATATATCAAGCAGTATCCATGTGGTATGTGCAACGTTAAACAAATCTTTTCTTTCAAATCCACAGTACTTTATATCTCAAAGTGTGTATTGATTGAAATAGACAGGCATTGCTGGGTATTAATAGAATAGAATAGATGATTTTCTTTACTTAATCCAGTTTGTGTGAACTGCATGCTATCGACAGTATACAATTAAATAAACTCATGGCCCAGTCACAAAAGCCTTACATGTCTCTGATACACAATGTTATGTTATTTCTCTCGTAAACTTATGGCCCATAGCTACCCTGAAAGCTTGGAACATCCACCAGGTGGCATTTGATATAAAAGGGTTAAGCACATTTAAAGCTCAATGTTCAGGCAGTTCTGTTGCAATGCATTAAAGCGGTTGTATACCCCAAAACATAAAAAAAACAAAAAACTTGCAAGGCAAAGACATAATGAGCTTGTATGATTAGGCTCCCTTTCAAGATCCGGCGCGCTCAGTGCGCCTGCGCCGTGCGCGCCGTAGACATCGGTAGGATATGAGGGTATACAACCGCTTTAACCAAGGTGCACCTCTCATGTACATGCTCATCCAAAGTAATTCAATTTTTTTTTTCAAGTCATTCAAGTTTTTTTTTTAAATGAATTATTCCAAATTCCAGAAATACCTTATTTACAATGCTTCTTAATGTATAACAACAGTTTGACTATATAAAACTTTGCATTGATGATATCTACTCCAAACATACAGTAAAAATGCCCTTCAGGCCTTTGCTTTTATGAAATTGTCCCTTTATTAAACACCTTGACAGCAGAATTCGAGATTTTCCTAGCTTGTGACGGAAAATATTGATTATATGAAGACAGGAGGCGAGTATCTTATGCATGATCTTTCTTTTATTCATGCTCACAGCAGAAAACACTTTAGTGAAAAGTTATAGAAAAAAATGTTTCTTTAAACTGACAACAGAAGTAACACCCCCGGCAGCCCTCTAGGTGGGTCTGCCAATCACGAGATAGTCCAGTCAGTATATAAAGGCCTGTCTCTTTAGGAACCTCCTCTTTCTTGAGGCGAACTGCAAGCAAATCCGGATATTGATAACAGGCTGACCTCTATCCTAGGAACTGGACCTCAGGAGCCGTAGATAATCGACAGCCGGACATCTGGATGGAGAGGGGGCCCCCGTCTCCGATCTGTGAGGACAACCGGTCCAAATGTTGAACAGAACATGATGAAAAGGGATCCCAACAGGGGATCAAACAGGACGCGCTGGAACACTCAGCCATAGAGCTGGAATCTGCGTGGCTCAATAACCTGGAATAGATGAGATATAAAACAGTGAAAGGGACGGGTCGGGAGGGAAGATACTCGCCTCCTGTCTTCATATAATCAATATTTTCCGTCACAAGCTAGGAAAATCTCGAATTATACATCAGACAGGAGGCTCATATCTTATGCAAGTTTAAAGCTATAACAAGCATACAGTAAAAACACACATAATTATAACACAGTCATAGATACGTGTTCCTCCGGTCTGAAATAAAATTGACGGAATGTGGTCGCTGAAGACCAGTCTGCTGCTAGTAATAGATCCGATAGGGAGCCTCCCGTAGTGATGACCTTAGTAGCCATAGCCCCTCTGGTAGAGTGAGCGCCAAATAGGGACGTGTCGATCCCTGCCATGTCCATGACAGAGCGTACCCACCTGGCCAAAGTGGCCGAAGAAACTGGAAGGTGAGGTCTGACGTAAGAAATAAGAAGCTGCGAAGAGCGCAGAGACCGTAATGGGGACGTCCTAGACTCATAAGTCTGTAGGCAGCGAACCACACAAAGGCGTGGGTGAGAAGGGAAGAAAGGGTAAAAAACCGACTGAAGTCCGGTCTTAGTACGACGTACGACCGTAAACCTCACCCCCTGAGGTGAGAATTGGCGTCTGGAAATGTCCAGAGCTCTGACGTCCGACACCCGTTTAATGGAGATTAGACATAAGAGGACAGTCAATTTAAAGGATAGTAACTTTAAAGGCATGAATCATTGTCGTCCCAATCTGAGAACATGGAGAGAACTTTGGTTACGTCCCAAGTCTGTTGGTACTTGGGACGAGGGGGTCGTTGAAACCTAACGCCCCGTAGTAGGCGGCACACTAAAGGGTGTCTACCTACTGGTAGCGAGTCAACGGGAGAGTGATAGGCTGAGATCGCTGATCGATGTACATTGAGGGAATTGTAAGACCTCCCTGATCCATAGGATTCCGCTAGGTAATTAACCACAAGGGTCACAGGTGCTTGAATGGGATCAACCTGTCGTTGATCACACCAACGAACCCAGAGTTTCCAGGCTGATTGGTATGCCGACCTAGTTCCGGGGGCCCAGGCCATGGTGAGGAGATTCCTAGCTGCTCCTGAAAGGATGCAGCCTGAATCGGGCACCCCGAGACCAACCAAGCGAGGAGGGGGAGTGAGCCGTCCACGAGTAACGGATGAAGGTCCCCGTTGGGGCCGGTGAGAAGGTGAGGGGAGTGAGGGAGGAGTCTGGGGAGGTCCACCGTCATCCCCAGGAGGAGAGGGAACCAAGGTTGCGTCGGCCACCATGGTGTGATTAGCACGGCCGTCGCTCTCAGGTGTGTAATGTGAAGGAGAAACCTGAGGATCAGGGAGAAGGGGGGAAACGCATAGTGTGTCCCTCGGGGCCAGGTCTGGCGAAGGGCGTCTACCGCCTGAGCCTCCGGATCCGGTCTCCAGCTGTAAAACTGTGGGAGTTGGCGGTTGAGGCGGGACGCGAAGAGGTCTAGGGTAAATGGACCCCACAGGAGATTGAGGGCAAGGAACACTGTCTGATCTAGTCGCCAATCGCTGGAGTCGGATAGGTGACGGGAGTTCCAGTCCGCTACAATGTTGGAGATGCCGGGAATATATTCCGCGATTGGGATGATGTTGCGTTCCAGGCAAAAATGCCAGAACTCCCTCGCGAGATCCGCTAGGATCTTGGACCTGGAGCCCCCCAGTCGATTGACATATTGGACAGCGGAGATGTTGTCCATGCGAAGTAATATACAGCAGTTGAAAACGTGAGGCAATAGACTCTTGACGGCGAAGAAGGCTGCTAAGAGTTCTAACGCATTGATGTGAAGTAGTGATTCCTCCGCGGACCACGTCCCCCCTGTGGAGGATGAGCCGCACCGAGCGCCCCAGCCATGGCGGCTGGCATCCGACTCCAGAATGAAGTCCGGGTTGGAGCTGAATATGGTCTTGCCGTTCCACTCTACGGCGTGGCGTAGCCACCATCGAAGTTCCTCCATGGTTTCCGCGTCCAGGTGGACTTCGTCCGCGTAGCGGAGCCCCTGGCGGAGATGAAGGGCTTTTAGCCTCTGAAGGGCTCGGTAATGGAGGGGAGCAGGAAAGATGGCTTGGATCGACGCTGCTAATAGGCCGACGAGACGTGCCAGTCCGCGTAGGGATACCCTCTGCTTGTTGAGCACGAGACTGATCTCCTTGCGTATGGTCAAAAGTTTGGCCTTGGGTAGGCGCAGGACCGCTAGGTTGGTGTCTACCAGAAATCCTAAAAACTCCATCTCCTGAGATGGGATAAGGACCGACTTTTCGTGATTTACTAGAAAACCCAGGTCTTGAAGTAGGGTAACTGTCCATGATGCATGGGCGTTTGCTAGGTGGGGTGAGCGAGCCATTATGAGTATGTCGTCTAAGTAGACGATCAACCTCACCCCTCTGCTCCGTAGGGATGCTATTACAGGTTTTAGTAACTTGGTAAAACACCAAGGGGCTGAGGAGAGACCGAAGGGAAGACAAGTGAATTGCCACATTCTGTCCCTCCACAGGAAACGGAGTAAATGTTGAGAGGATGGATGGATGGGAACCGTAAGGTAGGCGTCCTTCAAGTCTACCTTGACTAACCAATCCCCTGGGCGTAAGAGGTCTCTTAGGCAGTGAATGCCTTCCATTTTGAAATGTCGGTATACGACATGTTGGTTGAGGTTCCTTAAGTTTATGACCGGTCGGAAACCTCCGCCCTTTTTCCTGACAAGAAAAAGGTTGCTGAGGAAACCGGGAGAGTCTGAGACCACCTCTGTAACAGCTAGTTTGGTCTGGAGATCCTGCAATTCGCTGTCCATAAGACTGGCGTTTGGGATAGAAAATTGGATGGGGTGAGGAGTATGGTCCATCACTGGAAGGGCATATAACTCTATTTGGTAGCCCGCCACTGTACTGAGTATCCACGAGTCTGCCGTAATCGCAGACCAGGCGTGGATAAAATGTTTCAACCTTCCCCCTACAGGCATGTGGGACAAATGCAGAGGTATCGTACTCACCGGGAGATGGTCTGGAACGGGGGTAGCCTCTAGCACCTCGGCCTCTCCATGGACGTCCCCGGGGGGGGAAAAAGGGTGCTGGTTGGGCAACCGGAACGGAGTAGGGCGGTGGAGTCTGGTAGTGTACGGGAGCTCTTTGAAAGGGCCTGGAGGAGGAGAAACGGCCGGTAGAGCGGCCTCTATATCTACCGGCCTTGTGAAAAACTCTAGTGTTAGTCTTCTTCAGAGACGTCTGGGCCTTGTCCAGGCTAGAGTAGAGCCCTACCATTTTGTTTATGTCCTTTATTAAGGAATCTCCGAATAGCATGCCGTCAGCCGACGGCCCCGGTTCAGAGTCGGCCAGATGGGAGAGTTGGGGGTCGAGTCTCATGAGAATTGAGCGACGACGCTCCATGGAGCATGCAGTATTTGCTGAACCCAGGAGACACACAGCCCTCTGGGCCCATCCCCTAAGTTGGGATAAATCGACGGGTTGACCAGAGGCGGAAGCCTGCTCACTGAGATTTAGGATCTTCGTGACGGGGCCAAACAGGTCTAATACCCGGTCTTGGATCATTTTGAAGGACCTCTCTATCCCCTTTTTAGAATATTTCCCACTTTTAGTGAGGTATCTCAAGAGGATGGGGTCCACCTCAGGAGTGCTCACTACCTTCTTAGTAATACACGGGCGGGGACATTCCGCGCGTAGTTTGTTCCTGTTGGTCTTGTCGACCGACCTCCGAGCCCAGTATTCAATGTATTGAGCCACCTCGGGTAGAGGTGTCCAATCACCGGATCTAGGGTGACTAATGGCTTCGGGGTCAAAGAATGGCTCCCCGTGGGAGTCTAATAAAACCTCACCCTGGGGTACAGGGTTGTTGTCGTTCTTACCCGACAGGTGCCCACTGTCCTCATAGTCTTCTCCAGACTCATAGGCGTCAGACGCCTCGGACTCCGCGGACGACTCAGGAGAGGAGTCCACGAAGGAGTCCGGTTTTGTCCGCCTGGCGGATCGTTGCCTCTGTAAATTTATCTCCCCGAGGCCCGGGGGTCGTACCGAGTCTGGGAGAACAGTGGGTCGACAGTCCTGGGATGGTACTGTCTGGAGCATATTTAGTACTTCCCCTGCCGGGGAGTCGTGGGCCACTTCAATGTGGCGGCGTTTCTGAGACGCCTTTCCCTTTTTTATCATAGGTATGCCGGTGTCAGGAGAACCGGATCTATGGGGTATAGGTGGGAAAGGTACCACCGAGGCCATGGCAGCCTGCACAGATTGAGTTATCAGTTGTTGGATCTGTGCTGTAGTCATGACTACAGGTGTGTCCTGTGAAGGATCTAGTAATTCTAAGGGAATGTCCATATTGGTGGGGTCCCTGCCTTCTGCCATGCTGCAGCTATAGGCAATAGTGCTGTTAGAAGTGAAAAGGCAGTTCTAGACTAAAGGTAGGCTAGGGATGCTGAAAATAAGATAGGCTAATAAGAGAACAGTATCTGCTGTAGCGATGTCTAACTAATATATATTTATATATTAAAATATAAGGTATAGGCTAATAGATATATTGTATTATTTTTAGGGTAATAGGGGAATAAATTCCCAGGGATGGTACCGCAAGGTCCGTGCTCCGTCCACCTCTCCGTTCGCTCACACACTGCTGAGCGTGACGGAGGAGCGGAGCACGGGAGAGGAGGGCGAAGTCTCGCGAGAACTCCCGTCCTGATCTGATAGGACGAGAGGTCGCGACACGCCCCCCTGGCTGAAAGAGCGCGCTGATGGAGAGTAGAAGGCGCGAAGGATCCGATGGTGATGGCGCCGACGTCTCGCGATGATAGGCGAGACCGCGCAGGAGAATGTGAGTGAATTGGGACTGGTCAGAGCGGAGGGTGCGCGCTGACCGGGTCCCATAGAAAAAACGCAGGCACTAGTGATCTGATAAGAAGCGGAACAGAGCGGTATAAAGGTTGAAGGAAAAATAAAATAAAATCTACAATTATAGAAAAGGTGGAATAGATAGCGTCCCGAAGGGGGGGCGAATCAAAAGGAAATGCACAGAGGCATTGAGCTAATAATAAATTCCCCCAAGGGGAAAAAGAAGGAAACCAAATGTCAGATTTGTGACAGGTTACAGATATTACAATTGAAATAAGAGTATATCTATATATGTATAAAGTAATCTATAGAGTTCAATGAATTTTACTTATCTGAGTTCTGATCTGTGAGCAGAAAGAAAGAGGAGGTTCCTAAAGAGACAGGCCTTTATATACTGACTGGACTATCTCGTGATTGGCAGACCCACCTAGAGGGCTGCCGGGGGTGTTACTTCTGTTGTCAGTTTAAAGAAACATTTTTTTCTATAACTTTTCACTAAAGTGTTTTCTGCTGTGAGCATGAATAAAAGAAAGATCATGCATAAGATATGAGCCTCCTGTCTGATGTATAATCCTTTATTTACTAGTCTGTTTTACTGGGAACAGAGGCTCATGATCACTGCCTGTGCTCCTACCTTGAGGCTCCATTTACAATGTTGCATTTTAATGCACATATTGTGATTATGTGTCTTGGTTTTCCATAATAAAGACAGTGTCTGTTCCCATCTCAGTGTTGCAGTGGAGTGCATTTAAAAAATAAATACAATATTAAAAGAGAGGTGCAGGTTTATAAAAAAGTAAACATTTATACTCACCTAGGTGCATGCTACATCTGTCCCCTGCCGTCTCTGCACTGAGAACTGAGCAATCAAACACCACTGATCGTTCAGTTCTACCCTCAGTTCTACTGTCAGTTACCGGCTCGCTGCTCTGCCCTTCCAGTGTCACTGGAGAGCTGGGCTGTTCAGGGGTGGAAGGGGCTGACTTGCTCAGAGGCTGAGCCTGCTGCCGGTCCAGGTATCTGGGTGGATGACAACTGTAAAGTCAGGATTGATCCAGAGCCTAGACTGGAGTGATGTCGGCCAACAATAGGCTTTAACCCACTGTTGGCTGAAAACAGGTCCCAGGAGTGCAGATAAAACTTCACTCTGGTGATCTGTAGTAAAAGCTTTGGCCCTACTTAATATTGGCAAGGGGGTCTAGGGGAGGGACAGTACTGTCAGGCACCAAAAGGTGCAATGCCATCAATACCAGGGCAAAATATGAGAAGTTACCAGTGTCTCCCAAATCTTTGGGATGTTTCAGAGTGAACCAGTTCAATGTGTGTCTGCTGGAGCTGCCAATAAAAGGTAAGTAGGGAATCTACCCTTTATTTACTTTTATAAAAAAAAATTGATTAAAGGATCACTAAAGAGAAATAATAAAAAAAATATAACAAACATGTTATACCTAACTCCACTTTGCAGCTTGTTTTGCACACAGTGGCCCCGAACCTGGTCTTCTGGGGTCCCTCGGCGGCTGTCTCGGCTTCTCCCCGCAAGAACTCAACACCTTCATGCGAGCAAGCTTGCATGGTGTGGAGTTCCTGCGGGTGCGCTCCCATCATATAGCCAGCGGCTATTGTCGCTCACTTTATCACTCGGTCCCGCCCCCCAGCGCGCGTTGTCATTGGATGTGATTGACAGCAGCGCAAGCCTATGGCTGCGCTGCTTTCAATCCATCCACTCTAGCCAATCAACGGCCAGGCTCAGCGGCGAAGAGGATGTCGTGGGCGAGCGTGGGCGCAGGTGAGTAGAATGGGGGCTCGGGGGCAGTATTGTCGGAGGTTTTTTCACCTTAATGCATACAGTAGGTGACTGCGATATTGTGTCCATCTCGCTCCTTTTCTCGGCGAGATTGACCACCTACGAGCCCCGTCGTGGGAGCCAGCGCCGAGCCGAGTCGGGGATCCGACTTGGATTGCCACCAATTCTAGATGCAGCATTTGGTATGAATCATGAGGGGGAACTCCACGCCAAATTTTAAATAAAAACACGGCATGGGTTCCCCCCCAGGAGCATACCAGGCCCTTAGGTCTGGTATGGATTGTAAGAAGAACCCCAACGCTGAAAAAACAGCGTGGGGGTTCCCCCACAGTCCATATCAGACCCGTATCCGAGCACGCCGCCCGGCCGGTCAGGAAAGGAGTGGGGACAAGCGAGCGCCCCCTCCCCCCTTCCTGGGCCATACCAGGCCGCAACCCTCAACATGGGGGGGGTGGGTGCTCTGGGGCAGATGGGTGCCCTGCGGCCCCCCCACCCCAAAGCACCCTGTCCCCATGTTGATAAAGACAGGGCCTCTTCCCGAAAAACCCTGGCCTTTGGTTGTCGGGGTCTGCGGGCAGGGGGCTTATCGGAATCTGGAAGCCCCCTTTAATAAGGGGGCCCCCAGATACTGGCCCCCCACCCTAGGTGAATGAGTATGGGGTACATCGTACCCCTACCCATTCACCTGGAGGAAAAGTGTCAATAATTAAACACACAACACAGGTTTTTAAAATAATTTATTAGTCAGCTCCGGGGGTCTTCTCCGCTCTCCAGGGGTCTTCTCCACTCTCCGGGGGTCTTTTTTTCGTCTTCTCTGCTCTCTGGTGTCATCTCGTCGCTCCCCGGTTCTTCTCCCGCTCGCTCTCCGGTTCTTCTCCCGCTCTCTCTCCGGTGCCTTCTCCGGGGCTGGCCGCCACTATCTTCTTCGAAGCCCTTTTACTACCAGCCCGGTCTTCTTTGTCACCTTCTGCCTTCTTTTTTTCTTCCGATGTTGACTTGACGCTCCCTCCCGCTGTAATGCCGGGTGTGCAGCGATTTATATAGGCCTCTTATGACGTCACAGATCCCAGCATGCTCCGTGGGTCCCGGAGCATGCTGGGACTGTGACGTCATAAGAGGCCTATATAAATCGTTGCGCACAGCACACCTGGCATTACAGCGGGAGGGAGCGTCGAGTCAACATCGGAAGAAAAGAAGAAGGCAGAAGGCGACAAAGAAGACTGTGCTGGCCGCCGCTAGTAAAAGAGCTTCAAAGAAGATAGCGGCGGTCAATTCCGAAGAAGGCACCAGAGAGCGAGTGGGAGAAGAACTGGAAAGTGAGCGGATGAAGAAACACAGAGCACCCACCCCCCCATGTTGAGGGCATGCAGCCTGGTACGGCCCAGGAGGGGGGGGGGGGCGCTCGCTCGTCCCTACTCCTTTTCTGACCGGTCGGGCAGCGTGCTCAGATATGGGTCTGGTATGGACTGTGGGGGAACCCCCACGCTGTTTTTTTCGGCGTAGGGGTTCTCCTTACAATCCTACGCCGAAAAAAACAGCGTGGGGGTTCCCCCACAGTCCATACCAGACCTAAGGGCCTGGTATGCTCCTGGGGGGAACCCAATGCCATTTTTTTATTTAAATTTGAGTTCCCCCTCATGATTCATACCAAATACCGCGTCTAGAATTGGTGGGAATCCAAGTCGGATCCCCGTTACTTCTATGTCGTGCTCGCTGGAATGTGTTCGATGTCGGCACCCTGTCGCCGAGAATCAGCGCGATGCCGTCGTGCTGGAAACACATTTTTGCAGACAGGTACTGTAGGATGCATTAAGGTGAAAAAACATGAACCTTTAGTGTCCCTTTAATGTTTACACCAAACAAAGAACCAAAAACATATTATTCGTTGTGTGTACGTTATCTTTTACATGGCATTGTATGATCCTTGCACACTTCTCTCATTTCCTTGTTTTTGATTTAAATGTAAAGATTTGTAGATCAGCCACTAGAGGAAGCGCTCAGAACTATAGAGTAGAATAGGCCAGTAAGCTTTATTTGCAGATGGTGTAAGTTATGCTTTTAAACAGGAATGACTCACATTAAACAAAGTACAGTATTTATTTTCTTCATATACCATTCAGGTTCTTCTGTAATAGATTCATATGACCTTCAGCTCCATCTGGTGGACAAAATTTGGTATCTTTTCTCATTGAGGTATTTAAAGGGGTTGTAAAGTCTCAAGGTTTTTCACCTTAATGCATACGATGCAAAAACCTTCTGTGCTGCAGCTGCCCCCCCCCCCCCGGAGCCCCCCTTTTTCCTACCTGAACCCGTTCTTTTCAGTAACGAGCACAAGCCCAGCAGCTCCAGACGCTGTCTCTGTCCTCATTGGATAGATTGACAGCAGCAGGAGCCATTGGCTCCCACTGCTGTCAATCAAATCCAGTGACACAAGAGTGGGGGGCGGAGCCGAGTCTTACTGCCTGTGTCAATGGACACAGCAACGGGACTCAAGAGCGCGCCCACATGGAAAGCAGCTTTCCGTGGGGGCACCTGATGCAGAGGAGGGGCCAGGAGCGCTGACAGGGCACCCCAAAAGAGGAGAATTGTGGCTGCTCTGTGAAAAACCCTTGTATAACATGTTTGTTATAAAAAAATAAACCTTTACAACCACTTTAAAGCGGTATTAAACCCAAACCCCAAAACCCAAAATATAATATCTTGTAGCTTACTAATCATTAGATGCATTTGTTTTCTTTTATTGACTTTTTCCCCCCTCTGTTTTCACATGGTGATTTGGCCAGTGACAATACCCCTCCTTTATTAGAGTGCCCCCACTCTGGATAAAGGAGCACACAGGCACCTTTAGACAGCAGCATTGTCAGCCCGGGGAGGGGAGTATTAAATGTACTAGCAGATTTAGATATACTAACGAAAAAAACAACATACTTACTGGCTGGATCACCAGAAGAAAAAAAAGAAAGCCCAAAAAAGAAAACAAATGCAGCCAGCACTCTACTTTATGAACAGCACTGATCTGTGATAATCAAACTGTGCTTCATTACATATTAGTGCATATCTATACAATCCCTTAAAGTGAAAGAGTGCCAATACAAAAACACTATACAAAAGAGGTGTAAAAAACTGTCCAAAAGAGGTGCATTCAGCAAACTGCAAAGTCTGTACTATCCAGGACTATACAGTTTTTCAAACAAGGTGCCAATGTGCTGTGCAAATAAAGTGCTATCCAAGACAACGTAAAAAGTGCTTTCAAAAGTGCTTCGTTGCTCCATCACCTTTTCCTTGATAGCAGTGGCAGCTGGTGCTCTTTTTTTTTGGGGGGGGGGGGTGAGAGACGTAAAACAAACCACCCGAACCTCCCCTGTTCGGTCGGTGAATCAAACCCCCCACCCCCTATCTCTTTGTCGATCAGTGAACAAATCCCCTGTCCGCCCACCAACCCGTACTTACCCCATCCAGGTCGCAGACTTTCCCTGCATCTTCTTCACTGCGCCTTCCCCCCTGCTTCTGCTCCCGGCCAATACGGTCGCCTCTCCTCTCAGCCAATCGGGTGGCCAGGAGAAAAGGCAGGAGGATAATAGCGTCCAGCGCCCTGCATGATGATTAGGGGCCAGGCACATGGATTGGGGGAGCGGCTTGATAGAGAACTCACCAGATTGCCATGACCACCCACTACAGGTAAGTCATATAGAGCAGCCCTCAAAATTTCCACTCGCCTACTAGCATTTGGCGAGTGGATTTAAGCTGGGGGCGAGTGATGACAGGGCTGCATGACCAATCTCCCTCCAATCTGTGCCTACACTTAAGAGTCCCGATGAGATTGGCAGCCGAAGAGGAAAGGTGCATGTTCGGGAAAAGTAGTCTGGTGAGCCGCGCACAGGCAGAGCAGTACACAGGTGCTCTCCTTACAATTCTCATTAAGCCATGGGACCTAACAGTATGGCCTCTCTGAGCCTGCCCCCCTCCCCCGGGTCCCGACCAATGTAGCTGGAGAGCAGAAAGTAATGAGTGAGGTGGAGGATTGCAAAAATTACCACTCCGGTGCAGCACTCACTGAAAGTTGCCCTGACATGAGAGCAGCAGCCTTCTAGTTTGTGCTTTCTTCTCCTTGTGCTCTATGCAAGTTTAGCCTGAGCACTGTGAACAGACTGGTCTCAATGTGTGCTGTGCGCTGTCAGTGTGCGCTGTGCTATGGTGTCAATGGCTGTGCAGTTGTGTGGATCTCAGCGCTGGATTGTACTCCCTCCCGCTGTGCTGCAGCTTTTCTCTGCCAGCCTGAATAAAAGGGGGAAGTGGGGACATGCAAGCGTGGAGCCGCACACACAGGCTCCTGATCATGAGATGAATGGGAGAGATAGAGAGAGAGAGAGAGAGAGGATGGATGGAAGTTGCAGAGGAGACAGCAAGAGAATGGGGAAGAGACCCAGTTCTAGTGCCCTGTCCCTCTAGTCTGCCCCCAGTGCCCTGTCCCTCTGGTCTGCCCCCAGTGCCCTGTCCCTCTGGTCTGCCCCCAGTGCCCTGTCCCTCTGGTCTGCCCCCAGTGCCCTGTCCCTCTGGTCTGCTCCTAGGGCCCTGTCCCATTTTGTTAAAGTTGTTGTTGGTAATATTAATTTTGTAACTTGATTCTGCATAAAACATTGTCATTCCATGAGATAATCTACGAGGGCGTGTTTACGGGTGCAATTAGGCGCAGGGCAGTGTATGAATTAGGTGGGGCAACTGGTGGCGAGTAACTCTTGAGGCCTGGCTAGTAGCTCAGGACTTGACATTTTGAGCCCTGATATAGAGCATGATTATATCAGAGGGTTCCCATTAGCTGTGTTGTTTCTCAGCTTCCATTAAGGGATTCTACTCCTTTATGTACTGTTGATCAGTATCCCTTTTACATGGGTTATTCCGGGGGTTACATAGAATGGCAAGGAGAATTGAAATAGCGTAAAACCTTTTAAACTTTTATTAAAATACAAACACTTCCACTCCCCCTACTCACGTTGTTTGGTGCTTTTCTTTGCACCGAGGGGCAGTGTTGCCAACTTACCAGTTTGAAATTTACTGGCACGACAACCAAAATTTACTGGCACAGCCAAGTTTTTACTGGCATTTCACAAAAGTTACAAAATTACATTTATAGGTGCACATTTCAGTATTTAGGCTATAAACAAGTACACTAGGCATTTAGCAATGCGATTTAAGGTAGATATTAAGGTAAAAAAAAATATTTTGGTATTTTCGATATAATAAAGACAAATTATTTAGTCCAATCACCTCCTGCCTCCATCACCTGTCACCATCACCCCTGCCTCCATCACCTGTCACCATCACCCCCTGTCTCCAACACCCCCTGCCTCCAACACCCCCCTGCTGCCACCCCCCCTGCCACCACCCCCCCTGCCACCATCACCCCCTGCCTCCATCCCCCTCTGCCACCAACACCCCCTGCCACCAACACACCCTCTGCCTCCATCCACCTCTGCCATCATAACCCCCTGCCTTCACCCCCCTCAGTGATGCAACCATCACCCCCTGCCACCAACACCCCATGCCTTCATCCCCCTCTGCCACCATCCCCCTCTGCCTCCATTCCCCCTCTGCCAACAACACCCCCTCTGCTTCCATCCCCCCTGCCACCAACACCCCCTGTCACCATCACTCCCTGCCACCATCTCCCTCTGCAGTGCCACCATCGCCACCTGCCTCCATCCCCCTCTGCGGTGCCACAATCACCCCCCTGCCTCCATCCCCCTCTGCCACCAACACCCTCTGCCTCCAACATCCTCTGCCTCCATCCCCCTCTGCCTCCAACACCCCCTGCCTCCATCCCCCTCTGCCACCATCACCCCCTGCCTCCATCCCCCTCTGTGGTGCCACCATCACCCCCTACCTTCATCCCCCTCTGCCACCATCTCCCCCTGCGGCCTGCCACCATCACCTGCTGTCACCATCGGCTAGGCTGTCACTCCGTCCCCAACTCCCCCGTGGACTCTGGAATCTGGATTGCCTGGATGCAGGGCTCCTCCATTCTTCCGCCACGTGCTGCTCGGCCTCCAAATCCTGCTTCAGTGCTCCTGGTCACAGATTTAAAATTCTGGCGCGCCTGATGGAATGTGCTAATACATCACTCACCTCGCCAGTAAAGGCATTGGCACCGCACAGCCTCTGTGAAATCCGCCCCTCCCGCTGGCCGAATACAGGATCTGCTCGGCTCGCCAAGCTCCGGAAGTGCGCATGCGCAGTTCCAAGCCAAACCGGTCACGGCTATTTTTTACTGACACATTTCCACTTCTACGAGCATTTACTGGCGGGGAAAAAGTGCCTGTTTTTATGGGCTGCCCATAAAAATGCGGGCTGTTGGCAACACTGTTGAGGGATGTTTCGCCACAAATTACATAAAACCACTGCAGCGTAAAGTAATATCCTCAATGTGCTGACTGTGCAGTATGCATACCGCTCTCTGTGTCTTGTTTCCCAATCCTCCCAGGGCAGATATTATTTTTATAGTATAAACTATACATATATTTTGCAATGAAAAAACATTTCTAAACATATGAAGTTAATCACAAGAGTCCCCCTTTTACATTGGAGTCCACAGAGTTCCCATTTTACATCTGAATCCGCAGAGTTCCCCTTTTACATCTGAACTCACAGAGTTCCCTTAAACTGTAAGGGGGGACTCTGCCATCTGGGGACTCTAACATAAGGGATGCTCTAGGAACCCTGATTTAAGGGGGAACACTGAGAACTCTGATGTACGGAGAGGACAACAATGTAAGGGGTGCTCTGAGAACCCTGATTTACTTTAGTGTACTCACTCAGAGGCAGGAGAGAGAAGGTGGGAGACTTCAGTCACACACAGGGATGGATGCTGAGCTCACTCACCCCTTGGCAGTCAGCACCTCTCATCCAGATGTATCTGAAGCATCTGGACATCAAATTTCCAGCCCCCACTTTCCTTTTCTGAGGCACAGCGCTGGGGATTGGCGTGTGGGCAGACACAGAGGGGTAGGGGCGGGAGGAAGAGGAGTAGATTGAACCCTCTCTCGTCTGTGTGTGTGGGGGGGGATTGTTAGCTCTGGCTTTGGGCAGTGTGAAAGAGAGTGTAACATACACTCATAGCTCCCAACTGTCCCTGATTTCGAGGGACTGTCCCTGATTTGGAGCAATGTTTCTCTGTCCCTCTTTCCCCCTCATTGGTCCCTCATTTTGGTCTGATCTACATAGTTGTATATAAAATGCACTTTTTATCTTTCAAAAAGTGTTTCCCAGTGCTAAACCTTTTATCCAAATTCTAAATTGCTGCATTTGTACATTTTAAAAGCCAATTAAAATGAATTGTAGTGGTAAAAATAAAGCCCTTGTGGATTTAATTAACCTTTTTTTTATTGGTTAATTCTCCTTTAAGGGGGTGTGGCAGGGGGCATGTCCTATGCCAACGTACGTTTGCTAGTAGGTGTCCCTCACTCCCATCCCATATAAGAGAAAAAAGTCCCAATAATGAAGATATGTTCACAAAAAGTGTGAATATTATGCGATCAGACGTGAAGATAACGTTGAGAAGTAAATCCACCGCCACTAAGATGATAAGGGAAAGCCGCTCCTTGAGGAGTACACCAGAAGAAAAAATATATATGGACACCCTTACCAGACAAGTTGGACCTCCTATATTAGCAAGGTTGTATGGTCCTGCAGAAATAACCCTCTGCAGGGTCTCAATAGGTCACAGATGTATGTGCCGCTCGGCTCCTATCGGCTCCTATCGGTTTCCTTGCTTCCATCCACTGTGTCCCTTAGAAAGGATCTCTCCCTCTGATGGAGTAAAAAAATCCGCTCACGGACTCAAATTCAGCATGCCAGGAAAAAACGAAAGAAGACTCAAAATAGTGTATTAACCTTAACCACTTCCTCAGTTTAATGTAAAAAATACGTTGTATATAAAAAAATCACAAGTTCAATATAGAACAAATTTTAAAATGCTGGCAGTAAAAAGCAACGTTAGCCGGTGCTTCCGGGGTCACGTTGAACGCGGTAAAGTCAGTGCGTGGCTCCGCCCTGACATGTTTCGTCATAAATGACGTTATCAAAGGGCACGCTGACACACTCTTGGCTTATACAACTGCAGAATCCTGGACAGATGGCAACCCTACATTCATCCAATGAATGTTTTATAAATAGACCCCCTAGTGTAGTGATGGAAAACCTTGGCACCCCAGAGGTTTTGGAACTACATTTCCCATGATGCTCATGCACTCTGCAGTGTAGTTGAGCATCATTGGAAATGTAGCTCCAAACATCTGGGGTGCCAAGGTTCACAATCTCTGTCCTAGAGTTAGAAACCATCAGAGAACTTATAGACCAGTTTTTTTTTTGCAAACGGCAAGCTCTGCAGATGACCTCAACACTTATTCCTGTAAAATCCACATACACAAACATTGTAGCCTTGTCAAGGTGGCACTAGTTTCATTAATACGCACTATAGACTAATTGGTTTCAACACCAATTTTTTATTGGATGAAAGATGATTACTCTAAATAAGAGCAGAATCCTCTGTCATGTCCCTGAGGTTATAGAGGAAACTGCAAATGTTGTTGCTACAAACCAGAATGTGTTTTCAATAAAAACAACAGAGCCTGTGAGATAGATGAATCATAGTCTCTGATTACTGAGCACGGAGCATGGGCTGAACACAAACCACAGGAGACAAAGCCACGGCTTTATAGGAGGCTTGCTGGAGGAGACATTGCAAAATAGAGACATACTTCATGTGCATTTATTGTAAACTGCTTAATAAATCTGCAGATCTTTACCAAAACCCAGCATGCAACAAATTAGGATGATACCCAGAAAGATGTTAGAAAAAAAGGCTTTTTGTTTCTGAGTTATAAATAAATATGACATAATAAATTTTACTAAACTGATTTGCACTGTGCTGTATGCAATTAGCCTAAATGTGTCAAGGTCTCCCGCAGGAAATTATGGAAAGAGAGAAACAGAATGTACATAGTAACAAAGGGGTCACAAGGTTAAGCTGGATGTGATCCCAGAGTGCGATGATTTGGAGCAAATGGACTATGGTTCTATGCCCCTTGTAACCATAGAACTGATTAATACAAAGCTTTAGTGGCCTGAGAGCTTTGTGCAGAGGATGCTATTCAAAATGCGTTAGTATGGCAACAACTATTTCATTTATTATTTTTACTGGCTACCAGTAAATTAGAACATTTCAGTGTGTGATAATACCTGCTTAGGGTGGTCAGAAGAAGTGGCACAATAATGGCTTTTCAGTAAATTAACTTTTAACCTTAATTGTCCAGTTAATTATTTTGTCACCAGTAGTTCACCATGCTTTTAGGCAGGTGCAGTCTATTTTCTCCACAGTAGGTGGCGCTCGACCACAGCTGCATTGCAGTTGGCAAAAAAGTCAAGAGAAACATGGTTCCTCTATGGCACGGGTCTCAAACTGGTGACCTTATAGCTGTTGCAGAACTACAATTCCCATAAGGCATTGCAAGGCTGACAGTTACAAGCATGACTCCCATAGGCATAGGAATGATGGGACTTGTAGTTTTGCTACAGCTGGAGGGCCGCCAGTTTGAGACCCCTGCTCTGTGGTTTCATGGGTCATTGAGGAAGCTGTCTGATATATGGATAGATAGATATTGAATGTGGTATTGGTGTTGCGCTGTTAAAAACTATGGCCGGGATTCACATACATCGGCGCATATATATGCCGCCGTAGCGTATCTCTTTTACGCTACGCCGACGCAACGCAGAGAGGCAAGCATGGAATTCACAAAGCAAACGCTCCCAACGTTGCGCCAGCGTAACGTAAATTCGTAGGCATAAGCCAGCCTAATTCAAAGTAGGTGGAAGTGGGCGTGATCCATTTAAATAAGGAGTGACCCCATGCAAATGATGGGCCGAATGAATGGCGCGTGCGCCTTCCCGTGGGTGCAACCCAGTGCGCATGCTCAGAATCACGTCGGAAATACTCCCTAAGATACATCGAATCACTGCCTACGACGTGAACGTAACCTACACCCATCCCTATTCACGTACTACTACGTAAACAACGTAAAATACGACGGCTGTTCCCTGGTCCATACCTTTGCATGAGTTGCGCCTCATAGATGGGGAATAACTATACGCCGGACGTAAGCCTTACGTAAACCGTGTATATTAATGCGCCGGGCGCAAGTACGTTCGTGAATCGGCGTATCTCACTCATTTGCATATTTGAATCGTAAATCAATGGGAGCGCCCCTTGCGGCCAGCGTAAATATGCGCCCACAATACGACGGCGTAGGAAACTTACGTTGGTTGTAGGAAGACTATTTTCAGGCGTATCTAGTTCTGTGGGCACGGCGCACAGATACGACGGCGCACATTTACACTTACGCGGCGTATTTCGAGATACATCGGCGTAAGTGCTACGTGAATCCGGGCCTATGTGATATTTATTTGCGCATTTGCAGAAGTTTTTGTTTACACAAATTCCTGGATTGACACCAGGCTGGAATGTATATGTTTACTGGATGGCACATGAATTATTTTTGTATTCGATTTTTCTTCAATCCTTTCTATTGTTTTTTATTTATTTATATTGAACACATTTATATACTATCCCATCACATAGTTTCTAACAGTGCAACACCAATACCAGATTCAATATAATTTTCTTTGGCCACAGATTAGCTAATCAGCATCTGCGGCACTTAACTATCCCACACACTTTAAGTAATATCGCTGGAACACTTGTTTACAAATAACCGATTGGATACTGCCACCCCATGTGACTCTGGCAGCCATCTTGGGTCAGACAGAGCCTGTTTAAGGCAATAGGGTTGATTTACTAAAACTGGAGTTTTTAAAATGTTGTGCAGCTGTGCATGGTAACCAATCAGCTTCCAGGATTTATTGTCAAATCTTAATTGAACAAACTGAAGTTAGAAACTGATTGGCTTCTATCCACAGCTGCACCAAATTTTGCACTCTCTAGTTTTAGCAAATCTCCCCCATTGTGTCTGCTTGTATAAAGTTTATTGAACAAATATGTTCTTAACCTCCCTGGCGGTATGATTCTTTCAGATTTTAGGTACTGAAAGCGGTACAATTATTTTGCATGGAAATTTGGCGTTTTATATTGTAGGCCTGTAATTCTTAGAAATAACTCACTTAAATCTGTCCAAACAGGAGTCTAGTAGACATCCCGGGTATGATAAAATTATAAATTATAATATAATAAATAACTATAAATAATTATAACAAATAATAATATAATAATACAAATTATTACTTTCAGTGTTTGATGACGAATTTCCCCACAAATCGCTATCGCTCAATTCTGCAAGTGATTCTAATTTAATATCGCTTTGTTCTAGATGGTCTAAAACCACTTTTGATGTAAAGGGACACTTTTTGGTTGCTATGGACAATCTCCAGTTTCCAGGCAGAAAGAACAGTTTTTATTATATAAAAGTGCATGCAGGACACTGGGCAGACCACTAGGGACAAAGGGGGTGTGTATTTATTTTTTACAGTACTGTAATCTATAAGATTGTGTTTTTATTTTTTTTAATTAGTCGCCCATCTCCGCCCCTGTGCATCATAACGTCCCAGGTAACAGAGGTCGGCGGCACTGGGGCACTGTGTGAACCGAGCGAGGAGACAGCTCGCTCACACAGTGGGGAGACATCGCAGGATCCAGGGGACAAGGTAAGTAATCTCCGCCTGGATACTGCGATGCAATCCCGAGTCTGGCTCGGGGATACCGCTTATGGTATTGGATTTCCAGCCCGGGCCAGACTCGGGAATACCACCAGGGAGGTTAATCACACCCCTAATCAAAGTGCACCATATAAATTAGGCCAGTTTGGCTGAAATGTGTTGACATTTGTGGGCTGTCATTTTTTACCTGCCAATAAACAGAAGATTGCAGCGTATACACCAACGTTTTGGCTTTTTTTTGCTTATATGGATAGTTGGATGAGGAGTCAGCTGCCTCTGCCAGAGCATCAGTATTAAAGCTGCATTATAATACTGGGGGGTAGTAGCACCTGCTTTAAAGTGGATGTAAACCCAAAATGTTTTTTTTTTTTTTTTTTTGCTGTCACAATGTAGAGTATAAGATTTCCTATCATCTGTGCCCAGTCTTCCCACAAAGAGTTAATCCAGCTCTGAGCAATCCTCTTTTCTTTTTTCAGTAAGATAAACGAACAAACAGGAGAAAACTTTTGTCCGTTCTTTCCCCTTCCTGTGAATGACAGGTTATTTACATATCTCATGCACTAGCTTGAGACAGGCATTATTTTTTAATTCCCACCCCCCCCCCCCTCTTTTTCTGAAGTCATGTGGTTACTTTTCTGGATTTTGACTGGATGTTAGTGATCATAGCAGAATTCCTCATTGAACAACGAGGAAATAGAGAACAGTGTACACACGGCCGGGTTTCTCGGCAGAATACAGCTCCGATCGAGTTTCTGGCTGAATTCTGCCGAGAAACTCGGTCGTGTGTACCGGGCCTAACCAGCGTGGAACGCAAATGCCGCCGACATCGAAACCGACGTCCGCAGCCTGCGCCACTGGATAGATGCCTGAGCTTCTCTCACAACAGTAGTTTGTATCCATGCGCCACCCAGTTGTTGCTGGCGGTACTGCTTCTGATGTATTAAACCTTCTCACAGTTCTGTACAACTGTGTGTATCCATGCGCCACCCAATGGTTGCTGGCAGTACGGCTTCTGATCTATAAAAAAAGAGACCAGTGATATGTCTATAATGTTAAAGACCATATAACTCCTATGAAAAAATCAGAATAAAAGTTTTATTCTGCTTTTTTCATAGGAGTTATATGATGTTTAACATTATAGACATATCACTGGTCTCTTTTTTTATATATTCATATTTTCAGATAAATCACAGGTTTATTTATACATTTTTTTTTGGGGGGGGGGGTTCTGGCATTACATTTTTGAGAATCGTGATCTTTTGTCTAAGCAAAAGAATCGTGATTCTCATTTTGACCAGAATCGTGCAGCCCTAAGCCGTAGTATTCTGCACCTTCCCACAGTCTTGTTTCAACACCAGTTTATTTATTTTTTAAGCATATGGGCCCTTTCCCTGAAAAACAGACATGCAGACCTGAGCTCAGCTCCATGTGGGTCTATGGGCACACTTGAATCCATTTACACCTGCCTACCTCTGAGTCCATCCAGGTCTGGAAAAAAAAACAGAAAATTACTGCATACTTTTTTATTTTTCTCGCTCTAAACATGATGGATTAGAGTTAGCCTAAAGTCCATAAACATCCTACCGACCAATTTTTTTTTTTTTTGAAGTCCCATGTGAAGCACACTGGATAACTTAACACCCTGTGCAAAAAAAAGTGTGCACCCAAAAATTGAGAACACAAAAAAAGTGCACAGGGTGTACACATAGTCATCCTCCGAAGAGAAATGACCCATGTGAGAAAGTGCAGCTATGCAAGTGACAAAACACACATTAAAAAAAGGGGAGGGAATGTGGATAAGTGCATAGTGCCATAGCGCAATGCCATGGCAGGCCCTTCTGCCCATAGAGCTATCACAGGTCTCCACCCCTGTCCTCTGTGTAAATGTTAAAGTTAAACCTGATTCTCAGGAGCAGGAAACCAGTACAAACTCATGGATCGCACTGCTGCTCATGTGCATGCGAATTGCACGGTTGCTCATATTCCTGGCCAAATGGACAATACCAAACGTGCTGTGATGGCTCAGTTTTTTTTTTAAAGTCAGCAGCTACAAATACTGCAGCTGCTGACTTTTAAAATATGGACACTTACCTGTCCAGGGCGCCCACGATGTCCTCACCTGAAGCCTGAATCTGTCCCTCGGCTCTCGGGTGGAGGCGCCGGCATCTTCGGTAAGGGAATCAGGAAGCCTTGCGGCTTGACAGCCTGGTTCCCTACTGTGCATGCCGAGTCGTGCTGTGCGATCCCCTGCTGTCTTCTGGGACCCATGTGTCTCCCAGAAGAAAGCGGGGGGGTACGGAGGAGGGCCAGACATGGAATAGATCGCCACAGAGCCTGTGGCGATCTATGCTCGAAAGTGGGAGCTGTTTGCTGTGGCGCACTCAACAGGAGGGAGGGGCCGGGAGCTTCAGCCAGGGATCCGAGAAAAGGAGGATCTGGGCTGCTTTGTGCAAAACCAACTGCACAGAGCAGGTAAGTATAACATTTTGTTATTTTAATAGAAAAAAAACAAAAAAAAACAAGACTTTACAATCACTTTAACTTGACATACACATACATTTTGCAATTTGCCTAAACATCCTCCCTACTGGGCCCCCTCCAACCCAGAGGCCCTATCACAGCCACTTGGTCTGCTACGGCTATGACGTACTACTGTACGTCACTGGTAAGAATAGGATGTTATCACAGGCCATTACAGGTGGCATTTGAAGGACAGGAATCTGCCCATGTATGATTGCAATTACTACAACATTGAACTGTCAAAACTGTCAGAATCCATATCATTAAATTCCAAAAATGGGAAGCAAATAAAACAAAATGATGTGTAGATTAGATATGGTATACTTATAGACAGGGAGCTTGTTGCTGACAGGCTTCCCTCTGTCACCAAATGTAAAACATCAAAGAGCGCTGCACTCCTTCATGCAAAACTGTTGTAGATTAATTGCAGAAATAAACAGTACATATGATCATACAATGAACAGTTTCAGGCATCCCTGCCCTTTCTGAATTTAATAAGAATGGACAGAGGCAGAGACACCCAAGTTTATCTCATCCCACATTTTTATACACACAGAGCTCTAGAGCTATCTGTGTATCATTATGGGGTGGTAGCCAATGACATGGCTATGGTGACATCACTGACACTTATTGACTTCTGTGAAACATTGGTCTCTGTTGTCTTTTATTCTGCTATAAACTGTGGCCCATTATGTATGCTTATTTTTTGGTCTTCATGCTTGAAATATTTTTTTAATATAGCTTTAGATATACAGTGCTTTGAAAAAGTATTCATGCCCCTTAAAAGTTTCCACATTTTGTCATATTACAACCAAAAACGTGAAGTGGAAGGAAAATGATAGATGGTTTTCCAATTTCTTTACAAATATCTGAAAAGTGTGGCATGCATTTGTATTCAGCCCCCCCTAATCAATACTTTGTAGTGGATGTAAACCCAATTCATGAAATTTGAGCCGGGCACATATATCTGCAGTGTTTTGTTATCTCTCTTTAAATAGCTATGTCCCGTAGCTCTCTCCTGAACTGTTCCTCTGTTATCAGTCAGATAACAAATTCTCGGACACATCAGATAAACGCAGCCTGACATTTATGTCCGGGGAGGTTGTTATAAATAGATTAGCAGGGAGCTGGCCCTGTTACAAAACACCTCTGAGAGTCTCTGCCTATGATGAGCGGGGGTGTGTGCCTTTCCTCCAATCAGCAATTTGAGCTATCTTGGCTGTATGCCCAGACATCACACTCTGTGTTAAGCAGGAAGAGAACATTTCCTAAAACGATCTGAACGTTCTAAATAGTATATAAATGTAAAGACAGCAGATATAGATGTAAAACCTATGTAGCGCCTGGTTACTTTAAAGTACCGGTGCTATTTAAATTTAGAAGGGGATCAGAGTGTAGTTAAACTCTGATCTGGTTAAAAATTTTAAATTGGGTCTCTGTCTCAGCTTGCCTGTGCTGTGGGCTCATTCTGTTGTGCTGGGGTGTTCTTCCCACCCCAGTGCGGTAGATGGCAGCAGTGGAGTCAGGGTTTGGGTGCTATTCCCCAGCAGCCAATCAGGAGGGTTGGTCCTCGCTGTGCATGCTAGGTGAGGGTATTTATGGGGCAGATGCCATTGGTTCTGGGTCTTCTTCATCCAGTGTGGCACCCACCTTTAGGGTGACCAAATCATGGCGCCCCGGCGTTTTGGCCTACCTGGCCGGGGTGTGCTTGCCACGCAGTGTTCCTGGTTCCGGGACCATGTTGGTCCGGAACATTTGAGCAGCGACAGGGACCCAGTGATCTACTGGGTTCCCACCTCTGAGGATCCCAAGCGGTATAGCTGTTCGGTGGGGAGTCCGTCTGAGGAGCGGCAATGAGAGGCTGGCGATCCAAAAGGATTTCGACAAACCACCGGGGATCAAGGTAGCCGGACACTGAAGGATTGATCACCTGTCAGTCGGTACCTGAGAACCAGGGTCTTTCCCCAGAAAACATGTATCAATGGAAAAAAAAAGTTTTAAAAACTGTAGTTTTTTTTCTGGAGCAGCGATTTTAATGATGCTTAAAGTAAAAAAAAAAAAAAAATTCCTTTAAATATCGTACCTGCTGGGTGTTTATAGTAGTAGCACGTGTTTAGAAATGTCCCTGCACAACATGAGATTACTCTTAGAAAAAAGTAATTTAATACTGCTTGCGGCTTTAATGTAATGTTTGGTCCCTGCAATATGGATAAAAATCATTGAAAAAAATAGCATGAGTTTCTCCGCCACCACTCCCCCCAGGTCATTACAAGACCCAGTGCCGATCCTGACCTCCCTGGGGCCCTAAGCAAAATGACATGGCACATTAAAAATGAGAATCGGGGGGCGCTTATTACAGTGACATGTCACATTAAAGAAAGTTGAGGAGTGGGGGTGTTCTGCTGTTGTAAATGACTCAGCCAGCGAGTTTAGAAGCGGAGTGAGGGTGCGAAAATGACTTCTCACCAGGCGGGGCCTCTAGTAATTTGGGGGGCCCTTTGCAGCTTTGCGGGGCCCTAAGCAGCTTGCATAGTGAGCCTATAGCAAGGATCGGCCCTGACAAGACAAATAAATAGCACACGTGCAGTAACAGCAACTGTGTTTATGTGCAATTAAACAGCACACGTGCAGTAACAGCAACTGCTTTAATGGGCAAATAAACAGCACACAAGCAGTAACAGCAACTGCGTTTATGTGCAATTAAACAGCACACGTGCAGTAACAGCAACTGCATTTATGGGCAAATAAACAGCACACGTGCAGTAACAAAAACTGCGTTTATGTGCAAATAAATAGCACACGTGCAGTAACAGCAACTGCTTTAATGGGCAAATAAACAGCACACGTGCAGTAACAGCAACTGCGTTTATGTGCAATTAAACAGCACACGTGCAGTAACAGCAACTACGTTTATGTGCAAATAAATAGCACACGTGCAGTAACAGCAACTACGTTTATGTGCAATTAAACAGCACACGTGCAGTAACAGCAACTGCGTTTATGTGCAATTAAATAGCACACGTGCAGTAACAGCAACTACGTTTATGGGCAAATAAACAGCACACGTGCAGTAACAGTAACTGCGTTTATGTGCAATTAAACAGCACATGTGCAGTAACAGCAACTACGTTTATGGGCAAATAAACAGCACACGTGCAGTAACACCAAGTACGTTTAGGTGTAAATTAAACAGCACAACACGTTAGAACACTGCAGCTAGCACAATCTACTGCCTGACAAATAGGAATAGCTGATCTAGCTAAGCTATACAGTGTATAAATATATGAACAACTTCTAGGATGTATATATATCCTCTACACACTGTAAATTAAGCTAAACTGACTAGCCTGCCTGCTCTATCTATCTATCTGGTAGAAAAGACACTGGGCCAGATTCATCAAGAGATACGACGGCGGATCTCCTGATCCGACGGTCGGATCTATGCGACTGATTCATAAGAATCAGTTACGCATAGATCTCCCTTAGATCCGACTGGTGTAAGTGACTTACACAGTCGGATCTTAGGCTGCAATCTCCCGGCGGCCGCTAGGTGTCGCCTCGGTTTTTTACGCGTCGGATATGCAAATGAGGAAAACCGCCGATTCAGTCATAGTGCGGGTCATAGTGCATGCTTGGCCAATCATCAGCGCGCAATGCCGCAGTGAATTATGGGCCGTGGCGCGTCACTCGAATTTGGCGCGAACGACACGTTTTGTTCGAATTTCGGCGAACGTCCGAACAGACGATATTCGAGTCGAACATACGTTCGAGTCAAACACAAAGCTCATCCCTATTAAGAAGGAGATCCAGGCGTAATTCACCAAAGGAGGATTGCCTCCGTATCTATAATCGGAGAGGGCCTGTGGCAGAGGTGTCTCCCCGACGTTCATTTCAAGGAGGGTCTGTGGCAGAGACTTTTCCTCAATGGTTTGAGCAATACTCTGGCTGCCAGGTCAGTGAGAGAGGCCTGTCCAGGTACGCTATTCCCACTCAAGCAGGAGTGGCGTAGAGAAGTGTTATACTTGGGAGCAGGACTGTTTCCCTATTTCTACGCCTGAATTTGCTATTCTCCCTTCTTTCTTCAACTCTACTTTCTTCACCACAAGTTTATTTGTTTATCCCCGGCTGGGTAATAAAGAGCACAGAAAAGAAACTTGTTGGGGACATTCCTTTACTATTGCTATATGCACCATTCACCCATAGGAACGAGGTAAATTTGCCACCCAAAACAAACCAGCAGTTACTGCGGGGGTAGTGCTACACCTATGTAGGGAGATTTGAGTCATCTCTGTGTATCATCTGAGGCTGTTCACTAGGGTCTATGGATGGTTTACATTCACTTTAAGAAAACCTATTCATATCTGGGGCAGCCAGAGATCTTTGAGTGGAACAAATATTCAGTCCTGATAGCCTTGACAAAACAAGATGTACCCACATGGAAAAGCTGTTGAAGGGTTGTCTTTTGTAATGTGAGATGTTTGGCTACCAGTGAAGTCAAGTACCTTTCATGAGCTACGAGTGTCCTTACATCCTAATTTCTGAAGTAGATTATAAGCTTGCCTTTTACCAGGGAGCACCAACATCCTGATATTCAAAATCGTACAATTATTTAAAAGCCATTGATCTCAGGCAAGGTTCTATGTGGGTGTGGAACTGTGTGTAAATCGAACGCGTTTCCATACTCGCAACAAAAACACATAGCTGTTGAGTAGAGGCGCAGGGTGCCATTAATTCTTAAAGGCAACCCTGTATATTGGATACCGCAGTGTGCTTTCCTGTGCATGGAAACAAATAGCACCATTTGGTTTCTGTGTGACTGTGATTTTAGAAAAGGTTCAACAACCCTTTACCTACATTTCTGGCACGTACAACAGGCCATTCAAGTTAATATGCTGTGCCCACACAAACGTGGCTGCAGGAAAAGTACATACTGTAGATGTGAACGTAGGCTTAGTAGGCTTACCATCATGTTTCTGCGTTCATTTGCCTCCCTTCTGTTATCTCACGTACGTATTAAGTGTCTTTACTGCTGTATGTGACTGTGAATTTACTCCTGTCAATGTTGGTAAAAAATAAAAAATATACCAGCACCATCTTATTTTCTATATTATATTATATATAGTACTGGGAACAGCCAAGATAAAGTACGGAAATGAGCATTATTACCCTAGGACAGGAAATATGTTACTGGCAGGATCACACATTGATCACAAATTGAAAATAAAGGAAAAAAGTCAGAAAAAATAATAATAATGCAGCCACCACATCCAAGGACTGCTAAACTACAATATATAAAGTACTTTAGGACAGGCATCATTCAGGTTCTGGGAGGACTTTCCTACTCAGTTTATTGGGAATCTGAGGAGGGAGCTGAGAGGAGCTAGACGGAAAGTTCTAGGGGTGCTTAGGAAAGAAGTGTTGGGTTGCTGGTGAGGAAAGAAAAAGCGCAAGGTGACTCTGTTACAAATGAACAACTTTTGCGAAGCTAGTTAGAGATTGATTTGCAGTTTAAACAATAAGATCAACTTTTTTTTTCTTATATAATCAATGCAAATTGTTTTGCTGGTAAAAAAATGTGCATTTATTAATTTTTTCGAAGGAACCCGCAGAACATTGCATCTGCGATCAGCATCGCTGCAATCTTAGGCTCCTGCAGACTCTCAGCATAGCTGCGTGCTTGTACCTCATACGAGCAGACACGTATCTGAGAGCAGGAAGGTCAATAGACTATAAGTATGCTCACCAGCGCCCTCACCGCTCATTGAGAACTATAAGCCGTCAGCCGCAATGGCTGGTTCATGGTTCCCTGTGACTAAGCTCCGTGGGTGGAGTGAAATGGGTTGGGGGCATGGCCTGGTTGGAGCCCAGGCTGAGGCTGTCATACACCTTATTGGGTTTCACAGAAATGTACGACTTCCAGGATGTATTCCTTTTCGATGTGAAGAAATGATGCGGTTGTGTGGGCAGAGCCCCACATGGCCACACTGTTTTCAAATAAGGACAGGGTATGTGGGGAGAGGATCCCCTGCCCTCTATCACAGGAAAGGGGGATCAGGGGGTAGAGGCAGCAGATGCTGGAACATGATATAAACTATATTTCCAAAAGCATTGGGATGCCTGCCTTTATACACACATGAACTTTAATGGCATGCCAGTCTTAGTCCGTAGGGTTCAATATTGAGTTGGCCCACACTTTGCAGCTACAACCGCTTCAACTCTTTTGGGAAGGCTTCCACAAGGTTTAGGAGTGTGTCTATGTGAATGTTTGACCATTCTTCTAGAAGTGCATTTTTGAGATCAGGCACAGATGTTGGACTAAAAGGCTTGGCTCACAGTCTATGCTCTAATTCATCCCAAAGGTGTTATGGACCTTGTTTGTGAACTGGTGCACAGTCATGTTTGAACAGGAAGGGGCTATTCCCAAACTGTTCCCACAAAGTTGGGAGCATGAAATTGTCCAAAATGTCTTGGTATGCTAACGCCTTAAAGGTCCCCTTCATTGTAACTAAAGGGCCAGACCCAACCTCTGAATAACAACCCCACACCACAATCCCCCTTCCACCAAATGCTTTGGACCAGTGCACAAAGCAAGATCCGTAAAGACATGGGTGAGCAAGTGTGGGGTGGAGGAAATTGACTGGCCTGCACAGGGTCCTGACCTCAACCCAAAAGAACATATTTGGGATGAATTAGAGCAGAGACTGCGACCCAGTCCTTCTCGCCCACATCAGTGCCTGACCTGACAAATGTGCTTCTTGAAAAATGGTCAGACAATCCCATAGACACACTCCTAAACCTTGTGGACAGCCTTCTGAGAAGAGTTGAAGCTGTTATAGCTGCAAAGGGTGGACCAACTCAATATTGAACGCTATGTATTAAGACTGGGGTGACATTAAAGTTCATGTGCATGTGCGTGTAAAGGCAGGTGTCCCAATACTTTTGATAATATATTCTATATTCCACTATAAAACGAATGGGACATGTAACCTGTTCCAAAGGTGAACGTATCCTTTAATATTTATTGCTTTGGGGAAGAGTATGCAATTGAGGTAATATTCTATCTGCATTGTGCAGTACGTGTTTAAATCTCTAATGTGTACTTCCTATGGATTATATAAGCACAGCAAAAACTGTATCTCACAAATGACTGATGTGCAGTCCCGCCACTGACCTCTTAATTCCAAACTGGTGGAATTTCCAGTGAATCTACTAACATCGTCTTTCAAAAATATTAAATAACTACAGACAACAATCTTATCTGTTGATAAGTGTGAAGAAGAAAGTCCCTTAAAGTACAGTTAGGCTCACATGATCTTGCATTTGTAAAATTTACACTGGAATTTTTATAAAAGTTGTTCTCTTTTTTTTAAATGAATGCCTGTCCAAAATCTATTCCGCGGAATTCATGTATTTCTCAGTGAGGAATGAAGAGGGAACTTTCAGTTTGCGGTAAAGATGTATGTTTTGGGTTGTTTTTAAGGTCTGGACACCAATGTATTTAAAAAAAAAAGTGGAATAACCATGTACAATGGACTGAGTCTGTAACCATTGGAATTAAGCCAGGTTTAATGCTACTGTAGTCATCACAGTGATATAAAATGTCTTATTGGTTGTTGTTGGTCAATCCACCATAAATAAGGAAACAAATAATATTCTGCACACCTTTGAACTAATTAAAATGGGTCACTAAGAAAAAAGGGCAATTCCAGATTAGGTTATAGACCCCCCTATTGGGTCCAAGGATTCACACATCCTGAGGCTCCTTTGTTATATTAGTTGGTAAATGCTGCAAATGCCAGGACAAGGGCATTGAGTATGCAGGGTGAAGATGGTAAACTGCAGTCTGCCCACACTCCCTAGTGGCAGCATGCTTAGATGAAGGTGTTTTCTTAGCAGCTGCCCGATTTCTTTTGCTCACAATAGCCTGCTATTAGTGTGTAGCGCCCCCCCCGTTTCTTAGTTAGTGGGGCGCTACGATAAAGTTAGTGGAATGGGGGATTTAAGTTGCTCCCACTCACAGATGTTAAGTTTGTGCTGTTGCCAGTTTGGAACTGCCTCCTAGGTCAGTCTGCGTGCCAGGGGTGTGTTGTCACCCCTGGACGACAGTTGGCGCTAGAGGGGTTCTGATGGACCTATCTTTCCCAGCAGCCAATCAGAAGGGTTTTTCACTCTTTTGGGCATGCTGGCGGGGGGGGGGGGTATATCTGTGGCAGCCGCCATGAGTAGATGTGCTATGCGGGGCCCAAGTCCAGGTGCGGCATCCACCTTCAGGGTGCGCGCATCCATGGGCCCCGCCAGACCGAAGCTGCATACCAGGCAGAGTCTCACCTTGATGCTGAGAGGGACCCCAGTGGCTTGCTGGGTTCCAGATCCTAAGCTGGGAGCTGTACGATGAGGAGTCTGCTCGGGAGAACCTAGATACAGAGGTTGTCTGCGAGGTTGGGACATACCACGCCACACGACAGGTACATTGCAACTGTCCATGGGTGACCCTAAATTGTGCTTACTGGGAGGATTCGCCAGTCCTAATCTTTAACCATTGCCAAATACCTATCAGGCCTGTCCAGAGGCCCTGTTTCCTCCCAGTGACTTTATTTGCAAGTGACCCACCGGCTGCCAGGCTAAAGTTAACTACCTGTCCGGGGACACTTTACCCACTCTGGCGGAAGTGGCAACGTTTGAGATATCTGTACTGAGAGCAGGCTTGCTCTCCATGCTTTGATATCCAAGGCCTGTTTCCTCTTGCACATTAACCCTTTCTCTACTGTGTGTTACGTTGATGTTGGCTATGTTAGCCTTGGAATAAAGCATTGGAAAATCCACGCTGTTGTCTGGACATTCGCTCCTTATCCACACTCACAAGTTATACCCCTAGACAAGAGAATTTGGTAACTTAATACACGGATCCCAAACTATTCAGCGGCTCCTTCGGGGGTGAGCACTACAAGTGGGAGCAGAGAGTAGAATCCTCCCTCCAGCAGGAGGCCCCTGCAGTCACTCCAGTCAGTGAGATGCAGGAGAATAGAGTGGTCAAAGCCACCCCATCTACATATTAACACTGCACCCGGGCACTCTCCCTTTCTGCCTCCCCCCTCTTTTCCTGGCCCTGAGTGCTGCATCACTCTCTAGCCATAAAATAGCTGCAGACTGCCAAGCATGGTAATAAACAGCTTGGAGGAGGCTCTAAGGTTCTAAGGCCGCTTTCACACTGCTAAAAATAGCGGCGCTATACAGCCACCGCACCTCCCGCCCCAGTGTGAAAGGGGCCTAACTGTTGTTCACAAAAAGGCTATTAATTTCTAAAATATGAAGGGGGAGATTTACTAAAACTACTGGAAACTAAATCTGGAGCTTGTTTAGTTAAAGGGGTTGTAAAGGTACTATTTTTTTTCCTAAACAGCCTCCTTTACCTTAGTGCTGTCCTCCTTCACTTACCTTATCCTTCAATTTTGCTTTTAAATGTCCTTATTTCTTCTGAGAAATCCTCACTTCCTGTTCTTCTGTCTGTAACTACACACCGTAATGCAAGGCTTTCTCCCTGGTGTGGAGTGTCATGCTCGCCCCCTCCCTTGGACTAAGAATTTTTAGCACATGACACCTGTCACAGATATACCCTTCCCCAGCATGCCCTGCGAGGGAAAAACTCCTCTGATTGGCTGCTGGGGAAGCACAGACTGACCCAGTGGACATTTCTGGAACGACATAAGTCCAATTTAACCAATTGCGAATGGGAGCAAAATAACTCTCCCATTCCCCACTAACTTTAGCGTAGTGCCCATACTGAAAGTAAGGGGGCGCTACACTAAATTCCCATTTTTTGTTTTTAAGGAAATTTGCTTTTATTTCTCAAATCAACTGAATCAAAGCTATACCTGTTAACATTTTTTTGAAAAGATCACAATTTATTCTTGCAGACTCATATATTCAGACTTTTTAGGAAAAGTGATGCTGAGTCGGTACAAAGCTGTGATGTGGGAAAACCAATCAGTCTTTTTTTAACTCATTTGCTGAAATTTTGACAAAGAACGAAAAAAATAAAAATTGAAAGCAGTGAAGATTTTGTTTCAAGCTGAGATTGTCTTCACAGCTTCCCGTTTGCATGATCCACTAAGTCGTCTACTTAATAAAGAGCAGTAACCTTGAACACATTTTATACACAAAGATGACCTTACAGATGAGGCTGCCAATGGTGCAATAAATAAAAGGAATCTGTATAAATGCACATTTCCTTCTACAATAACGAGAACTTCAGAGATGTACTAGCTACAGCTAAACACAACCATTTTGTTTACTTCACAAAGTCATATTCCGATCCTATGTTTTCCATCTTAACTGTATGATGTAATGTCTATTGTTTACAGCCAATAAATTACCCTCTGCACATCTTCTGCTCTACATCTGGGACTGGAATTTACTTTATAGTGAAGTACTTCAAGAAATTACTTTAGGTATATGTTTAACAGGAAACATTTCATATGAAAACAATATTTCAAAAGCTTTCTTATCTAAGTAAGTATTCTTTCTAAACACACACTAAGCCTAAACCCATCTGTATCCTGTATATTGTGTGAATTGTTATTATCGTATAATGGTTTCATAAAAACAAAAAAATATATATACTTGCCTCAGTGGATGCAGCATCAGTCCAATTCTGCATCTGTCCCATGTCAGCGCTAACACTGAGAATGAGCAATCAAACACTGCTAATTGCTCAGCAATCAGTCTTTAGGCTACAGAGAGCCAGTGACTGTCAGTCATCAGCTTCCTGCTTTGCTAAAGCACTCACTGGAGTGCTGGGTTGTGGAGGGATCAGGAGTGGCTGGCTCAGGCTCTCACCGGAATTCTGAGAGGTTGAGCCAGGCTTCTAGGTGGATCCTGACCACATGAGCCTTGACTATCTGTGTGAAGCCAGCTGACATTGGGCTTCAGCCCACTGTTGGCTAAAAATGGGTCATAGGAGTGCAGAATGAACTACACTCCTATGATCCAATATAATAGCTTTGCGTATACTTCTTCTCTAACAACTGAGAATTTGGCACAGGGTGGATTTTTGACGTTTTACTTATCTTTGCTAAAATATTATGTTCAGTGGCCAATTTATGAGGTACAACTGTTAGCTAGCTAGTTCCCATACAGAGGTGAACAATGGTAAAGAACAATAGGCAGATATACTCATACCTCCCAACTTTTCAACTTCAGAATGAGGGACAAATGAGCATACCCCCCCAAACGAAGTTGTTGAGCGGGGGGGGGGTCCGCGGATCAAAGTTGTTAAGCGGGGGGGAGGGTTCGCGGGGGGGGGGGGTGCCGCGAAATCGCGGGACAATAGCACTGATCGCGGGAACGCGGGATTTACCGCAAATCGGTGGTATGTATACTGTAGAATCAAGGTGATTAGTTGGTACTAGGAAGCTTAATGTATGCCATGCCTGTGTAGGCCAAATCCCACCATCTGTATGTCTCAGCAGCAGTCAAGATTTGGCAGTGCAGTCAATGTTTTTTTTTAGACTTCAGCTGTCATTTTTTGGCAATCATATGCCTACTGGGGCCTTAGTCAAACCCTGGTGCTGTATTTTTTAAAGAGGAAAATTTCATCCTCTTCTGTATTCTTTATCTTCTTTTCTCTTATCCTGAAAACAAAAACTCATACATACAGTGAACCCACATGAATGGGTGATGGAGGTCACAGTGCTTCACCCCATTCACTAAGCTCTGAGGCAAATTCCCTTGCAAAGTGTAACTACCCTTGAAAAGTAAATAGCGTGTTGCCTTTAGTAAACCTCAGTCTGTATTATATTGCTCCTGAAGCCTCTTGGGTTGGGTGATGTGCAATTCCCAGGAGGGTTCATGCATCTGATGATGTCATTCTCATATGTGAGAAAGACAGGAGCACAGGATGCCAGAAGTTCATGTGCGTGTAAAGGCAGGCATCCCAATACTTTTGGCAATATAACGTATGTGCTTACTTACAGTACTGAGCATACTTTTCCACCTCAGACTCTATTCAAACTCTGTTGGAGAGCCAGTGAGTACACTGACCTCAAACTCTGTTCTGGAGCCAGTGTTTACACCCATCTCCAACTCTGTTTTATGCTTTGTACACACAAGCGGAATCTCCGATGGAAAAAGTCAGATGGAAGGGAATCTTTTAATCGGATATTCCATCTGTGTGTATGCCCCATCGGACTTTTTCCATCGGAAATTCTGGCGGAATTAGATAGAGAACATGTTACCAATTTTTCAGAAGAAAAAATTTTCTATCGGAATTTATTTTCGTCTGGATGCAATTCCGACAGACTAAAAACAATGCATGCTCAGAATCAAGTCGATGCATGCTCAGAAGCATTGAACTTCATTTTTCTTGGCTCGTGTTGTACAACACCGCATTCTTGATGATTGGAATTTGGTGTGACCGTGTGTATGCAAGACAGCTTGAGCAGAATTCTGTCGGAACTCTGTTAAAAAACCCGCCAGAGTTTATTCCGACTGAAAACCGGTCGTGTGTATAGGACATAAGAGCCTGTGATTACATCCACCTAAAACTCTGTTGGAGAGCCAGTGATTACACTCACCTCAAACTCTGTTCAAGAGCCAGTGAGTATACCCACCTCAAACTCTGTTGGAAAGCCAGTATTTGCACCCACGTCAATCTCTGTCAAAGCTCAAATGATACACCCACAGTGGTAGGATTTATGAAAAATGTAACATTGTTTTTACTGAAATGGCAGTTTTTGGTAGAGGAAGATGTGATATTTAAAATAGTATTTATTAAAATCACATAATAAATGTTTGGGGTTTGATGAAAATCTGAAACTTAATAAAGTATTTTTTTTGCTGAAGAGTTTTGGGATCCTTGCTGTCTGGCCACATGTGCATATGCCATTTAGCTGATTATTAGTGGTTGAAGGATGAATGCCTATCACTAAAAATTACTTATTCATATAAGTTTTTCATTTTTGTTTTAGGAAGTTGGAAAACCCCATTAAAATGCAAAAGAGGAAGTATAGTTGTGGTTAATCTGCTCTATTAAAAACTTCCCAAATGCAGTATTCGCTGCTATTAACACATCTAGTAGCCAGACAATGAGTCCTGGCTATAAGGATACAGGATTGTGATTCAGGGATGTATTTGCCATAATGGAAATTGTGGGCCAATGTCTATAATAGGGATGAGCCCGATGTTCAAGTCAAACACGAGTTTTGCTCGAACATTGCCTGTTCGATAGTTTGATGAAGATCGAACATTATGGGCCGTTCGTGCCAAGTTTGAGCGGTGCGTCACGGCCCATAATGCACTGCGTCATCGCAGTGCATTGCTGGCTGATGATTGGCCAAGAATGCACTATGACCCACATGCTTTGGCCAATTACTGTGCCGCTAGCAAAGAGTACCATAATTGGCCAAAGGCAGGATGCCTTTGGACAATTATGGCTCAGGGTGTTAAGTCCACACCTCACACTATAAAAGGCTGCCAGCACATCGGCCTGTGTAGTGTGTTGCTGGCACTGAGAGAGAGAGTCATTTCATTTAGTTTGAGCAGGCAGGTGATTCAGTTAGCTGCAGTGTATTGTAGTATATATATACATTCAGGCTTTATATATACACACTGTATACAGTTAGCTTGATCTCACTGCAGACCGTTCCTGGTGTACTGTTTCTAAAATACTTCAGGCAGGCAATACAGTTAGCTGCAGTGTATTGTAGTATGTATATATATATATATATATATATATATATATATACAGGCTTGTGTATATATATATATACTGTATATATATATATATATATATATATATATATATATATATATATGTGTATATATGTATATAGTCTAGCTAAGCCTATACCCGACTGCAGACCATTCCTGGAGTATGTGTTCAAAGACACTTTCAGGCAGGCGAATCAGTGAGCTGCAGTGCATAAAATATATATGCAGTCTCCTACATATATATCCACTGCATTCTAGTCCACCCAAGCCTATACCTGACTGTAGGCCATTCCTGGAGTGCGTGTTCAAAGACACTTTCAGGCAGGCGACTTAGTGAGCTGCAGTGCATAAAATATATATACAGGCTTGTATATATAGGCCCGGATTCAGAAAGGACTTACGACGGCGTATCTCCAGATATGCCGTCGTAAGTCCAAATGTGTGCCATCGTATCTTTAAGCGTATTCTGGTAACCAGATACGCCTGAATTTGGCCAAGATACGACCAACGTAAGTCTCCTACGCCGTCGTATCTTGGGTGCATATTTACGCTGGCCGCTAGGGGCGCTTCCGTAGATTTACGCGTCGAATATGCAAATGATCTAGATACGCCGATTCACAAACACACTTGCGCCCGTCGGATTTAGCTACGCCGTTTACGTAAGGCGTATGTCCGGCGTAAGTTTACCCCTCATAAAGCAGGGGTAAGTTATGTTAAGGTATGGATGTCGGAAACGTCGGAACAGCGTCGTATTTTACGTCGTTTGCGTAAGTCGTACGTGAATGGGGCTGGGCGTAGGTTACGTTCACGTCGACAAAGCATTGAGACGACGTATCTTAGGGATTATTTGCGATGTGATTCTGAGCATGCGCGCGCATGCGCCGTTCAATCGGACATGCATTTACATGGGGTCACGCTTCATTACAATACAACACGCCCACTGCCTTGCTACTTTGAATTACGCTGGCTTACGCCGGCCCATTTACGATACGCCAACGTAACTTTGGGAGCAAGTGCTTTGTGAATACAGTACTTGCCTCTCTATGTTACGTCGGCGTAGCGCATATGAGATGCGTTACGCCCGCTCAAAGATACGACAATGTATCTGAATCCCGGCCTATAACTTTTGTTATAGTGCACACAGGGTTTCCAATGATGACCCGTCTTGTTTTCTAAAAAAATGGCGACTCTTGTTTAGAAGGGAACTAGCTTTCTCAGTTACTTTTTCTTATGCAATGTATTTTGTAATTTATAGATAATCTGATATTCCTTGCTTGAAGTTATTGCCAATCTGCTCAAACAGATGAACAGCTGGCTAATCTTACATCAAGTAAAACAGAGAATATTTGTTAGTTCAGAAGTACTTATGTTGCTGTGTTCTAAATTTTTACATTTTTATTTCTTAATGAACTTAGGTCTAATAGATGATGGTCAGTTAATTATGGGAATCGTACAAATGGACTCCTGCTTACTGCATTGGTGACGGCAGACTCCTGGGACAGTCATTCCCATCAACCAGGTACTTCTTTCTCTCCTCCTAACCCGCTACTCCCATGATAATGGGAACATCACATCATTCCACCAGCATAATCTTAAAATAATATTCTGGAATGTAGCAGGTTTAAACACTCCACTTAAGAGAAGGAAAATCTTATATCACTTAAAACGTATGAAACCTGTCATAGTATTTTTGCAAGAAACTCACTAGAAGCTAGGTCATGATAATACACGTAAAGATAATTGGATAGCAGAAACTACTGCCACATCATATACTACAAAAAGAGGGGTACTGATACTACTAAGTAAATCTTTTCCTTCCAAAAATCCTCAAAACTGTTTTTGATCCTGAAAGCAGAGACATACTGATAAGATTGGAAGTGTCGGGGCCCATAGATGTGTATCTCTTTAGTACAAAATTTCGAGAGAGGGGGAGGGGTCTACTCCAGGCCAAAAAACAGGGAGCATACATCAATGTGTAAGGAAATGTATGTAAAACCATGCAAAAGATAATCATACATGATGTAGATTGACCAGGGGCGGACTGACAACTCATGGGGCCCCCGGGCAATAGAAGACTATGGGGCCCCTGGGCTTACAGATGGCCACCACGATAGGAGGCAGTGCAGAGGAGGGGCAGCTAAAATCTCAGAATTTTAATATCAAAAGCATGTCAGTTTTGGACATATCAGGGACAGATGTAAAAAAAACAAAGATTTTTACATACTGTCCCTGGTTTTATTGAGCCTGGCAACCCTGATGGGGCCCCCTAGAGGCATGGGGCCCTCGGGCAGTGCCCGGGAGTCCCAATGGTCAGTCCGCCCCTGAGATTGACTTATTGACAAATCCATGAACACTCATAATGCACAAGGCTATAAAGATCCTACCAGCACATCTACTTTATCAATAACACATTTGTTTGTACTGTTAGAGAAAGAACACACTGGATACCTTTACTGCCATTGTGCTATATGCTGGGTGTTCAGTGCGCCCCTGTGCTATTACAGAAGGGTGGGCTCCCTCCAGGTTCACCTGCCCTCTGACTATTCATTATAATGCATTTACTTCCACTGTGGAGGCTCTCAAAATTTAGAGTTAGGACTGCATTCTCACCTAAAATAAAAAAAAGGAATTTAATAGTATTGTAAATTTATGATGCTCAGGTGCAGTTACGTTTTGCTTTAAATATCATGCTACCCTAGGCATACCTAAATAATGAGCTCTTCTCTGATTGTATGTAAATGAACAATCAGATGCACATTTTCAGAAAATAGTGTTCTCATTACTGCTTTTCATGGCACTAAGCTAAGCTATCTCTGCTTTTGTTTGCTGTAACACCAAGGAAGAACAGAAAATCAGCCAAAAGCTCCCAAACTCCACGGATCCCAGTGTTTTCTATGTATGTATGTGAACCAATCACTAAACTTTTATACTTTGGATATTATGGAACAAAACTACTCAAAACACTTATTGTTCAGAAATCATATTCCTATTCATGACCACAGTCTGTAGATCACCTAATACCAAGTGTATTACAATTATTTAAACATGAATATATTTGCATGAAACATTTCCTCTGTAACCCAGCCACTACTTGTCTTCAATTGCACATTCATATATGTTCTATATATAATTTAGAGTTATACTGCACTTCATGTAGGACACATTGAGAACAAGGGGCATGACAGAGAGACATTTATTTAAATAAGCATATTAATTAAGAAAAATCAACTAACCAGGTTAGAATGTCATTCCCTGCACTGTAATTTTACTGCTTTTAAACAGTATTAGCATATACTTTTAGCTATTAACATAGTTGGAGAAAGCCCATGTTATTGAGGGAGGGACTTGATCTCACTGTCTTACTTGTAACATAAGCGTTACACTTATGGCATTGTAGTAAATGTTGCAAGCACAGTGCCATCTAGTGGCCAGTTTTCAATTGTCAGACGTTTCACAAACACATTAAATCTATGGGCCAGATTCACGTAGCTCAGCGAATCTATAGATCCGCTCGATCTACGTGAATTAAGATCCGCTCCCGCAAGTTTAGGAGGCAAGTGGCTAATTCACAAACCACTTACCTCCAAACTTGCGACGGCGGATCCTAAATCCCCCAGCGGAATTCAAATTCCGCGGCTAGGGGAGTGTCATATTTAAATCAGGCGCGCTCCCGCGCCGATTTAAATACGCATGCGTCGTCCGGGGAATTTCCCGGCGTGCATTGCTCCCACTGACGTCAATAGGACGTCAGTGGTTGCGACGGGAGCGGGACTTGCGACGCGCGTGTTCGTGAATCGGCGTACGCAAACGACGTAGGAAATTTCAAACTCGACGCGGGAACGACGGCCATACTTAACAATACTTACCCCTGCTTTTAGCAGGGGTAAGTATACGACGGGTACCGCGCTACGGAAACGACGTAAGAACACCGCGTCGGGTACGCGTACGGTCGTGAATTTCGCGTATCTCGCTGATTTACATATTATTCAGTGTAAATCAGCGGGAACGCCCCCGGCGCCATTTTTAATTAAAAAAAAAGATCCGACAGTGTAACACAGTGTGACACTGTCGGATCTCAGCCCTATCTATGCGTATCTGATTCTATGAATCAGGCGCATAGATAGGACCAGAAAAAATCCGAGATACGATGGTGTATCTGAGATACACCGTCGTATCTCTTTTGTGAATCTGGCCCTATATATATAAAACTCAACGTGTGTGTATGTATGTTCCAGCATCACGTCCAAACGGCTAAAGATATTAACATGAAACTTGGCACACATGTTACTTATATGTCAGCAACAAACATAGGATAGGTGGTTTAACCCTTACCCACCCCCATTTTCCATGGTCAGGGTTTTTCTTTAAAGTCCCATTCAACTCTATGGGAAATACATGTTACTTCATAACTTCCAAACGGCTGTAGATATTTCGATAACACTTGGTCACATGTTACTTATATGTCCACTTAAACTATAGGATAGTTAATTTATCCCTTAACTACCCCCATTTGTGAGGGTCGGGGTTTTTGTTTAAAGTCCCCTGCAAATCAATGGGAAATGTATGTTCCCACATAACTTCTGTACGCCTGGAGATATTTCAATAATACCTGGTACACATATTACTTATATGCCAAATAAAAATATATGACAGTTAAATTAACCCTTACCTACACCCTTATATAAAAGATGGGTATATTTATATTACTATGATTTTCCTCCCCAAAAGGTTAAGATAGGAAGACCGGGCAACGCCGGGTATTCAGCTAGTCATAAATAAAAGTTATTTTCAAGCCTTTAATGATAGTTGAATGTGTTCTTAAAAAAAAAAAGTATCATAATTAGATTTTCCTGTTTATAGAAGTGTATATGAATGCTTTTTCATGTATCCTGTTCCTAATATATCACATGTGTAAACATTATTTACTGAATCAAATGACAAATAAACTAACAGACTAGACAAGGGGTGTATTTATAAATGTTTTCACTAAAGACTCTGCAGACTGTTACCCAAGATTCACACATAATAGTCGATTCTATTGAAAAAGTATATGAATCATGGGTCAAATTCTGTGAATCTTGGGAGAAAACATTTATAAAAAAAGACCCCTAATTGAAAACACTTCTATCCAAACTTCAACTAATATTTCCGGTTAAATTGATATTTTATGAAAGAATTCTAGGTATGGGTATTTTATACATAGTTACATTGGTCCAGCTTGGACCAATATAACTGAATGTACCATAACTGGCCGATGCCCCTGGAAATCACTGAAGTATGTCTATGTTCTGCTTACTGAGCACAGGAGGTCTACCATTTGGAAAGAGAAATGTATGAATGAATGCACAGCATACACCCTGACCTCGTCCAATCAGAGAATGATGTGTGTTAATTCAGAAAATGTAAAGCATTCTCTGAATGTAACCCAGGCCAAGTGGCCAAACTCCTGTGCTCAGTAAATAAAATACAGCTGCTTGGCGTGGGACCTGGAAAAAAAGGGGGAGATTACTGGAGTAGTAGTATCTTCTTCAGTGATTTCCAGCTTCCAGGGGCACCATCCATGTATGGTATATACACTGTTACATTATTGGTTAATGCAGCTGAACCAATATAACTACTTATAAAATATTACTAAAGTTACTAACATTCCCAGCAGAGAATGCTAACATTTGTATGTATCTATTTAATTTAATGCTTATCTATGCAAGTTCAATTGTCTGGTGGTTTTTATCCGTAAATGCTGCCCAATTTGGGGCAAATAGGCCCGTTAGTGTAAAAAAAAAAAAAAAAAAAGCAAAGAAGCCGAACACTCCATGAGTGATGTAACAATGCCAATTTTGTTGAATACCTGTACTGTACAGTGGTAAGAGGGCCATTTTCATGTGACTTTCAGGGTGACACAAAAAACCCCCACAAATACAGGCTTGGTGGATACCTCAAGCTGTACTTGTTACAGAACAGTACAATTTTCATGGACAGCCTTAGTGATAGTGTACTTTGGCAACGCAAATTTTGCTATAAATGATTATTTTAAGGCCAGTTGCACACTGGCGTAATAATAATTTATAGATGTTTACTCAGGAACTTGTTGAAAGAAAGTCCTTGAGTAAATAAACTGTGTGTAAAGACCTCAGTAATGTTGAGCATAGGCAAGTAATGGTGCGTAAGTGTATAGACGTGTAAAATTTTTCTTCACTGACAGTGTTGTAATATACTCATTTATACCCGCGTAAATATGCTTACAAATAGGTAAACACGCATATGCAAGTAAATTACTGCACTCAAATGTAACATTTTTTTGTTTTCCTGCTTTGTACTCAATGCGGTATTATCCATCATTTACATTGGAGCGACAAGTCACACCCTATTGCTGGCAAGTGTACTGTTCATATCGGTGCAATGCCAACTTTGCAGTGTCATAGTTACCCCCACTGTGCAGTTCATTTTGCACAGAGTGGCCCCGATCTGCCTCTTCTGGGGTCCCCTGGCAGCGCTGGTGGCTTCACCCCGCATCGAGTGCCCATGTTGGAGGGGGCGGGGTCACGTGACCACCAATAAAATAAATGTCACAGCTTCAGCCGCGTCATTCGCCGGGCTGTATCCGGCGGAGAGAGGAGGCCGGCGATGCTGCGCTTTGGATCCCGGAAGATCTTCTCATTGCTGGACAGGACAGGAGATCACCCGTCGCTGGATACAGACAATGTTGGAGCAGGGAGCCGGGACCGAGTGGATTACCACCGCTGGATTTATTTTTTGTTTAATAAATGACTTTTTTCTACGGTGTGTGTGTGTGTTTTTTACAACTATTTACACTTCCTTCTTGAAATGGTAGGGGTACAATGTACCCCATTACCAATTCACATAGGGGGGGCCAGGATCTGAGGGTTCCCTTTGTTAAAGGGGTCTTCCAGATTCTGATAAGCCCCCCCAACCAGACCCCCACAACCACCGGGTAAGGGTTGTGGGGATGAGGCCCTTGTCCCCATCAACATGGGGACATCCTCCCCATGTTGAGGGCATGTGGCCTGGTACGGTTCAGGAGAGGGGGGCCGCACTCTGTCCCCCCCTCTTTTCTGCGGCTGGCCAGGTTAACGTGCTCGGATAAGGGGTCTGGTGTGGATTTTTGGGGGAACTCCACGCCATTTTTTTAAGAAATTTGGGGTAGAGTTCCCCTTAAAATCCACACCAGACCGGAAGGGTCTGGAATAAATATTTGGGGGAAACCCCACATCATTTTTTTTTAATGGACCGGCGGGGTTCCCCTTAATATCCATACCAGACCTGAAGGGTCTGGTAATTGAATTCGGGGGGACCCCCACGCTTTTTTTTTTTTTTTTTATGAATGAATCCTCTCTGAATTGCCGGCAGCCGACAATTCATTATACCTGCAAGTCCGCTTTTAAATGACTTTTTTTCTTTCAGAAATGACACTTTATGCAGTGACAGTTCTAAGTACTGGAAACATGCGCTATTTCACATGCTTACTTTACACCCCCCCTAGGTACGAAATTTTTAGGAATATTTCACTTTTATTGTTTCACTCTAAGCATTATTAAATTCACTGCTCCCGAAAAAAATGCAGTTTTTAAAACTTTTTTTTGCATTGACACATGTCCCCTGGGGCAGGACCCAGGTCCCCAAACACTTTTTAGGACAATAACTTGCATATTAGCCTTTAAAATTAGTACTTTTGATTTCTCCCATATACTTTAACAGGGTGTTCCGCGGCTTTTCAAATTTGCCGCGAACACCTCAAATTGTTCGTTGTTCGCCGAACAGGCAATGTTCGAGTCGAACATGAGTTCGACTCGAACTCAAAGCTCATCCCTAGTAGATTTGAAATCCTACGATTTCAGATGAAGTCATACAATTTCAAAGAAGCAGTCAATGTGAACAAAGGCTTACTGATCTTATGCTCTGTGCATGGTTCTATAGATCAGTGTTTTTCAACTCCAGTCCTCAAGGCACCCCAACAGGTCATGTTTTGAGGCTTTCCATTTTTTTTCACAGGTGATTCAATTAGTTTCACTGCCTTAGTAATTACCACAGCCGTTTCATCTGAGGGAAATCCTGAAAACATGACCTGTTGGGGCGCCTTGAGGACTTGAGTTGAGAAACACTGCTATAGACAACAATGCATCTCGTTTCAAGTCAGTAAAAAATGCACTGTGTGCAAGAGGCCATACAATCAGATTCCTTTCAAGTTAAAAGGGGATTTTTTTAAGGTAGTGTTAACAGCTACAGGTTTTATCACATGGTGCTTGGCCTGTCAGTGGATAGAAATTAGCCAGCAATTTTCTAAGGCTGTCCCTGTTTTTGCTGATGCAAAACTGTCCTGCCACTTCTCTTTAAAGTGGAGTTCCACCCATAAATATAACATTACATCAGTAGTTTTAAAAAAATGTCATTAGTCCTTTACGATTTTTTTTTTTTTTTTAGATGCCTTCAAAGTGTTGTTGCTAGGCAGAATAGTTAATCTTCCCACTTCCTGCACCTAGGTGCTTAATGCTTCCTAACCTACACCGCACAGACTCCTGGGAATGTAGTGGGTGTAACTTTCCAGGAGTCTGTGCACTCCCCAGTCTCAAAGAATCATGTGACTTGGACAGCACAGGTGCTGAAACCTGATCTGACACTGCTTGTGCAGCACTGAGCATGTGCTAGATCTGCAAGGCTGAAATCCAGGAAGTCATACAGTCTGGCTTCATGATGCCCACACTTAAGATGGCCCCAGTCAATTTCTATTTTATAAAGTGTCTAAATGCTGTAACAACCTAACAAAACTGACCTTAGTTTACAGACTAACTTTACTAGAATACATTAAGCTTGTGTATTACAGGGGTATTTATATTTAGAAAGTGAAATTGTGGCCGGAACTCCGCTTTAAGAATGAGGAAACCACAGATGACACAGCAGTGTAAAAATTGGCAAACTGTAAGGCCTCCTACACACGACCGAACACCAGTTTTCCGCGGACATGTCCAACCGTGTGTAGGGCCGACCGGACACACGGCCTAGCGGACAGGTTTCCAGCGGACAAAAGTTTCTTAGCATGCTAAGAAACATGTCCGCTGGAAGCCTGTCCGTCCAACATGTCCGATGGTTAGTACGACTCATCGGACATGTCCGCTGGGCCGAAATCCTGCGCATGCGTCGAAGTTATTCGACGCATGCGTGGAAGCATTGAACTTCCTGGGTCGCGCACGTAGCCGCGTCATCGTCGCCGCCACGTCACCGCGTTTTCTGTCCGCAGGGATTTTGGTCTGATGGTGTGTACACACATCAGACCAAAATCTGCCAGCAGACATGTCCGATGAAAACGGTCCGCGGACCGTTTTCATCGGACATGTCTGATCGTGTGTACAAGGCCTAAGGCAGTTATAATGAGGTAAAATAGGCTGAAATGTAAAGTCATAAAGTACAGGCAGACTTTTACCTTGAAAAATTTAGAGACTATAGATGATAAAGCAGTATAAAAATTGGCCAAAATGTCCTAGAGACACCACGCCAGAAGTAAAACTCAGACTTACCAGAAATTCAGACCTGAAAGCATTCACAGAGGTTAATTCACGCTTTAATAAGTCAGTGCAATGGAGTGATCTTCAGCATCTCCAGTGTGTCAATTTATTTGAAAATTGAACACAAGAAAACAGAAAGGAACAAGCCGCACAATTCCACCTGCTTTAACCCTTTTACTACTGGAACAACATTTTTCAATTTATTTTGAATACAGTGAACATAGAAATGAATCACCCTCTTTAAAATAATCACATTTTGATGCTTTGCAGCCTGAAATGAAGACAGACACAGTTTTTGTTTTATGCAGCTGTATTTACAAGTGCAAGTTATAACATCCAAATGAAATATATAACAACAACATATCAGAAAAAAATGAAAAAAATAAAATAAAAAATAGAATCACGAGTTGGAAACATATGATTGTTGGACCACATTTTGCTTTAATTACAGCCTTTAGTCTGTTGGGATTTGTCTATACTAACCTTGCACACCTAGACTTTGCAATATTTGCCCACTCTTCTTCGCATAATTGCTCAAGTTCAGTTCAATTTGATGGTGACCGTTTGTGGACTGCAGACTTCAAGTCCTTCCACAGATTTTCAATGGGGTTTAAGTCTGGACTCTGACTAAGCCATGCAAAGACAATCACATTTTTCTCCTTCAACCACTGTGTGGTCATTTTTGCTGTGTGCTTTGGGTCATTGTCATGTTGGAAGGTAAATCTTCTTCCCATTGACATCTTTCTGGGAGAGGACAACAGATTTTCCTCAAGAATTTGAGAGTATTTTGCCCCATCCATTTGTCCTCTATCCTGACAAGTGCTCCAGTCCCTGCTGCAGGAAAAAAAAACTAAAACAGGATGTTACCACCTCCACGCTTTACTGTAGGTATGGTGTGATTTGGATTGTGAGCTGTATTGGATTTCTGTCAGATGTATCGTTTGGTGTTGAGACTAAAATTGAATTATTTTACCTCATCTGACCACCTTAAACGCACCTTGAAGATTCTGAGGCCACATGAAAAATTTGTTGTGGTCAAATGGGACTAAAATTTTATTATTTGGCCTCAACACCAAACGATATGTTTGGCAGTAATCCAATACAGCTCACCATTAAAATAATACCATTTCATTTCTAAGCCTCTGTGAACGGTGGATGCAAAACCAGAGCATCCAGGCATGTTCCCAAACTGTGCCTCAGCCACGTTTAGAACATCAAAAACCATGCATGATCAAGTCAATAGCCAGGAATTGTCAGAATGACAGCAGAAAGAAGCAGAATGTCTGATAAACACCGCTAGTAATAGGCAAATTGACTCAGCTAAACTGGTATTCGCATTTTGTATTGTTTGCTTCTTACCATTAGGTGACTTTTCGGAATACATCTTATACGTCAAATACAGTAAATATATACCATTCTTCCAGAATTATTTACATTTGCAAACCATTTTGGATGGCTTCCCACCATTCCTCTGCAAACATAGTGTATCATTTTTGGTAACAGAGAAATATAAAAGCAGAATAATAAAGGAAGGGGAGAGAAATTGAGCAAGCTGTAATTTATTTTATATTATTTAGCTTATCTTTTGAGAGCCATGATTTGAGCAGAAAGCAATGCACATCCCTGTGGAATTTATGATATCAGGTTTTATTCAAAGTGCTGAATCACATCCAAGTTAAATAAAGCACTAAAACATGTGAACAGTAAATTGCTGAGACTTTCTTTTCAAAGTGCATTTATAGTCATTTATCCACAGTGTGTTTAAAATCATGCCGCCCTCAGGATAAACAACATTTATTACACTACAAAAAAATAGTTTAATTCTATTCTATAAATTAATATGCAATGCATGCCCTTGAACATAATAGCAAGAGAAAAAAGCATAAAGGAGTGTTTGAGGTATTTTCAGGTAGGGCATACTGTACAAATTTACTGTACAAGAGCACTGTACCACGTTGGCGAAAGATCTTACGTCAGTCTCAGCTACATCTGGCATCAGTTATGAAGATATTACACTCATAAATCTGTTAAAGGACATATATTTTGACTATACATAGGTCTTTAGACATAAAAAATAAAATAAAAAAATTATTGGTGTAATAATTAAACAATAGACTATTATACATGCTGTACTAAATTGAAACATTGAAGACTAGCGTTTGTTAGGGCAGACATGTTCTACAATTTTTGGGGGGTCTACGAATTTACTCTTGGGTTCAGGCATCTAGAAGGTTCAATTTTCCAGAAACACAATTAGATATTATTATAATGAGATACCATCAATATATGTGTGGTTTCAAATGAGCAAGAGTATAGACTGTGTACAGAAAAACAAAATGAAGCTTCCTGGCTGGCCGTCGGATCGTAACTGCATTTTTACGCTGGCCGCTAGGTGGCGCTTCTGTCGAATTCCGCGTTGAGTATGCAAATTAGCTAGATACGCGAATTCCCGAACATACGCCCGGCCGACGCAGTAAAGTTACGCGGTTTACGTTAGGCTTTTCCCGGCGTATAGTTGCCCCTGCTATATGGTGGCATAAGTGCGGCGTAACAATGTTAAGTATGGCCGTCGTTCCCGCGTCGAAATTTTAAAAAGTTACGCCGTTTGCGTAAGTCGTCCGTGAATGGGGCTGGACGTCGTTTACGTTCACGTCGAAACCAATGACGTCCTTGCGGCGAACTTTGCAGCAATGCACACTGGGAAATTCCAAGGACGGCGCACGCGCCGTTCGGGAAAAACGTCAATCACGTCGGGTCACAGTGCATTTACATAAAACACGCCCCCTGATCCAAATTTGAACGCCGGACGATTTACGCTACGCCGCCGCAACTTACGGAGCAAGTGCTTTGAGAATACAGCACTTGCCCGTCTAATAGTCGTACCTTGTTTAGGCGGTAAAGTCCATTAAAACTCTTTTTTAAAGCAGTAGTCCATTATTGGCAGTAAATCCATAATTGGCAGCAATAATCCACAAAAGTCCATAATCTGATAGCATGTGTAAATAAATAAATATAAATCCTGGTGTGGGAAAACCAGTCCAGCAGTGTTAACTCTTGTTTTCTAGGTTCCACTACCTTAAAGCAGGGTTCACCCTAAAACATCTACATACCGTTAACCGTTACATCCAGCATACTGCTGACATCAACAGTATGCTGGATTTTTCTTATTTTTTTTCGCTGTACTTAAGTTTTTTCGTTGTTTTCACCCGGCTTCCGGGTTCTCGCTCCTAATACGACGCATAGATGATTGACGTGCACGTCATCGCCTTCCCGAAAATATCCGAGGGGGACTCGGCACTTTACGCTCCTGCGCAGTCAGCTCTACACGGCAGGCGCCGGCGCCGTATAGCACCGAGTCCCCGTCGGATATTTTCGGAAGGCGATGATGTGCTTTACCCGCACGTCAATCGTCTCCTGGGAGGATCAACACTCACTCCCAGGAGACATTGCGCAGAGCTCCCCGTCGGGGAAAAGGAGCGACGCGCCCACTCCCTGCAAGGAAGAAGACCCGAAAGTGAGGCTGAAGACAGGTAAGTGTCCACATTTAAAAAAAATGACAACGCTACAAGCCTTTATTAAGGCTGGAGATAGGTTAACTAAAAAGTTTATTTTGAGGGTGAACCTCCGCTTTAAAGTGGTTGTAAACCCACTTTTAAAATAAAAATAAAAATCGAGCACCTGCAAGACAAAGTCAAGACAAAGGCACCTGCAAGACAAGGGCATTATGTAATACTCACCTGTAATCGAAGCCCCCGATGCGGTGCCCGACACAGCACCAGCCGGCGACATGTCATCCTGCAGATACTTCCAGGTATCGCGGCTGTATTTGGCCAAAGCCGCAATGATGTCACCAATCACGGCATGACCTCCTTTAGAAATGGCACGATCGCTGTTTCTAAACTGCGCCTGTGCCGTTGTCAGGGCGCATGTGCCCTAGACATTGGCGAATGGCACTTTTGTAAATATCTCCTAAACTCCGGAGGTTTAGGAGATATTTCCAGCACCAACAGGTAAGCCTTAATGTAGGCTTACCTGTAGGTAAAAGTGGTTGTACAGGGTGTAAAAAAGCCATTACAAATAAGAAAAAAAACTAACGTGTATTGTAATATATCAACAGGAACATATATTTATGGAAATAACAATAAAACACTTAGCATAGAAAATGTCTTTCCCAGAGCCACCTGCATGCAAAATAATTTATGGTACAAAAAACTATAATGCCAAAATTATTATTATTATTATTTATACTAATAGTATTATTATTATTAATAATAATAATAATAATAATAATAATAATAATAATAAAAAAGCAAAAAATAGAAAAAATAAAACAACCTGTAATATAAAACATTGCAATGACGTATTTCCTATATTTATGTGTTATAATGGCAAACCTACATTGATTATTCAAAACATTATGACCACTGAAAAATAAAGAGAAAACATAATTATGTCATAACAATGGCATCTGAAAGTAAGTGTGATATATTAGGCAGCAAGTCAGCATGTCCCTGAAGTTGATGTGTTGAAAACATAAAAAATGTCAAGCATTATGCCGCGTACACACGGACGTTTTTTGGCATGAAATAAAATGACATTTTTAAAAACTTCATTTAAAATGATCGTGTGTGGGCTTCACATCGTTTTCCATCTTCTGAAAAACGACAAAATAGAAATTCGAACATGCTTAAATTTTTTATGTAATTTTTGAAAATGTCGTTTTTTGTGTTGTAAAAAATGATCGTGTGTGGGCAAAAACGACGTTTTAAACCCGCGCATGCCCAAAAGCAAGTTATGAGACGGGAGCGCTCGTTCAGGTAAAACTACCATTCCTAATGGAGTAAGCACATTCATCACGCTGTAACAGACAAAAAAAGCGTGGATCGTCTTTTAATAACAAGTAACCAGCTAAAAGCAATAGAACTAACCCTTTAGAGTGCCGTCGTACGTGTTGTACGTCACCGTCAAAAACGATGGTGTGTGGGCAACGTCGTTTTTTATGATGAAGTTGGAAAAACGTCATTTTTTTTCATGATGAAAAACGTTGTTTTTTTTCATGCCAAAAAGTGATCGTGTGTACGGGGCATAAGGATTTCAGTGACTTTGGCAAGGACCAAATTGTAATAGCAGATGACTAGGCTGGAGGAACTCCAAAACTGCAGTCCGCGTGGGGTGTTTCTGGTCTGCAGTGGTCAGGACCTACTAAAAGTGGTACAATAAAGGAAAACTAGTGAACCGATGACAGGGTCATGTGTGGCAAAGACTCATTGCTGCACTTGGGGAGCAAAGGCTGCCATGTGTAGTCAGATCCAATAGAAGGGCTACTGTAGTGTAAATCTCTGAAAAAGTTATTTTTGGTTTTCATAGAAAGGTGTCAGAACACACAGTGCATTGCCGTTTGTTGTGAGTGAGTGAGCAACTTATATAGCGCAACACATGCAAACTGAATCGCCTCTGGGCGTTGGGTCAGCATGGGCATCCTGACTGGTCTGCAGCTACACAGCCCTATACACATGTCCACAGCCAAAACTGCCTACAATGAGCATCAGAACTGGACCATAGAGCAATGTAAGAAGGTGGTCTCGTCTGATGAATTCAAGAATGGTTTGAGAAACACGATTTTGAGGTGTTGACTTTGTCTACAAAATGTTCGAGATCTCAGTCCAATTGTGCATTTGCATGATGTGCTGGAAAATAAGTCAGATCCATGGGGCCCCTCACCTCACAGCTTACATGACTTAAAGAATAACTGCACTTTTGTTGAGAAAAAACATTCCCCTCTGGGTAATCTAGGTACATTGCAATGATTATAACAAACTTTTTTGCAGATTCCTACCTTTTTTTTATTCTGTAGAAATAACTGTTTGTTTGTGTCCATGTGCATGTGGATATGATTGGGAGTGACATTATAATTATCAATCAGCTGTTGCTATAATGAGGAAAGTGTCAGGGTCTGAATTTCTTTAGATGTGATTAATCCTTTGGAAGTATCTTGCCAAAAACTGAAATGTTTGTTGCAGAGGATGCACGGTTGCCCAAAATCTGATTTGTATCTTATTGCAGACTTCTGGGAAAATCAGTGAGCCAATCACACAAGCTTTTTGTATATCATCTGTACAGAATGTCTCAAGGCTGCCATATTGCATTGCAATTTCAGAAAATAACAGTGCTGCAGATTGAAAAGGAAAGGTAATTTTCAATAATGTTATATTACAATATAGCATGTGTCTCAATTGTGTATGCTCTTTTTTTTTTCTTATTTGCAAAATGTTCCCCCTAAAAGTGGAGTTACCCTTTAAAGCACAGGTGTCAAACTGGAGACCCTCCAACTGTTGAAAAAACACAATTCCCATGAGGCATTGCAAGGTTGACAGTTGCAAGCATGACTCCCACAGGCAGAGGCATGATGGGACTTGTAGTTCTGCAACAGTTGGAGGGCTGGTAGTTTGACACCCCTGCTTTAAAGGATCTGCTACTGATGGCTTGATGCCAGATACCACAACATACCTTCAGGGGTCTAGTGTAGTTCATACCTCTATGCGTTTCGCATTTACGCATGCGTCATCAGGCTTCCTGATGACGCATGCATACATGCGAAATGCGTAGAGGCCTATGGGTAATTACTTCACGGACGGAAATACGTCACACGCCTCCTCCACGGCACTTCCACAGCAAACAACCGAGGCGTGGAAGGCGCGCCGGGGAGATACTGAGCAGTAACGCTGGACAGACTAGTGCCGGTTAGGCACTTTGACATGTGAGTGCACATTTTTTATATGTTTACAAATAAACTGCCCCTTTTTATACACACTACACCATATGAGGTTTTTCTTTTGGAGTAAGGAAAGCAGCTGGAGGCTGGTGTGGATGTAAAAAGCCTTTTTTCCTGCATGTTGGTCTGATACATACCTTGGAGGCTAAGCGGCATCATTGCTAAAGTCAGAGGAGATACATACCTGGATATGATTACAGGCTATAAACCTACCCTGATCTGGTGAGCGCATAGCATATAAGAGGTGGTGGTCACACATAACAAGGGTGAAAAGTCACAAAATTTTGGTCAAGAATAAACGGCATAACATTTTTGAAGTTTTGAAATATTGGACATTTTTTGTGCATGTGTATATTATATTATATCACATTATTCATATTTACCGAGATTGTATATCGCGGGTCACTTTTTGAGCACATTGGTGTTATTATATATATGTGATTTAGGACTAAAAATAGATTGAAAGTGTTATATTCACAGTATTAAAAGTACATTTTGCACAGGATCAACGCAGTAGTATATATTGCCCTAAATGGATGAAGAAATTGTATTTTTTACATTTTTTTATTGGATATGTTTTATAGCAGAAATTTTAAAATATATGTGTTGCCCCTACTAAGCAATCACATCCTTAATTCTGTCCTTCACCCACGGCAACCCTCTGTCCTCTTCCCAGGGCGTCCCTCTGTCCTTCTCCCTGACCCCTGTATTATGACAGGCTTGCCACCTGTCCAGGGTCCACCTGAACAGCTCAGGTTTTGAAACATGTGTCTGGATTTCAGTCTGCCTAAAACCCAGACACATTATTCAGACCGAACTGTGGCTTCCCAAGTAACCGAGACAGTCATATACAAATCGGTTGCCACCTGTTAAAATTGGCCACACCAACTGTTTACCACGGCTTACTAAACATGCCGCATTATTTCTCTCCTCCAGGTCTTTAAAATCTTATAGAGTATAGCACAAAAGAATTTGCCATGCGCCACTAAAGTGTTCGGGTTTGGCTTGAAGAAAAGGTGGCAACCCTAGCCTGTGGGCGCCACAGGATTAGCTTGCACAGGGCACCTGAACACCTAAGGCCGGTCCTGGTTTTCTTTTCAGGCTTTTTCTCTGTTTTTACCTACTGATCTGGCCAGTAATACACTCCCTGCCTTAGGATGAATACAGTTTGGATGAAGATGGAACAAAGACACCTTTGGACAGTAGCATTGTCAATCTGGGGAGAGGGAAGTGTTAGATGCACAATCATATTTAGATACACTTGCAGTGAGTCAGTCAATGGTAAATGTTTTGTCCCAACCCAATAAATGTTACATCTGCAGGACAGCTTGTTCTAATACAGCCATCACATCTAAGATTTGGTAAACTGCAATATAATAAAAAAAAAAATAGAATGATACTTAACTAGGTGGATTCAGCATGGGTCCGATGCTGCATCTATCCCCCAGTGCATCCACACTTAGAACCGAGCGATCGAACACTGCCAATTGCGCGGTTCTCACAGCCCTCCAAGCAGAGAGCTGCTGACTGCCACTGCTCTGCCCCCTCCATACTCATTGGAGCACTGGGCTGTGGAGGAGACAGGGGCAGTCAGTTCAGTCTTTCATCAGCTCGCTGAGAGGCTGAGCTGGGTGTTGGTCCCAGCACCTGGCGGATCCAGACTTCCATTGTCGTGATCACACAGTGCCTGGACTGACTTCTGTGACGTCAGCAGAGAGCGGTGAAAACGGTGAAAACTCTCTGCTGAAAACGGGTTACAGGAGTGCAAAACAAATTCCACAGGAAAAGTACAGCCAAACAAGCTTTGGCTATACTTCTCCTTTAAGTTACTAAAGTGTTACTAAACCCATGACCCTGCAATCACTATACCTGGTCTCCCACAGGACACAGAACAGAAATGCAAATATTTGAGTACATATAAACTGATAAATACCTTTTCTCATCAGCAGTTAGTCGTGTGACTTGTAAGTGTCTGGTTAAAGCTTGTGGGAAGAGTTTTTATTTCCCCACAATTGTCCAATAAGAATGCAGGACCCCTGACCCTCTGCCTGGACAGTGCTGATTGGCCCTGTGCTAATCACATGCACTCTCTCAAGAAAAAACTCTCTAGCAATACCCACCAAACTGAGCATGTGCAGCCTGTCATCTGGCTCTGTAAATATCAGGTTATTTTTTTGGAGACAGTGGAAGAAGGAGATGATCAGATGAGACAGGATCGAACAGCCTTTTTACACAATGCAGAGGACTGACCCATTATATTCCCCAGTGAGTATAACAAGCATGCTTTACTGCATACACACAATAATTTTACTGTTGTGGGTTTAGTAAGACTTTAATGTTTTTTTGGAAAGCATGCCAATTTACAGAGCCCAATAGCTCAATCTTAAATTTACACACAAACTGAAAGGAGCAGAAAAGTAATGCATTGCTCTTACTTTCCTTTGCATGCCTGCTTTGTTTTGATGAGGCCAGATCAATCAAGCATCCATAATGGAAAGACTCATAACATTTTTTTAAATCTGATTGACCCTGAACCATTTCTCTAAGAAAATTAAATATGAAAATGTCTCATGAATTGCAAATCCTAGCAAGGGAATGAAAAACACTGTAATCACTATGGTCTGGATGAGCAATTAAAATACTTTAGGCAATGATCAAGACAACCTGTTACTTAAAAATGGGAGAAAACCTTTGAATCTGCTTGTCAGGGTATAGAAACCCATTCATCTGTAAGGTTCTAGGAATAAGTACAAAATGATAGCACAATTATATATAATAAGTCAAACCTCATCCACTAAACAGCTGTGAACTCCGGAAAAAGGGAAGTCATCGATGAATATTCAGGTATAGGCTGTAATAAAGATATATCAGTACTCTTATTTATGCTGTAAATGGAAGTATGCCACAGTTGCTAATGCTGTCCTTTTGAACAGCTGTATATGAATGATGAGTCCATCAATTGAATTCCAGGAAGATTTGCTGAGAGAAATGACAATTCCTCCATCCCATCTATACAAAAACCCAGCTGGTGTCATTTAGCATTGAGAGACTTTATTTTACATTTTAAATGTAAATCACATCGAAATTACAACCTGCCTTACGTTGTATTAAGCTACATTATGGTAATAATGCAGCTATTAGAAACTACTCTATTATATGCTAGGCAAAATGAAACGAAATTACACACGGCCATTGTCCTTAAATTCAGCTCCTATTAAAATAATGGCGACACTAAAAGGACTGGAGGTGAGACGATTGCATTAATTCTTTATACATGGCTATCAGACCCCAAGCCTTGAAAGCCCACACCATCAACAGTCAATTAAAACGATGGGCATTCATTTGAAATAAAGATTCTTTAATATAACCTTATTTTTAATTATTTTACATGCTGTAATATAACTTACAGGTACAATGTTCTGTTTGGTTTGCCTTTGACTATGAATCTGTACCAGAGGGGTTAATTTACTAAAACCGGAGAGTGCAAAATGTGGTGTCAAAACTTAAAGAGGAAGTAAAATCTTCCCTGCAAAGTAAAGGCATAATGTGCTAGTATGCAACACATACTAGCACATTATGTAACATTTACCTGCAAACGAAGCACGGGCGGATTACATCATCAGCGCAGTATACAGTACATATCTCCTAAAGGGCACACGTTTAGGAGAATTTTACAGTACTTAAAGGCAGTGGTGTATATAGGTTTTGTGCTGCCCTAGGCCTGACTAAACTTGTGCCCCTCTAATTTTAATATGACCTGCCTCTTCCTGTTAAGGTCACACTCTGTGGCGGCCGGTGGTCATTTTTTGGGGGGAGGGGCAGCAAACAGTAACATCCCCCATCGGTCGGTCAGTCTGTGGGCGAGTCTGGTGCACTTACCCCATCTATGCAGCGCTTCTCCACTGGCTTCCCTTGCTCAGTGGTGGCGACAGCTTTCCCTTTCTCTACTAGTGTTGGAAGTGCCCAATTGTGTAAAATGTTTTTGTATTGTATGCTGTAGCGTTTTCAAGGGTCTTTAAGAGAAAGGCAACCCATCAATCTTGATTTATTGGTCCACCACTCTCATCCTAACAGCAGAGTGGAGAGTGAGAGGAACAACAGCACTGGATGGAGGGAGGGAGCAGCTTTAGTTAACCTTTTTAAGGTTAACCAGCAGGAGATTGGTTGCAAGGACCGCTTTGTTAATATGAACAATTAACTTTGGCAGCTCTAGCCCTCCTGCAGTACTGTGCTGCCTTTCACTCTCCACTCTACTGTACAGCTATTGTAAGGTAGCACAGTGCTACCTACATTGCATTGTGTAAGGGGGATTTTGTGAGGGAAGCAGAGGACACTACTTATGGGGGACAGAGAACACTCATATAGGGGGGGGGGCAGAGAAGCAGAGGGCACTACTGTAAGGGGCAGAGGACACTAGCGTGGTGGGTCAAATGACACTTCTTTAGGGGCAGAGAACACTGCTTTGGGGGGCAGAGGGACAGAGGACACTACTGTGTGTGTGTGGGGGCAGATGGGAAAAAGACACTACTGTGGGGGGAAGGGTTAAAAGACACTGCTTTGGGGGCAGAGGGTCAAAGGACACTAATGCGAGGGGCAGAGGGCACTACAGTGGGGGCAGAGGACTTTGTTTTGGGAAAGCAGAGGGGCAGAGGATACTACTGTGGGAGGGGGAGCAGAGGGGGCGAGGACACTACTGTGAGGGGAGCAGAGAACACTGCTTTGGGGAGCAGAGGGGCAGAGGACACTACTATGGGGGGCACTGTTTAGGGGGCTACAGGACACTACTATGGGGAAGGGGCTGAGGGCACTGCTTTGGGGGGCAGAGTACATTACTTGGGGGTGTTTGTGATGGGGTAGAGGACACTACTGTTAGGGGGCAGAGGATACTACTGTGTGGGGGAATGATGTGAAGGGGACAGATGACACTACTGTGAGGGTGCAGAGGATACCACTGTGGGGAGGGGAGTTATATGAAGGGGCAGTGGACACTACTCTAGGAGGGAGTAATGTGAAAGGGGCAGAGGACACCACTGTGACACATTATGTGTTCTTCATGCCGTCTTTTTATTGGGGACTTGATAGTTTTTGTTTTGTTTTTCAAAAGGGCACTGCCCTACCGGGGATATTTGATTTCCTCCATGTTGTCCAGGTAGATATTCTTTATGACAACAAAAACCTGGGGAATGCCCAGGGAAAAACCAAGCCTACTTACCGACCAGCTTGCAGAAAACCAATTAACCTGTCTAAAGTAAGCGTTAAAAACAGGGGTTCAGTCTGCATGCATTTGCAAACGCATGCGTGAGCCACAGAGCCGCGCCAAGGCACCCTGTAATATCTGTGGTCCTAACACTAAACAATGAGCGTCCCCACAGTGGAGGCACATGCATTTCAATGGATAGACAGGGGCAGGTGAACTGAAGGGAAGCCACCCCTCCTTTAAAGGTACAAGAGCACACCAAGCACCCAGCATATAGCACAATGGCTGCAAAGGTGTTGGTGCACTGATGGACCAATATAAACACCACAGGTGAAGCATAAACATGTCCACTGCCCCCGTCTATAGCTGGCCATAACAGTAAGTAGCATTGGAAGGCTAAAGCAGATAACAACAAAAACCTGGGGAATGCCCAGGGAAAAACCAAGCCTACTTACCGACCAGCTTGCAGAAAACCAATTAACCTGTCTAAAGTATGCGTTAAAAACAGGGGTCCAGTCTGCACGCATTTGCAAACGCATGCGTGAGCCACAGAGCCGCGCCAAGGCACCCTGTAATATCTGTGGTCCTAACACTAAACAATGAGCGTCCCCACAGTGGAGGCACATGCATTTTAATGGATAGACAGGGGCAGGTGAACTGAAGGGAAGCCACCCCTCCTTTAAAGGTACAAGAGCACACCAAGCACCCAGCATATAGCACAATGGCTGCAAAGGTGTTGGTGCACTGATGGACCAATATAAACACCACAGGTGAAGCATAAACATGTCCACTGCCCCCGTCTATAGCTGGCCATAACAGTAAGTAGCATTGGAAGGCTAAAGCAGATAACAACAAAAACCTGGGGAATGCCCAGGGAAAAACCAAGCCTACTTACCGACCATTCTTTATGGCAACTACGGTGATTGTGCAGGTCACTGAAGAAGAGATACAGGTGAAACTCGAAAAATTAGAATATCGTGCAAAAGTTAATTTATTTCACTAATGCAACCTAAAAGGTGAAACTAATATATGAGATAGACTCATTACATGCAAAGCAAGATAGTTCAAGCCATGATTTGTTATAATTGTGATGATTATGGCTTACAGCTCATGAAAACCCCAAATCCACAATCTCAGTAAATTTCAATATTGTAAAAAGTATTCTAGGCTCAACGTGTCCCACTCTAATCAGCTAATTAAGCCATAACACCTGCAAAGGGTTCCTGAGCCTTTAAACCGTCTCTTCAGTAGGAATCACAATCATGGGAAAGACTGCTGACCTGACAGCTGTACAGAAAACCATCATTGACGCCCTCCATAAGAAGGGAAAGCCTCAAAAGGTAATTGCAAAATAAGTTAGATGTTCCCAAAATGCTGTATCAAAGCACATTAATAGAAAGTTATGTGGAAGGGAAAAGTGTGGAAGAAAAAAGTTGCACAAGCATCAGGGATGACCGCAGCCTGGAGAGAATTGTCAGGAAAAGGCCATTCAAAAGTGTTGGGGACTTTCACAAGGAGTGGACTGAGGCTGGAGTCAGTGCATCAAGAGCCACCACACACAGACGGATCCTGGACATGGGCTTAAAATGTCGTATTCCTCTTGTCAAGCCACTCCTGAACAGCAAACAATGTCAGAAGCGTCTTACCTGGGCTAAAGAAAAACAGACCTGGTCTGTTGTTCAGTGGTCCAAAGTCCTCTTCTGATGAGAGCAAATTTTGCATTTCATTTGGAAACCAAGGAGCCGGAGTATGGGGGAAGAATGGAGAGGCACACACTGCAAGATGCTTGAAGTCCTGTGTGAAGTTTCCACAGTCTGTGTTGATTTGGGGAGCCATGTCATCTGCTGGTGTCAGTCCACTGTGCTTCATTAAGTCCAGGGTCACCACAGCCGTCTACCAGGAGATTTTGGAGCACTTCATGCTTCATTCCACAGACATGCTCTATGGGGATGCTGACTTCATTTTCCAGTCTTGTAAACGCCAAACCTGAACCCCATAGAAAATGTATGAGGCATTGCCAAGAGAAAGATGAAAGACATGAGATCGAACAATGCAGAAGAGCTGAAGGCCACTATTGAAGCATTCTGGTCTTCCATAACACCCCAGCAGTGCCACAGGCTGATAGCTTCCATGCCACGCCGGATTGAGGCAGTAATTGCTGCAAAAGGGGCCCAAACCAAGTACCGAGTACATATGCATGCTTATACTTTTCAGAGGTCCGATATTGTTCTATGTACAATCCTTGTTTTATTGATTGCATGTAATATTCTAATTTTCTGAGTTTATGGATTTGGGGTTTTCATGAGCTGTAAGCCATAATCATCACAATTATGACAAATCACGGCTTGAACTATCTTGCTTTGCATGTAATGAGTCTATCTCATATATTCGTTTCATCTTTTAAGTTGCATTAGTGAAATAAATGAACTTTTGCACGATATTCAAATTTTTCGAGTTTCACCTGCATATGGTCTTTTAAATTTGTTAGCAAGATAAATATGCCATTGCATTTACAGCATTTTTCATTTCGTAGGTACAGATTTTAAACCTTGGCATACAGTTTCATTATAAAATGTTGCAGTGCTTTTCCTGTTATCTACTGAGGAAACTGCCAAAAGACGTTGTTCATTTGTAGCAAATTTACCTCATGCTTCTCGTGTTCCAACTTGACAACAAACAAAAAATTATAAGTTTGTTAACCACTTAAAGTGGAAGTAAACCCTCCTATTGTTTTCAGCCAAGGAAGCCGCCATCTTGGCCTCTGTTTAAACTTCAACTGCCATGGTGCTGGACATGTGATCAGCTAGGACACCAGCCATTGGCTGGTTTGACAGTTTGGTTGAGAGCACAACCAATGTGACAGTTGGCATTTCTGGAATGCCGGGAATGTAACGTTTTTTTGAAACCATTATATCGATGGGTTTACTTCCACTTTAAGGACCCGCTCACGACTATATACGTCCTGTTTTTAAAGATGGATATCTCGGTAACGGCAGCAGCTGCTGCCACAACCTAGATATCCATCTTTACTGTGAGCGGTTCTGTAAACGATAACGGTGGTCTCTGCGGCGGATTCGCCGCGAGATCACTGTTATCAGTGGCAGGAGAGGGGCCCCCTCTCCCGCCGCTCTCCCGCAGCTCTACCGTGCCCTCCGCCGCTTACCGGAGCCGTCTGTAGCGTGGAGGCGATCGGGACCTGTCCCCTGCTCGGCTGGGATACGAGTGAGGGCAAGATGGCCCCCACCCATCCCCATAGCATAGAAGAGCGGAAGTGAGTCAAAACATCACTTCCACCCATGCTTTTTTGCTTTTAAGTCTAAATATGAGATCTGAGGTCTTTTTGACCCCAGATCTCATATTTAAGAGGACCTGTCATGCTTTTTTCTATTACAAGGGATGTTTACATTTTTTTTCAGTGTAAAAATTAATAAAATAAATAAAAATAAATAAGAAAACAAAAAACTATTTTTTAAAGCGCCCCGTCCCGACGCGCTTGCGCGCAGAAGCGAACGCATACGTGAGTAGCGCCCGCATATGAAAACGGTGTTCAAACCACACAAGTGAGGTATCACCGTCATAGTTAGAGCGAGAGCAATAATTCTAGCCCTAGACCTCCTCTGTAACTCAAAAGATGCAACCTATAGAATTTTTAAAACGTCGCCTATGAAAATTTTTAAGGGTAAAAGTTTGACGCCATTCCAGGAGTGGGCGCAATTTTGAAGCGTGAAATGTTGGGTATCATTTTACTCGGCGTAACATTATCTTTCACAATATATAAAAAAATTGGGCTAACTTTACTGCGGTCTTATTTTTTTATTCAAAAAAGTGATTTTTTTTCCAAAAAAAGTGCGCTTGTAAGACCACTGCGCAAATACGGTGTGACAAAAAGTATTGCAATGACCGCCATTTTATTCTCTAGGGTGTTAGAAAAAAATATATATAATGTTTGGGGTTTTAAGTAATTTTCTAGCAAAAAAAAATGTTTTAGTCTTGTAAACGCCAAATCTGAAAAACAGCCAAGGTCCTTAAGTGGTTAAATGGACACATTTAATGATAGAAAGGTCTGTACTAGCGCAAGGGAATTAAAATGTAAAAAGTATTGTTAAGAAATCATATTACTTTGTTGTTTTATCAAACAATATTAAATTAGCCATAGAGGTGGACGTTGGCAGAAATTTGATATAAATACATTGTTCTCTACTTAACTCAGAATAGTAAACATTTTTGGTTAGATCAATTCCTTCCTTATGAAAATGGCATTTAGGTTTGATTGATGATGAACTCATGACAAATTAATAAAAAATTAATACAGTTTGCATGTCATTCCTTAAACATAACAGGATGCTAGATTTCCTGGATCTTTGTGCATGCGTTAAATCAAACTGCCACTTTTGGGACTGAGTCCATATGCAAAGTATTACTGTAAAGGGTGTTATTTATTATGTTTGTATAAAGTAATTGCTTCAAGGCTGTCAGTTTCCGTGCAAATATCACTTTTCAGACGCATTAGAAAAATAGTCCACAGCGTAACTGTATATGTGTATCATCCTGTTCTCAGAATTTTCTAAGTTTGTTATTGGTTGAACTGGTTGAATGTACTTTTGACCTTTTTCAACCTAATTATGTAACTATAACATTTCAAAAGTATGTCAGGAACATACCCTAACATTTAAAACAGATCTTCACTGCACCTGAGCATCACAAACCAAAACCGCTATTTTTTTTTTTTTATATATATATTCATCGCCCCCCCCTCCATCCATGTGTATATGCTTTATTTTAGTGAGAAATGACTTTGAACACTCCTTAGCATTTCTGGACGTGGCCATCTTAAGTAAGGGCAAATGATTCATGCAGCATTTACTTCTTGCCCTTAACTCAAGTATGGATGCAGGAGAGTGTGCCGAGAAAACCCCTCCTTCTCTCCTCCTCTGAAGAAGAACCCTGGGGTGTATGACAACATTTGCCTAGGTAGGAAACCAGGAAGTAGCTGAAGAAATAAAAAAAAAAAGTTTAAAACAAGTAAATATGATTTACTTTCCTATCTACAGCATTTACTAATGCAAGCAGCATGAGGATTAAAAATATTAAATGTTGACTGGGAGAGTAAAGTTCCACTTTAAAGCCATGTGGGAAACATAATACGACAACCATTATGTCATGAAATGTCTTAATGCAGAGTTTTTTTTATTCAGGAACATAAAGAGGTGTGAAAGGTTGTAGGTTCCTCCTGTTCGACTTTACATACAGTGAGGGAAAAAAGTATTTGATGATTAGTCTATAATTTTAATGGTAGGTTTATTTTAACAGTGAGAGACGGAATAAAAACAAAAGTATCCAAAAAAACTTGTCCCTCTTCTTTTGTTTATAGCTCAAGAAATAAAAACTGCAGAGGTGATTAAATAGCACCAAAAGAAAGCTCAATTTGTTAGAAGGAAAATTATAAAAAATGTATTTGGGTACAGTGTTGCATGACCGCGCAATTGTCATTCAAAATGTGACAGCGCTGAAAGCTGAAAAATGGCATGGGCAGGAGAGGGTGAAAGTGCCCAGTAGTGCTTCTAATCCCAGCTTGTTACATGTATAAAAAACACCTGTCCACAGAAGCAATCAATCAATCAGATTCTAATCTCTCCACCATGGTCAAGACCAAAGAGTTGTATAAGGATGTCAGGGACAAGATTGTAGGCCTACACAAGGCTGGAATGGGCTACAGGACCATCGCCAAGAAGCTAGACATGTGCGGTTTGTTCATGCCAAATTAATATTCCGACATATTTTTTGTTATTTGGAGATTCGGATATATTCAAATACCTGAATTACAGTATAAACAACGTTTTTTTTTTTTTTTTCACAAGAAAACAAAAACAAAAAACAAAGTTTACCGAATGCTCTGAATAACAAAATGAAATTTGTCCAAATCTCTGAAATTCAAATCAAATTTTATATCGAATTCCATTCGAACTGTAAGCATATTTCTGAAATCAAAGACTGCATGTGCTATTAGTACCATTTTGAAATAATTTTGTTTTTGTTAAGCCAAAGGTAATTTAAAGAATCATTGTATTAATTTGATAAAGATTTTTCTTTTGTTTGTTCACTTTGACGCATCTGAATAAAATTTTTTTTTTTTTTTGATTTGACGATTCAAAATTTATCAATTTGAATGTTTTGAATTGAAAAAATCTGTAAATTCTAATAAAATTCGAAGGAAGACATAAAAATAATTCTGACTACGAATTTTGAATTTGAATCCCGAATATGAATTGGAGGAATTAACCAAATTTAACTAAACAAAATAACTAGATTAACAATTCTAAACAAAACAAAACCCATTTTTTTGTCATGCATATGTCTACAGGCAGCTTGGTGAGAGGGTGACAACAGGTGGTGTGATTATTCGCAAATGGATGAAACCGTCAATCTCCCTCGGTCTGAGGCTCCATGCAAGATTTCACCTCATGGAGTTTCAATGACCATGAGAACAATGAGGAATCAGGTGGAAACATTATGCTTTGGGGTTTTTTTCTGCTAAGGGGGCAGGACAACTTTACCTCATCAAAGGGATGATGGACGGAGCCATGTTCCGTCAAATCTTAGGTGAGAACCAATTCCAATTTAATACAACTACATACAGAGTTTGTATTACTGTTTTGCTGGCTTACACTTGGTTTATATTTCCTATTGGTAAGTTGTTTCACTTGGGCATTTTTTTCTTTTTTTGTGTATGTTAGTAACGTAGTGAAAAGCCATGGGCCACTTTCAAACCAGGAACAGACATACCACAAAAACAAATGTTCTCCCCTGTGTGACATTTTTAGTGGAAAAGTAATAAGGGTATACACTACTTCCATATTTGGGCAACACCATCACAGTGGGCACATTCTTGCCCCATAACCATCTGCCCTGCTAAAAATTAGATCCCCCTTGCTAAACAACCTAAGCTCACTCGGGGAAGGCGAACCTATGCTACTTTGGAGCTAGTGCTTCTTGTCGGGAGAAGAAGCAATGGGAAATCTATTTAACAGAGAAGCAGCTGAAAACAGAAACCTGACAGAAATTAAATTGTTTCCCCACTCCATACAACTCAAAGTAAAAAAAAAACATTTCAGAGTCCAGTCTTAGAAAGCATTGTAAGCTATGTTTCCTTCCCACTCTCATTCAAGGCAGTACTATAGCAGATTACAGAAGCACATCTTTTCCATGCTGTAAAGAATCTTGTATCCTGATATGCATATATTATCAAAATATTTAATGTATAAATCACTTTTATTTATTTATATATTTGTCTTAAATATTAAATATTATTGGTGTGCATATTACCCTGTTTCCCCAAAAATAGGACCTACCCTGAAAATAAGACCTAGTGCTATTTTCCAGGAAGGCTGCAATATAAGCCCTACCCCAAGAATAAGCCCTAGTTAAAAATGCTTGTAAAATCCTATAATCCACTATATTACAGTAGTATATAATGTACAATGTGTGTGTTTCTGTAATATAATTGTGGGGAAGAGAGCTGTGGCGGGTAACAGAAGTGCAGAGCAGCGCTATAACAAATGTATTTGGCACAATTATATTACAGAAACGCACACATTGTACATTATATAATACTGTAATAGAGTCGATTATAGGATTGTACAAGCATTTTAACTCGGTTCACACTGGGGATTCCTGACAGGCAGGGAGGGAGAGGGGGAGAGAAGACAGCACATTACATGGTAAGACCTACCCTGAAAATAAGCCCTACTGTGTCTTTTGTTGGCATAATTAATATAAGACCTGGGCTTATTTTCGGGGAAACACAGTAGTATAGAAAAAGATCATAGACAAATATTGTATATACCTATAAAACATATCCTGATAGTTTGTGCGCAGCAGTGTTACACCTTTTAAAATACAGTCTAATGCCGCGTACACACGATCGGAAATTCCGACAAGAAAAAAACGATGTAAGCTTTAAAATTTTGACCGTGTGTTTGCTACATCAGACTTTTGCTGGTGGAATTTCTGTCAACAAAAGATTAAGAGCAGGGTCTCTATTTTTCCGACGGAAAAAGTTCCTATCGGAAAATCCGCTCATCTGTATGCAATTCCAACGTGCAAAAAAAACACGCCTGCTCAGAATCAAGCAGAAGAGCCAAACTGCTTATTGAACTTCATTGATTTTGGCTCGTCGTACGTCTTGTACGTCACCACGTTCTTGATGATCGGAACTTCTGACAAGATTTGTGTAACCGTAAGTATGCAACACAAGTTTAAGCCAACATTCCGTCAGAATGTTGGAATTGTCGGAATTTACGTTCGTGTGTACGCGGCATAAGCCTTATTTTAAAGATGTGATATATAGCTGTCAGTGTAGCTGGAAGCTCAGCTCCATTTTTTCTAAGCCTCCTACCCATGCCCAATCTTCCACCTACATTTTCTAAAGCCCATAATTCATACTTTAACCACTTCCCGCCCGGCCTATGGCCGATTTACGTCCGGGAAGTGGTTATGAAATCCTGACAGGACGTTCTAGAACGTCCTGCAGGATTTCATGCCGCGCGCGCCCGTGGGGGCGCGCATCGCGGCAATCGGTGATGCGGGGTGTCAGTCTGACACCCTGCATCTCCGATCTCGGTAAAGAGCCTCCGGCGGAGACTCTTTACCACGTGATCAGCCGTGTCCAACCACGGCTGATCACGATGTAAACAGGAAGAGCCGTCGATGGCTCTTCCTCACTCGCGTCTGACAGACGCGAGTAGAGGATAGCCGATCGGCGGCTCTCCTGACAGGGGGGGTTAGCGCTGATTGTTTATCAGCGCAGCCCCCCCTCGGATCGCCACACTGGACCACCAGGGATGCCCACCCTGGAGCACCAGGGTGGGCAAAAAAAAAAAAAATGACAAAAAAAAAAAAAAAATGACAGAAAAAAAAAAAAAAAAAAAAGCATAAAGAAAAAAAAAAAGATGCCAGTCAGTGCCCACAAATGGGCACTGACTGGCAACCTGGCAAAAATCAGTGCTGCCACCCCAGTGTCCATCAGCGCCACCCCAGTGTCCATCAGCGCCACCCCAGTGTCCATCAGCGCCACCCCAGTGTCCATCAGTGCCACCCCAGTGTCCATCAGTGCCACCCCACAGTGCCCATCCATGCCCAGTGCCCACCTATCAGTTCCCATCTGTGCCACCCATAAGTATCCATCAGTGCCGCCCATGAGTGCCCATCTGTGCCGCCTATGAGTGCCCAGTGCCGCCCATGAGTGCCCATCAGTGCCGCCTATGTGTGCCCATCAGTGCCGCCTATGTGTGCCCATCAGTGCCGCCTATGTGTGCCCATCAGTGCCGCCTATGTGTGCCCATCAGTGTCGCATACCAGCGCCGCCAATCAGTGCCACCTCATCTGTGCCCGTCAGTACTACCTCATCGATGTCCATCAGTGCCATCTCATCGGTGCCCATTAGTGCCGCCATATCAGTGCCCGTAATTGAAAGAGAAAACTTATTTACAAAAAAATTAACAGAAAAAAATAAAAACGTAATTTTTTTCCCAAATTTTCAGCCTTTTTTTAGTTGTTGCGCAAAAAAAAAAAATCGCAGAGGTGATCGAATACCACCAAAAGAAAGCTCTATTTGTGGGGAAAAAAGGACGCCAATTTTGTTTGGGTACAGTGTAGCATGACCGCGCAATTGCCATTCAAAGTGCGACAGTGCTGAAAGCTGAAAATTGGCTTGGGCGGGAAGCTGCGTAAGTACCTGGTATGGAAGTGGTTAAGGTAGAACTGTGGCCACTGTATAATCGGCAGTTCCCCATTGCAGTGCAAATCCCAATGCCTTTTGTTTGTCAATCCCTGGTCTACAGTACTAGCTTTGAAAAAGGAGAAAATGCATTCTCAAGATTTGCCTCCCATTGACTTCAATGGGGTTCCCATTACTGTTCTAGATTTGCAGATTTTTGGATGCATTCACTGAACCCAAGCAGATTTCCTCATAACTAGTTGGCAATGGCAGCCTCAATTGTTCTCTCATTACAGTTTCCCTTTAACAGGGACACAATTCCTTCCTGAACTATATACCAACTGAATCTAACCCTGAATTAGCATGCTATGGTAAATCCGTTGAACCCAATAAAGACATACTTCAGTTATTCTTTTTGCGTGCTTGGAGTGCAGCAGTATACTTTGCTGAGTGCAACTCTAGTGTTTGGCTTGCATGATCTGAATTAATGCACTTGACTTGTATTTCAAATATTTATAGACTTTATGTGGTTACTAAACTTTTCTGCAAGGACATATTCTGTGTGTGCATGTGTGTACAAACTTTTACATATATGTTTATGCACATAAGTGGGTACATATTATTATCTCATAGAATTACGGCACAGCATCATTACCTTGCACTTATTCCTACTCTGCATATTCACAGATATTTTCAGGTTGGGCACAAACTTTAAGGCAGGAAATTAGTGAGGTGCATACCACTGTATATTTTCATCCTGGATGGAACATCATTATAGTCAGTCCTCCCCTCTGGCTGATAGAGGGCAGAACCTGCAAAGAATTTCAGCTGAAACAATTTATATGCATATAAAGCTGGCACCAAAATAGCCTTACCTATTTTTACTCCCCGTTAATACAGCCTTTAACAAGTGTTGAATCAGCACCCAAATCTAATTAGAATCTGCTTCCAACTGTGAAGACATATGCCTTTTGCTGCTTGTATGACACATATGCGTATCTTTTGAGGTCTGGCTAGAAGTCCTAGAAAAACACAAAGACATAGAAACTAACATTTAATGCCTGTTTCTCCAATATTGAAAGATAACCTAATTTTTAATGCAGTGTTGAAATATATAGAAAGCCAATTATGAATTCAATGGGAAGAACAATTTCTTGATAATATCTAACCTTGGTGAACTTGATGGACTTGTGTCTTTTTTCAACCTGACTATGTAACTATGTAACCTATTTTGCACTCTGACACTACTGAGGCCCAATGATAATATTAAAAAAATTTATTCTAAATAATATTGAATTTAAGAGCTACTTTGGAATGTAAAATCTTCTAAAGTGTTAAATGTAATTAACGGGATGGGTAACAACTTCTATGTGCCAGGATTTGGATGGAAGGCAGGCAGTCAGGAGTGTAATCAAAAAAATATTTTGCAAAAGGGTGTGACTTAAACATAATGGGTTCATTTCACTGCCAAAGCTTTACAGCTTTCGGCTTTCTAATCCTCACTTATCTCATTCACAGTTCCCGTCTCATTCGTATCAGCAAGAAGGGATGCTCATTATTAGGATATGATTTCTCACTGCTGCAGACTTACTGAGGGCAGCTGGCACTTGCTGTATTATAAGAATGAGCTATGGTTATCTGATAGATTATTGCATAGCATCTATAGCTAAGAGGCTTTCCACTATATAGAACAGAGTAAAAATAGATTGTGGAGTACAGATCCTCAAATCAGAGCACCTCATCCCCTATAGAGAATACACAATGCACAATGGGGAAAGGGTAACAAACCCTGAGGACTTTTAAACGGTGCTAGTAAATACAATAACACAGATAATAAATAAAAAAGGTGGAAAAATGTTATTAATTGGAAAACAATCAATATAAAGCCATCCAATCGATATAGATTATAGCTCCAACAATGAGCTAGAAGGAACCTGTTGCAGAGGTTGCTCTACATGTTTCGCTCAAATTGAGCTTCTTCAGGAGCTTGAACAGATAATGCTACAGGTCAAGAGAAAAATGCACAGGATGGAACAAAAATTAGTAAATCTATATATATATATATATATAGGTACAGATTAAACAATACAATACAGTATACATACTGGGGGGGGGGAGAAATAAATATAATCATCGATATAGATATAGTACAATATAAGTTCACATACATTAACGTGTATAATCCTGGCACAACACTTACCACAACAGACCGGACCAAATAAAAAAAAAATGTGTATAAATGTGTATAAAGAAGCATAATGGGAAATGAAGCACCGAACAGCACACGTTGCCGTCAGTAGGTCAGCTTGGTTTAGGAAAAATCTATAATTTACAGTTATATTATGCACCCACACAAACACTGAAAATAATATTGTAGTAGAGCAGCCATTTACTCACCACTCTGAAAAGAGGGTGCAGTCCCTTTTTAACTCCTTTTTCCATAACCCCTCGGTTTCTGGGCACGTCCAGCAAAGATACGTTTCGTCATGTGCAGCCTCTCTGAGCTGCTGAGGGAAGCACAGAGACAGAGGTACTTGGGCAAGAGTTCTGCAACCAGGTGGGTGAACCTTCACTGTTAGAAACAGTAAGCAGACAGCCTCTCAATAGCCTAGTGGCATGCAGCTTCTCTGGAAGACCTATCACCTCCCTGATTGCTACCATTGAACATTAGCCCACACCCCTTACCATGTCCTTGGGCCTGGTATCCCTCCAGGTGTTCACCTGTGCTACCAGAGCTACCATGTACTTCACTGAGAGAGATGCTGTTTATGAAGACGAGCAAAAATGACTGTTTGTGTTCAGAACTGTTTTACTGAAGTACTGATTCTCAGCTAGATTCTCTGTTGCTATACTTTTACAGTCTATGCAATGCAGCCATGTTACACTGACTGAGCCACAAATCAGCAATATTTGCTATTTCATCTGCCAGTCTATTGCGGTTCTCGAAGTCTGGGACTAGGAGGACATGTGCATCAACATGCCCCACATTTATGGTGCAGAAGCAAACTTCTTTCCAGATGTAGTCCCAGACTTTCTTGCCTTCCCATGCCACTTTTTCATGAATCATCCAGTCACTGGACATTCACGAGGGCATCCAAGTCATAAATCATTTAAAGACAGTGTAGATAGTGACACAGGAAGAAGAATCATTGCTATAGCTTTCAACTCTGCATACTCACTGGATCCTCTGATTCCAGTCTCCGACAGGACTGTGTCTGTACTTAGGTTGTAGGATGGTGCTGTCCACTGACATCCAGATCAAGTGACTGTGGCTGAGCCATCAGTGAACCATGCTGACTTTTTCACATCTTCTGACAGAGACTCAAAAGGTGGAGATGTCTGCAGCACAGGAATTTCTTTTCCCAGCTATATAAAAGCCCTGCTAATTTCTTTAACCACATAAGGACCACCCGCTTGCAATGTACTGTGAACAGGCGGCCCCTGCAGACAAAACGACATACTGGTATGTCGTGGGCCGCTTTCAGGTTTATGGCACCCACTGTGATTGTACACAGTGGGAGTCTATCAGCAAGTCCCGGCCAATTATTTATGGCCAGGGACTGCTGATCAGCTGTGTCCAATCACAGCCCAAGGCCCTGTGTTGACAATCAACACAGGGCTCTGTAAAGAGGAAACAAGCGCTCTGTTTCTAATCCATGCAAAGTATCTTTTGGTCTAATTTGTGGTAAAGCAAGGAAATATAAAACCCTGTAATATATTAATGTTTTTTTTTATTAAACCAGAATGTTGCATATACAAACTATTTATAATTTTAGGAAAACAATGCAGAATATATAGTGTACTACAAATATGCATATACCCCACATGCACATGCTATCTTACCTTCCTAGCAGATGGGCATTGACAATAATCTGTATGCTATAGAGATGCACTAAATAGTCACTTAGCTTGCATTATAGCTGGTCTGATTTCCATGGCAAACAGGGCTTCAGGCAATAAACATTCACAGTAAAGCGGTATGCGGAGCTGGTACTTGATTTATTGCCTTCCCCAGATGAATTGTACTTCCATCATCTTCTTACATTAGTTTCTTTGTGGGAAACATTTCCTAAGTCCAAACTCTAGAGGGCACTATAATATCATGCATGCCATAGGTAAAATATGTCAAAAGGCCAACCTATTGTTTATTTATATTGACATAGCTTAGGTCCAATGACAGAAACTCCGCTAAAACAATATCTAAAAAATGTGTAGACTGCTTGGGCCATAGTTTAATATGCTCAATGTACCACAATAGTATTGCTTTCTCTATTGTATTAGACAATGAACTGGTTGGGACAGATCCTCAAAGAAATTACGCAGCGTATCTCTTGATACGCCGCGTAATTTTGAATTTTGCGCGTCGTATCTTTGTTTTGGTATCCACAAAACAAGATACGACGGCATCTGTGTTAGATCCGACAGGCGTACGTCTTCGTACGCCGTCGGATCTTAGATGCAATTTTTCAGCGTCCGCTAGGTGGCGTATCCGACGAGTATGCAAATTAACTATTTCACGAACGTACGACCGGCCGTCGCATTTTTTTACATCGTTTCCGTTCGGCTTTTTCCGGCGTATAGTTAAAGCTGCTATATTGTGGCGTATTCAATGTTAAGTATGGCCATTGTTCCCGCGTCTAATTTTGAAAATTTTACGTCGTTTGCGTAAGTCGTCCGTGAATGGGGCTGGACGACATTTACGTTCACGTGGAAAACAATGACGTCCTTGCGACGTCATTTGGAGCAATGCACCCGGGGAGTTTTTACGGACGGCGCATGCGCCGTTCGTTCGGCGCGGGGACGCGCTTCATTTAAATGAAACATGCCCCCTACCCGCCCAATTTGAATTACGCCGCCGTAACTTGCCATGCCACTGTGCCATGCCAAACGCAGCCACTGTGCCATGCCAAACGCAGCCACTGTGCCATGCCAAACGCAGCCACTGTGCCCATCAATTGTCGCCACTGTGCCATGCCATTGGCATGGCACAGTGGCGACAATTGATGGGCACAGTGGCGACAATGGCATGGCACAGAGGCGACAATTGATGGGCACAGTGGCGACAATGACATGGCACAGTGGCGACAATTGATGGACACAGTGGCTGCGTTTGGCATGGCACAGTGGCGACAATTGATGGGCACAGTGGCGACAAACGCAGCCACTGTGTCATGCCATTGTCGCCATTGGGCCCATCAATTGCCGCAAGTTTGCCCCTAAAATGCCGCCAGATTGCCCCTTCCGCCTGGCACTTACCTTTCTCGGTCAGCCATTCTCGGATCCTCCTCCATGATCCCTTTAAAGTAGTCCCGCCCTCGATGTTGCTTCAGCCAATCAGGTTACCGATAACCAGAACCGGTGAACCTGATTGGCTGAGATGCCTGTCAGGGTTAACCAGGGAATGCACACCCCCTGCGTCCCCTAGTTAACTATTTGGAATCTGATCACAGCCCTCAGGATGTAATCGAAAAGCCTATCAGAGCCGCTGGCTCTGATAGACACTTCCAAAGCCAACCAGCTACCATTCAGATGGCCGGCGCTCACCAGGGGGCCAGCCATCTGAATAGTGGGCAGCGGCGACAATACATAGATTCATGCAATGCATGAATCTATGTATTGTTTTTCAGTGGCAGTGCAGGAGCGAGAGGGGGTGGCGCTCCTGCGCCCTCTATGGATGCACCGCCACTGGTCTTAATTATAACAAAGCTAAAAAGTAAAGCCATATTAAACGTAAAAAAGTGAAACTACTTTTTAGGTAATAGGGCCAGGTACACCAATTTATAATGGGTATAGAAAGGATAAATCTTTAGAGGGTCATAACAAATATAAAAGAGAAATTAGAGTGTAAGTTCTCAATCTTATACCTGTTAGTTCTCATGTAACATTTGGTTTGCGCTTAAAGGTTTGACTTCTTAATCCTTGACATTTAACTTTGTATGGAAACAATGTGAAAGCACAATGAAGGGGAAATATACTCTGCTTTTGTGACCAAAACCTTTTAAAACTCTTTTTAAGTATCAAGTTGTATCCTTTTAAATGTCAATGTCACAGTCAGAACAAAAAGCAGAGTGACTGCACACTGCCTTTAAGGCTAAATAATAATTAAATTATTTAGCAAAGAATACTTGAGATATAATCCCTTTAATCTCTCAAAGGCTTGTTCCATATAACTGTGCAAAGAAGGTTGAAGTGCAGCAATCTAAGCAACTCCGTTTCACAATTTTTAAAGTTACATTAAACCCAGACTATGAAAAACTCTCTCTATACAACAGGTGTTCATACTCACAAAGCCACTAAAGCATTTGTTTTGTGTAGAGTGAAATATACCTGATTGAACCTACCTTCAGCTGTCCCTCCCATCTTCTCTGTGTTGCCACTGCAGGTTTAGATTAGTATAGCGACACAAATGTGGGCGTATACACAGTGATAAATGACACGCCCCTCCCTTCCTCCTCCTCCATATCCTCCTATTTCTAAACACACTGGGCCATATTCTGAGTAAGGATACGATGGATTATCTCAGGATACTCCATCGTATCTCTCTTTTTTGGCCCGTGTATCTATGCGAGTGATTCTTAGAATCATTTTCGCATAGATACACTTAAGATCCGCCATGTGTAAGTCACTTACACTGTCGGATATTAAATGTAATTACTCCGCCCGCCGCTAGATGGCGTTTACGTTCAGGTCTCATTTGTTTATGCAAATGAGCCTGATACGCCGATTCCCGAACGAATTTGCGTTGTGTAACCGTCGCTAACGTCGTTTGCGTAAGCGTAAACTTACCCCTGCTATATGAGGGGTAAGTTTACGCAAGTCCCACGTAGGCCATGTTAAGTATGGCGTCGGGTGCGCGTCGTGTTTTTCCGTCGGCTACGTCATTTCCCTAAGTCGTTCTTGAATACGACTTTACGTCAATGACGCACACGTCGGCGTCATTGACATTTTACGCCGAGAACTGGAGCATGCGCACTGGGCTATTTTAAGCCCGGCGCATGCGCAGTTCCTTAGAATCGGGGGCGCGCTTAATTTAAATAGAAGCCGCCCCCTTGGAGATACGCGTGGCTACGCCGGGCCATTTACACTCCGCCGCCCCAAACTACGGAGCAAGTGTTTGGGGAATACAGCACTTGCTCCTGTAGGTTGGGGCGGCGCAGTGTAAATGGCTTAAGCGCCGCCCGCGGGAAATCTAGGAGAATATGGCCCTATGGGGGCAGGATATAATATGATATTTGATTACATTCATTAAAAAAACTCACAAAAGGCTTAATTTTAATATAAATCAGCATTAAATATATATAAAAAAGATTCTTTCCCTAGGGGAAAAAAAAACAAAACACTGCGCTAACACGTGAATAAATATATATTAACCTAATTAAAGAAGCCGCCAGTACCTATTACTCAAGATACCCAAAGTAAAAAAACATAAAATACAAAAAAGGTACAGCGCTAGAAATATTGAGTGATAATAACCAAATAAAATGGTGACAAATTAAAAAAAAAAAGTGAATAAGATGATATAAAATAAACATTTGAAACCAATATTATATCAATGTAAAAGTCCCAAGTAGTGAAGTGGTTAATAATTTGAAAAAAGAAGGGAGGTGCACTGAAAAAATGTTCTTCAACCAAAAAGGGACACCCAAGTAGTGAGATGTAGTCTCCTTACCGAATCCACTGACCGCTATATCAGCGGTCAGTAAGGCACAGGGATGATTATAGTCTTCCCAATCAGACTTTCTCCGGCAGGTGAATCAAAAGGGCAGATCCTCAGCAACAGTCCCCAAAACATGGAATAATATGGCTCATATATGTTGGAAAAATGAACAAAAACACTCCATAGTGAAGTACTGCAAAGATCGCGGGTTTAATAAAGGTTGGGTTGCACTAAGGCCCCGTACACACGACCAAACATGTATGCTGAAACTGGTCCGCGGGCCAGTTTCAGCAGACATGTTTGGTCGTGTGTGGGCGCGAGCGGGCCGAATTCCAGCAAACATTTGCCCGCCGGGCCTTTTCCTAGCGGACAAATATTCCTGGACGTGTTTTAAAACCGTCCGCTGGAATCCTGCCCGCTCGGACATGTACGGTCGTCAGTACAGACCTACCGTACATGTCCAGGCGCCCGCCGTCCCTCGCATGCGTCGAATGACTTCGACGCATGCGTGGAAGCCTTTAAATGGCAGGCCCGCCCACGTCTCCGCGTCATCGCCGCGTCATCGTCGCGGCGACGACGCGGACACGCCCCGCGTATTGTTTACGCGCGGACTTCTGTACGATGGTGTGTACAACCATCGTACAGAAGCCCTCTGGCAGACATGTACGGTGAAAACGGTCCGACGGACCGCTTTCACCGTACTTGTTTGTTCGTGAGTACCCGGCCTTACAGTTAAGATGAATTAAAACAGCATGGGATAGACAGAAAGTGGCGTTTAGATCCGATCCAGTCCTGTCAGCTGGTCTCCGTGTGTGTGTGTATCTCCTCGTGAGCATGATGTCGTTCCACGCAAAACGGCCGGATTTTGGAACGGCCGGATTTTGCGTGGAACGACATCACGCTCACGAGGAGATACACACACGAGGAGATACCTATTATGTATTGACCCCAAGGCACTGACATTACACAAATATGCAGCATCTTGGTGGATGGGCCTTGGCACAGAGCGGTCGTATATTTCCATACCAATTTGCAGACACAGCCGCGCCGAGAGCGTGCTCCTAACGCGCTCTCGGCACAGTTACCGATGGATAACAGAAAGCTCTTGATCGCCTCTTGCGATTGTGGGGAGCTTTCTGATCATGTGATCGCCATGACAGCAAATCACGGCAGTCACGTAATCATAAACCCCACCACGGCTCCTGCCATCTGACACCTCTTAAAGGGCTGGAGGCCCCGGGGGAAAGGGGTTAATGCACAAAAAATACATGTGTGATGTTCAAAAAATATATATAGGGAGCTGTAAAACAGGTTCTTAATATCTATAATCTATTTTAAATTGCACCTATGAAACAGTTTTTTTTTCAGTCATGTGACTGGCACTGCATCAATTAGGGCTGTGCAGCACCGACGCACACTGTAGAGAGCATACATTATCAGAGAAATAGAAGCCTCTCCCAAAGATCTTTCACTGCTGATACAAAAAATAAATAAAAACAGGGAAAGACCACACAACAGTGCTGCAGGTATAAGTTATTTAGAGGATTAAAAAAAAAGTGGCATGATATATTTGATATATGAACAAATTATGGCAAATAATACTTTTCCGTTTAGCATCACTTTAGGTTTAGAGTGGTTAGCTACAATGCTAGATGATTTCTAATAGGCTGCTATAAGTGTATGTTGAGATGATTTGTCCTGAGGGTCAACAATAAGATAAGTGATGTGTATTATTTTGCTGAGACATTTTATTTGAGAAATGTATGAAAATGGTTAGAAAAAAACCTAATGAGGGATTTGTTTCTAATTTAAAGCTATGCAATGACAAACAAAAAATGGTTTATTACTTATATCATTCATGAATAAAAGGGGTAATTTTTTTATTTATTTATTTTTGTTTTATGGTTTTCCTTTACAGTGAACCTGGGCTTTACCCATGGCAGCCCAAAGCAAAAGGTTAATGTTAATCTGCCCTTTACCTTTGCACAGTCACTGCTCCCTTTGACTTCCTGGGGTAAGTTGTTGAAGTCACAGCTTTCACTGTGCTATTAACCCTTTCCCAATTACAATTCTGGTGCTTAGTGATTGGCCTGTCATGGAGTAGGTCACATATTCCTTGATATTTGGGAGTACCAGGCATTTTTTTTTTTTTTTGCTCCAGGAAGCTAAATAGAGCAAAAAGGAAGGGATGACGGGAAGAATAGATGAGTATAGGCAGCTTGGATGGTGGATTAAAATAAAACACCAAAAAATTATGGAAAATCCAAAATGTTAAACATGTGAACATAAGGTAAAGGTAAACCTTTAACCACTTAACCACCAGCCGCCGTCATATAACGGCGGCAAGGTGGTTGCTTAACTGGGGGTGGACGTTATGTAACGTCCTCCCAGAAATCGCGCTCCCGCGCGCCCCCTGGGGCGCGCACATGGGAATTTTCGTGACCGCCGGGTCCTCTGGATCATAGCGGCCATTCACCACGTGATCGCTCCGTCCAATGACGGAGCGATCACAGGTAAACAAACCGGCGTCATTTGATGACGCCGGTTCCTCCCTCCTCTCGCTGTACTGATCGGTACAGTGTGAGAGGAGAGCGCGGATGGCAGCAGCAGTGTGGGATGGATCTGTGACTATTGCAGTCACAGATCCATCCCTGCTCAGCCATCCCTGCATTAACCCCTGCAATACTCTGCCTTCCCTGTGCAATACTCTGCAATACTCTGCCTTCCCTGCACAATACTCTGCAATACACCCTGCGCAATACTCTGCAATACCCCCTGCGCAATACTCTGCAATACCCCCGCACAATACTCTGCAAAACCCCCGCGCCATACTCTGCAAAACCCCCGTGCAATACTCTGCAAAACCCCCGCGCAATACTCTGCAATACCCCCTGCGCAATACTCTGCAATACCCCCGCGCAATACTCTGCAATACCCCCGCGCAATATTCTGCAATACCCCCGCGCAATACTCTGCAGTACCCCCTGCCCAATACTCTGCAGTACCCCCTGCCCAATACTCTGCAGTACCCCCTGCCCAATACTCTGCAGTACCCCCTGCCCAATACTCTGCGCAATACTCTGCAATACCCCCGTGCGATACTCTGCAATACCCCCGCGCGATACTCTGCAATACCCCCGCGCAATACTCTGCAATACTCTGCAATACACCCGCGCAATACTCTGCAATACCCCAGCGCAATACTCTGCAGTACCCCTTGCGCAATACTCTGCAGTACCCCCGCACAATACTCTGCAATACCCCCTGCACAATACTCTGCAGTACCCCTTGCGCAATACTCTGCAATACCCCCCGCAAAATACTCTGCAATACCCCCCGCACAATACTCTTCAATACCCCCCTGCACAATACTCTGCAATACCCCCGCACAATACTCTGCAATACCCCCCGCACAATACTCTGCAATACCCCCCGCACAATATTCTGCTATACCCCCCGCACAATACTCTGCAATACCCCCCGCACAATACTCTGCAATACCCCCCGCACAATACTCTGCAATACCCCCCGCACAATACTCTGCAATACCCCCCGCACAATACTCTGCAATACCCCCGCACAATACTCTGCAATACCCCCCGCACAATACTCTGCAATACCCCAGCGCAATACTCTGCAGTACCCCTTGCGCAATACTCTGCAGTACCCCCGCACAATACTCTGCAATACCCCCTGCGCAATACTCTGCACTACCCCTTGTGCAATACTCTGCAATACCCCCGCACAATACTCTGCAATACCCCCGCACAATACTCTGCAATACCCCCGCACGATACTTTGCAATACCCCGGCCAATACTTTGCAATACCCCGGCCAATACTTTGCAATACCCACGCACCAATACTCTGCAATACCCAGCAAATACTCTGGGGAAAAAAATGCGTTTTAACCACTTCCCGCCCACGTCATATGAGGTCCTTGACTTTGTGCAGGGATATCTAAATGATGCCTGCAGCTACAGGCATCATTCAGATATCATTTTTTTCAGCCGGCGATTCTCTACACCATAAGAATGATCATGGCGGCTGATGAAAAGAATTTTCCCAAATGGGGTTGTTGCGCAGCTCGAAAAAAGAAAGGTAATACCATGTAATAAAAAATTATATTTATTCACATGTTAAAAATTGGACAGAAGTGGACAAAAGTTGGATAGCAAAAAATGGATAGAGCATGAGTTGTAACAAGTACACAAACAGTGTTTACATAAATGTATAAAAAGCAGTACACAAATAATGTTTATACAGTCAAAAATGTGCATTGTAGTAAAAACAATCTAACAAACGTTTCGACCTTTAGAGGTCTTCTTCAGAGAATTTGTGTGGCTTGATGTTGTGTCTCAATGATGTGCTGCAGTCCAAGCGGCAACATCAGGCGGTCTGATAAGGATAGCTTCCATCCCAGGCAGCAAAACAGCTGTCCACGTAATATGAAACACCCCGCTCAACACCACAAGAGGTCACCCCCAAAAAAATTATGGGGCCAAGGTGGAATGACCATACAAGAACCAGGAGGGGTAGGGGGATGTCGGTGGAACGAGGAGGTTTAATAAAAAAGCCTTTGAACTGTGGAGATTCAGTTTAGGAATTAAAAGAAATTTGAGAACTTCCTGAACAGAGATCACTGATGTCAGAAGGAATGCTGTTGGAATATAAATAGCAGCGGCAAGCAGACAAGGTGATTCCTTCTATAGCATAGAGGCCACCAATATGCTAGTAGTTGGAGGTACCAAAAATGATCCTGAACTGATCCTAAACTGAATCTCCACAGTTCAAAGGCTTTTTTATTAAACCTCCTCGTTCCACCGACATCCCCCTACCCCTCCTGGTTCTTGTATGGTCATTCCACCTTGGCCCCATAATTTTTTGGGGGTGACCTCTTGTGGTGTTGAGCGGGGTGTTTCATATTACGTGGACAGCTGTTTTGCTGCCTGGGATGGAAGCTATCCTTATCAGACCGCCTGATGTTGCCGCTTGGACTGCAGCACATAATTGAGACACAACATCAAGCCACACAAATTCTCTGAAGAAGACCTCTAAAGGTCGAAACGTTTGTTAGATTGTTTTTACTACAATGCACATTTTTGACTGTATAAACATTATTTGTGTACTGCTTTTTATACATTTATGTAAACGCTGTTTGTGTACTTGTTACAACTCATGCTCTATCCATTTTTTGCTATCCAACTTTTGTCCACTTCTGTCCAATTTTTAACATGTGAATAAATATAATTTTTTATTACATGGTATTACCTTTCTTTTTTCGAGCTGCGCAACAACCCCATTTGGGAAAATACTTTTCATCACTCTTATCGGGGTGAGCAGCCACATTCTCTCCACCATAGTGTCCTGTCTCTTTTCTGATCATGGCGGCTGTTCCACCTCTTGATCGTTCTTACGGGAGGCAAAAGGGGACATACCCACTCCCTTCGCCCTCCGGTGCTTCTTCCGACTCACCGCTGCGATCGAAGCCAGGATCGTTTTTTTTTTTTTTTCAGGCTTCCCAGCCTAGAGGTGAGATGTGGGGTCTTATTGACCCCATATCTCACTGTAAAGAGGACCTGTCATGCTATATTCCTATTACAAGGGATGTTTACATTCCTTGTAATTGGAATAAAAGTGATCAAAACATTTATTTTTGGGGAAAAACGTGTCAAACTAAAATAAATAAAGTAAAATGAACAATAAAAAAAAAAAAAAAAATTTAACGCGCCCCTGTTCCCGCGTGCTCGTATACAGAAGCGAACGTGCACGTAAGTCCCGCCCACATATGAAAACGGTGTTCAAACCACACATGTGAGGTATCGCTGCGAACGTAAGGCCCCGTACACACGACCAAACATGTCTGCTGAAACTGGTCCGCGGGCCAGTTTCAGCAGACATGTTTGGTCGTGTGTAGTTACGAGCGTACAGAATTTCACCGTACATTTGCCCGCCGGGCCGTTTTTCAGCAGACATTTATTTCCAAACTTGTTTTAAAACCGTCCGCTGAAATCCTGTCCGAACGGACATGTTTGGTGGTGAGTACACAAAACCAACGTACAAAAACCCCGCGCATGCTCAGACTAAATGAGGCCACGGGAGCGCTCGTTCAGGTAAAACTCACGTTTGTTTGGGATATGGCACATTCGTCAATAGAAAGATTAATTCTAGCAATAGAACACTGAAGCAAACGACACAATAAACAACAGTTGATGCCGTCGTTTTATTCATTCTTCTCTTGCTAGAAATAATCATTTATTTAGCTCATGTTATTTCAACTGAGTTGTTCCATACTGAAAAGTGACATTTGTTAGCTGGGATGTAGTAAGATTTTAGCAATCTTTTATTGGCCCGACGTATCATATTTTTAGTGGTCCTCCACATGTATATATTTTTTTTTTTTTGGTTTAATGTTTATCTTTGCCACTTTTTTTATGTGTTTATAGTTATGTCACCATTTAGAATTTTTTAATAGCAAATTGTTAGGATTTTGCTTTTGTTTGTATATTTAACTGGATTATTTTGAAGGTTGTTTAAATTGTCTACCATGTTGGCACACCAAATGCCCCCCCCCCCCCACATGAGTTAGTGCATTTTTTAGATGAAACATTTTATTTGTTTGTAATGTTTGATGCCTAAAATAATCCCAACAGTATTACAAACAATAGGCACGTTTTTAAATTAAACAAAAACGCTTTTATTTTAGCAAATGATAAAAAGGAACAAAAACAGAATGGCAGCACTTGAACAGCTAGCAAAATACATGCAAACTTGCATTGTCAAACATGGTGAAGGCTAAACTAGCCAACCTCAGGAGGCACACAAACTAAAATCTGAAGCAGCAGCACATAACACCAAAGGAACCCAAGCTGTGGTAGTCCAAACAAGATGCCATTTGTGGGGGATCAAATGGAAGGCAGGGAATCAACGTCTCCTCTTCCTTGCAACCTTCCTTCCAGGCTGCCTTACAGCGGGTCTTCCCTGGGCCCTTGCAGGTGGGGATGATGTGGCAGCAGGAGTATGGTGTTGAGCAAGCCGGGCCGGGTCACATAGCCCAGTGTCTGGGGTCAGCAGCTCCCTCTCCATCCACCAAAGGGCCTGGTTGATCACACCCTTTGCCAGTTGCCTCTGCTCCTCCGTGCCTTTATTTAGATTGTGTGCCAGGGAGGCACTGTAGGCCTCAGTGGCGTTGAGGGGGGCCCTCATGATGGCACTCGCCTCCCTAATCATTTGGAGGCTGGCTTCCTCCACTGCCCCCAATTTCTTCTTTCGGCCTGGTGGCCTAATATGGAGGGGAGGAGCCTGGCTGGTGGTGGTTGTCCTGGGGAGCTGCTGAACGCCACTGGGCCCAGCCTCCTCCTGGCTGCCACTGACCCCTTCGGCCTGGCTGTCAGTGAGGAGAGGATCTGCCACCTCCTGGCTGGTCTCTTCTTCCTGTGTTAAAAAAAGGGACATGTTGTAATATATTTATAAATATAATCACTCACATTTTCATGCTTGAATATTCTTTTTTGCCGCTAATTTAAACTTGAAAACAGTCTCACCCTCTGACCCCTGCAGTTGTCATCCCTGACACCTATTTGTTTGCCCACGACTTTTGATTTTTGCTTCCCAGCTTGTATTTTATTAACCAATATCAAGTCAAGAATCAAACAATAATTAATATTATTCCATAAATAGTTATGAAACTACTATACCTCATCATCGTAGAGGCGCAGATCTGCCTCTCTGTCAGCCAGGCCCTCTTCATCCGACTCTGCAGGGCTGTGGTGATCTGGGGAAGTCCCGCTGGAAGGTAGCGTGGAGGGAAGGTTGGGATTCAGACTTGACATAGATGGCCTGCCTTCCAGTTGATCCCGCAAAAAAGACATCTGGTTGTAATACCATAGCTTGGGTTCCTTTGGTGGTCTTGCTGCTGCTCCAGATCTTGGCTGCTTTTGGTGAGCTTTGTATGCTCTCCTATATGTGCCCCTGAGGTTGGCAAGTTTATCCTTCACCATGTTGGCACTGCATTCTGGCACCCATGTCCTCATGTATGCTGCTAGCTGTTCAAGTGCTGCCGCTCGTATGTCTTTGTTATGATAATGGTCCTGCTTTGAATCCCACAGGATGGGCATTTCTCTAAATTTATCCAGCAAATGCTGGATAATGTCTTGGGTCTGCAGTAGATCCATAGTAAATTTTTATAGTTGTAATTTTAGTCTAGATTACAAAAAGAAAAAGAAACCAAAAACACGATTTTAAAAAGGCTCAGCATTTACATTGATAGAATATGTTGTTAAAAAAGTAGGACCTATATAGAAATACAAACAAAGTGTCTCTTGTTTACAAAATGCTGGCCAGCTCTGCCCCGTTGGTTGGTTGTAGCTAACATTTTTTTAATACATGCCGCCCCTTTGGTTCCATTGCAGGAAATAATAGAAATCTACAAACATACACAATTATTACAAATGACAGCATTCCTCAAGGCACTATTGCATGTGTAGATATCCTGCCCCTCAGCATTGATTACATGAAAGACACTTCCTAATGACCTCTGTCCAACCAACACAGAACAATACTTGGCCTGATCTGAATACACCCTACATAATTGGTAATGAGTTACAGCATTTTTGACATCTATATTTTGTGATGTCTACAAAAGCATTTGGGTACGAAAATCACATTCTGGTATCCAAGAGACATAATAGCTTAATAAAACTGTGCAACCAACAGACCAAACCCCCATCCCATGGCTCTACATTTTATAGCCCGCTGCTGATCCCATGTTTAAATTTCTTACCTGCCTCTCTCAAAATCCTCGTTTGTTACGCTCGATGAATTAACACGTAACCAACGTAATCACGTCATGCGCCTTTTATCCACTCCGCGTATGTATGAAACGCCGCCCTCGTCACCTTTGCCATGCCCCTAATCAATTGAAAATGTAAATATGGCGTTAACTGTGTAGGTTCTGGAATCGCGCGAATATTCTCCGCGTAACCTACGTCAATACGTTGTTGGCATTCGCGACACTCCGCATATGCAAGAATCCCCGCCCTCATCTCCGCCCATGACGGGACATTTCCTCGTTTCCACGCCCCTAATCTCTGTGGGAAGGAAAGATGGCGATGTCATACGAGCGGGCACGGAGCTCTCATGGCGCAAGTGAAGGGACAGAGGCAGGACCGTCCCGATCCAGGCCTAAAAGATATAAAGCCACTAATATGGCGTTTGAAGAAATGGTGGAGTTGGTTTACATCATGAGGAGGAAGGATTATGATGGTGAATGTGGGCCCTACCAAACACCGAACCGTAGAAAGTCACACATAATGGACAAGGTGGCAAGGAGAATGAGGAGAATGTTTGGTGTCACCAGGTCCAAGGAGCAACTCCGGAAGCGTTGGTCCGATTTAAAATTGAGGGAGCCACATCACATGAAGAAGATCCTCAAAATTCTGCGTAAAAGTAAGTCCATATTATTTAAGGGGGGGGGGGGGAATGTCTGCAATAATGTTTTGATATGTAGTTTTTGACTCCTTGGCCTGCTTGTACTTTTGAACACGTGTAGATACTGTATTGTGTTTATGTCAAATAACAACCTTTACCAAATATTGTGAAATAGTAACACGCGTAATATGACATTGTTTCGCAGAAATGCGAGGTTAGTCCAGGAACAACACACCTGGACATGGCTGACTGGCCACAAACTTTGTTTGCAAACATTTTTTAATAGCAAAATCACAGAAATTTACTTGAGTGAATGTGACAGGCAAACAAGATTCATTCTCCAAAATGCAAATAAAGCTGATGTTTTAACATCTGGAAATGCAAAGCACCTGTGTCTCAACAATCAAAGGATATTTATTTGGAGGGTCGACGAGAATTAATGTTTTGGGGGGACATCCATGTGTGTCACTTCTTTGCAAAAAAGGGGCAGGATCAGAGCTTGGCCTAGAACTATGCCAAAAATGTAGGATTGCTGAAAGAATAAACAAACAAAAATCATCATAAATGTATCGTCTATGCAATGTGTGCGATTTATTATATACAATATCTGTGTGCTGATGAGTATACCTTTTGTTTTTTCGTATTTCTTATAGGGGAAAGAAGACGCCAGCAATTGGAGGAGGCAGAGAGGGCCAGACACCCACAAAATCAAACACCTCCACATGTGGAGGAGGAGGAGGCTGTGGAAGGAAGAGAGGAGGATGTGGAAGGAAGAGAGGAGGATGTGGAAGGAAGAGAGGAGGATGTGGAAGGAAGAGAGGAGGATGTGGAAGGAAGAGAGGAGGAAGACTTAACTCTGGATTTAGAATTCGGTGAAGATGAGGCGGAACTGGACGAAGCAGAATTACGTGATTTTGAAGGGGTATTGATGGATAAAGAAGGAGTTCTGGAAAAAGATGGAGGAATCATGGATGATGAGGGGGAGGTGGTGGAAGAAGGAGGAGTCGTGGAGGATGAGGCTGAGGTGGTGAAGGAAGGAGGAGTCATCGAAGATTGTGAAATTGTGGATGTGGAAATTATCAGGCCATCAGGTCAGTGTCACCCCAACATTAATAGGGCCAAAGATATGCAGATAGGCCGGAAACTCTTTACATATTTTGAATGCCAATTTGTTTGTTTTTAGGGGATGAAGATGGTGTAGCACATTTTTCACGTGCAAGTGCTTCAATAATTGTACAGCAAGTAATGGAGTGCAGCACGGAAATGGACAATATGCGGGAAAGGATGGTCGTCATGGAGCAGAATGTTCGAAATGTCATTTCAGAGTGCAGCACGGAAATGGACAACATGCGCCAAAGGATGCTAGTCATCGAACAGAATTTCAAAAATATCATTGACATGATGGGCCGTGTCAAAGACTGAAACACAAAAGCCCATCCCCTGCCCATCCCCCGCCCACAAAACCATTTTTAATTTTTGTACTTTATAATACGCCAAAATTTCTAAATGCACACACAGTGTGCCAATATGTGCTATCTGCCATCACAGACTATCTATTGTCTGTGCTTTGTGGGTACAAACCCCTCCTCGATCTTAAAGTAGTTGAGAGGAAGAAGGGTTTGCTCCCACAAAACACAGACATTGATCACCCATGATGTCAGATAGCACATGTGGCCATTTGTCTGTTTAACCAATGACATTTGGCGATTTTTCACTGAATGTGTGCATTTAGAAATTTTGGCGTGTTCCAGTGTGAAAGCACACCATCCATGACTGACTGCTGTTGTTATATATTTTTTTTTTTGGTGTTGATCTTGTTTTGGTTGTAAATGTTTACAGTTTCAGATCACAAAACGAACAATAAATATCACCTAAAGAAATAAGTTAAATAATTAGCTTAAAAAAATACCCAACTTTTTGGTTGTGTTAAAATTTAGAAAAAAAATATATACACAAAAAAATAAAAAAAACAATAATGTTTTGTAGAAAAACACTACCCAAAAATGTTTAAATGTAAATAAATTTCTTACAAAAAACAAGCAAATTTGAAAAAAAAATTTAAAAAATATTTTAAAAAACACCCCAAAAAATAGAAACATATAAATTATTCTGGGTTACTGAAAACCAAACTAAATAAAACCTTTAATTTTGTTCAAAAGTAGTAAAAATATATGTTTAGAAGTGTGTATATATATATATATATAAAAAAGCTAGATATATAGGAGACAAGCCAGAAAATTCTGGGGTATATTTTCACTGAAATAATTATTACATTGTGTTTCGATCAGTATTCTTCATAATCACTGTCAATAAAGAAAAAAAAATGAAAGAATTAAAAGCAAATATTTACACCACAAAATTACAAAAAAAATGTTTGAATCCAAAAAAGAAGCATTTTTTGGGGAAAAAGGACTAAAATAAAAAAATATAGTTGTGACATCAAAAGCTGAAAAATTAGTGGCTTCTTATTTCTAGACTGAATACCCAGTTTGTAGATGAGTGAATAATGTGCAAATGTGGTTAGTTAATACATCTGAGTAAGTAAATTTTGCACTAGAAGTGCACTATTTTTGGAGAGAACCTGGAAGACAGAAAAATAGAGAAAAAGCAGTAATGACAAACAACTGTATAAAGTCCAATGGTCTAATTATTTATTAGTTCTGAGAATATTCCTTTCTTTTGGGGGCCGAATTAGAAAGAAATATGATCTGGCATAGCAATGGCCCCCCGACCCATGAAGTACTCAACATATTTGTCGCGTACCTCACAAGCAGATTGGGGGGCCAAGCCAGCGCGACCAGTGTCCAGGCCAGGAATGTTCTCTGAGGGTAGTCCTGCCTCAGAGCCCATGGGGGCTAGGTACGTCTGGGAGTGCCTGCGTAGAAAATTGTGCAAAATGCAGCAGGCAAATATAATGGTGTTCAATTTATATTCCGCCAAATGTATCGATGTCAGGAACAGGCGGAACCGGTTGGTGAGGATCCCAAAGGCATTCTCGACTACCCTCCGAGCCCTGGACAACCGAAAATTGAACACCTTCCTCTCTAAGGTGAGGGTCCTCTGGGGAAAAGGCCGCATTAGGTGAGGTCCAAGCCCGAAAGCCTCGTCCGCTAGGAACACAAACGGAAGTCCTTCCACATTATCTTCATCTGGTGGCAATGCCAGACCACCAGTTTGGAGACGATCATAGAAATCAGTCCGTGAGAACACTCCCCCATCTGACATCCGGCCGTTCTTCCCCACGTCCACATATAGAAACTCATACTGTGCCGACACCACCGCCATCAACACAATACTATGATAACCCTTGTAGTTATAATAGAAGGACCCCGAGTGGGGTGGGGGCACTATGCGGACGTGTTTCCCATCTATTGCTCCACCGCAGTTAGGAAAATCCCACCGCTCGGCAAATTGGGAAGCCACAGACTGCCATTCCTGTGGTGTGGAGGGTAGCTGTGGGGACAAACAAAAAAAGAGATTTAGTACTTTGGCACATAAACATTGCAAACATAATCCTACAAGCATCCTTGTGCAACTTTACATTTTTAAAATAGCATTTTAAAATTATGAAGGGAGAATTTCGGGGCACAAATAGATAGGCCCACTTAATTAATAAGAGACTCCACAGCCCTCTGATGGGGACAAAAACACTTTGAAGGGGGGGTGGGGGGTGTTTAAACTGTTTTAACAAAAAAAAAAAAAAAAAAAAATAAAGTGGCAAGGTGGGGGTTGGCCCGAAGATAGCATGCTGGACAGGTTAATATTGGGTAAGATCCAAATATGCAGGTAGGCCAAAATAAAAAGAACATGTAAAAGCTGATATCAACATGCATAGGGAGAAAAGGGAACGTAAGTTAAACACACAGCATATCTGGGAACTTAAAAAAAATGTTAGTTGCCAACATTATTAAAGACACATTGTGAGGTTAAAATGAGGAAACTTACCTTAATATACTCCTGGTGCAGAACTTTGATGATGGCAGCACACGTGTCCGGTATGATGACCCCAAGCGCCTGCGGAGAGATGCCTGTCGAGAACTTGAGGTCCTGCAGGCTCCTCCCAGTCGCCAGGTACCGCAACGTGGCAATAAGCCTCTGCTCGGCCGTGATGGCTTGGCGCATCACAGTGTCCTGCCTCGTGATATAGGGGGACAGAAGATCCAGCAGACTGTTGAATACGGGGTCCGTCATGCGGAGAAAATTCCTATAGTCATTAGGATTATTCTCCTGGATTTCCCTAAGCAGAGGCATATGTGAGAACTGGTCACGCTGGCGCAACCAATTCTTGGTCCAGAAACGCCTCCGCCCCCTGTTTCTGGCCAAAGTACTGGAATAATGAACATATCCAGCAGCCATCCCATAAACAGCACCAACTCGCGAAAATTGACGCTGCTGCTCCATCATGGCTTCAAACCGGCCGGCTGGTCAGTCAAGAACACACTCCAACAGAAAGCACAATCAAATCCAGCGGTACCTGCAAAGAACGCACGACACACAGATACGATCGCACAATACGAAACTGCAAAGCAGAACGAACTGCACGCCTGTACCCGAATGCCAACTACGTACCCACAAGCACACGCACTGAACCAGAAAATACTACCTGCTAAAGCCTGGAGACCGAGAAGCGCGAATCAGCTCTAACCAAACCTTCACTAACACGAGCAAAGCCGTAACTAGCAAAAGCGGAACAGAGGGCGTCGCCATTGACTTTGGCCTTTCCCTTTATAGTGACGTCAAACGTGGATTACGTGCACGCGTTCTGGTCCGCCGGGAAATATGGTCCGCTGGTGTGTACAAGCCAGCGGGCCAAATGACAAAACAGCCTTGTACGCCGGAAACAGCCCGTCGGACATTTTCCAGCGAACATGTTTGGTCGTGAGTACCCGGCCTAAGAGCGAGAGCAATCATTTTGGCGCTAGACCTCTTCTCCAACTAAAAACATGTAACCAGTAAAAACATTTAAAACGTCACCTATGGGGATTTTTAAATAGCGAAGTTTGGCGCCATTCCACAAGCGTGTGCAATATTGAAGGGTGACATGTTGGGTATCTATTTACTCGGCGTAACTTCATCTTTCATATTATGCAAAAACATTGGGCTAACTTTAATGTTTTTTTTTTTAAAAAGCACAAAACTGTTTTATTTCCCAAAATAATGCGTTCGAAAAATTGCTGTGCAAATACCATGCGCGATAAAAAGTTGCAACGACCGCCATTGTATTCTCTAGGGTCTTTGCTAAAAAAGCATATATAATGTTTTGGGGTTCTATGTAATTTTCTAGCAAATAAATGATGATTTTTACATGTAGGAGAGGAATGTCAGAATTGGTCTGGGTGTTCCAGAATGCCTGATGGTGCTCCCTGCATGTTGGGCCTCTGTATGTGGCCACGCTGTGTAAAAGTCTAGCACATGTGGTATCGCCATATTCGGGAGGAATAGCAGAATGTGTTTTGGGGTGTAATTTGTGGTATGCATATGCTGTGTGTGAGAAATAACCTGCTAATATGAAACTTTTGTGGAAAAAAAATAAAAATAAAAAAAAACCTTGATTTTGCAAAGAATTGTGGGAAAAAATGACAACTTCAAAAAACTCACAATGCCTCTTTCTAAATACCTTGGAATGTCTTCTTTCCAAAAAAGGGTCATTTGGGGGGTATTTGTACTTTTCTGGCATGTAAGGCTGCATTCACACCTAAGCGACAGCCGCGTACGCGTGTAGCGGCAGATTTGCCGCGATTACAAATGTTTCTTTTTTTTTTTTTTTTTTTCTAAAGTATTCCCATTGCTGTCTATGGGAAAACGCGCGTGTCGCTTGAAAAAAAGGGTCCGGGACTTTTTTTCAGGCGACAGGCGTTGCGCGTCTATGAGATGTGAACCATCTCCATAGACGGCAATGGGAATTCTCACCTCTAGCGACAGAAGCGTCCCGCGTCGGGCGTTTTGTCGCTTAGGTGTGAATGGGGTCTTAGGGTCTCAAGAAATGAGAGAGGCCGTCAGTACTTCAGATGTGATCAAATTGATCAATTTTCAGTAATTGGTACCATAGCTTGTAGACCTTATAACTTTCACCCAGACTAATATCCAATTTTTTTTTTAACCAAAGATATGTAGCAGTATACATTTTAGGCCAAATTTATGAAGAAAAATTCATTTTTTGCAAAATTTTATAATAGAAATGAAGAAAAATTCATTTTTTTACAAAATTTTCGTTCTTTTTTCATTTATAGCGAAAAAAATAAAAACCGCAGAGGTGATCAAATACCACCAAAAGAAAGCTCTATTTGTGGGAAAACAAGGACAAAAATTTCATTTGGTTACAGTGTTGTATGACTGAGTTATTGTCATTCAAAATGTGAGAGCACCGAAAGCTGAAAATTGGTCTGGTTATTAAAGCGGAGTTCCGGCCACAATTTCAATTTTTAAATATAAATACCCCTGTAATACACAAGCTTAATGTATTCTAGTAAAGTTAGTCTGTAAACTAAGGTCCGTTTTGTTAGATTGTTACAGCATTTAGACTCTTTATAAAATAGAAATTGACTGGGGCCATCTTAAGTGTGGGCATCATGAAGCCAGACTGTATGACTTCCTGGATTTCAGCCTTGCAGATCTCGCACATGCTCAGTGCTGCACAAGCAGTGTCAGATTAGGTTTCAGCACCTGTGCTGTCCAAGTCACATGATTCTTTGAGACTGGGGAGTGCACAGACTCCGGGAAAGTTACACCCACTACATTCCCAGGAGTCTGTGCGGTGTAGGTTAGGAAGCATTAACCACTTAAGCCCCGGACCATATTGCTGCCTAAAGACCCAAGGTGTTTTTACAGTTTGGGACTGCTTCGCTTTAACAGACAATTGCGCAGTCGTGCGACGTGGCTCCCAAACAAAATTGGCTTCCTTTTTTCCCCACAAATAGAGCTTTCTTTTGGTGGTATTTGATCACCTCGGCGGTTTTTATTTTTTGCGCTATAAACAAAAATAGAGCGACAATTTTGAAAAAAATGCAATATTTTTTACTTTTTGCTATAATAAATATCCCCCAAAAACATATATACATTTTTTTTTTCCTCAGTTTAGGGCGATACGTATTCTTGTACCTATTTTTGGTAAAAAAAATTGCAATAAGCGTTTATCGATTGGTTTGCGCAAAATTTATATCGTTTAC